>NW_021318525.1:20345-192229 GCF_001605985.2 Dendrobium catenatum
ATGCCCTAAGGAAAAATCATCAAAATGTTTAAAACTTTTGGGATTTTTTTAATGTTTTTTTTAAGTACAACGTCCCTACCACTCTTTCATAAAAGACCGGACTCATCTCTTTTAATTCGATTAGGTGGTTAGCTGGCTCCCCAATCCAGGCCGGGGTAAGTCCAGGCATTGCACTATATTAGTTAGGTTCGGACGACTGTGGTCCAGTGTCCAAATTAGACTTAGGATCCGGGGCAGATTTTTGATTATAAGACCCCAAATTTCGGGAATATAATCCCAAATTTCTAATAAAATGCTCAACTCTAATTAAAGCTTCATTTCAATCCTAAAACATAAAGCCCAACACTTAGATTAAGTTGGGACACTTCCGGATGGTTCTGGAATCTCAAATTGTCCCCTACCTCTCTTCCCTCGATTCTGTTAATAAATGTTCAATTTTGATCCATTCCCTCTTGATTTTCCAAAAATCCCATTCGTTTTTGATATCACTCATAGAAAATCTAACAAAATTTCATCACTATTTTAATCGAGAGTTTTCGTAGGGGACTCTGTCTCCCTATGATGTAATTAACTACGAGGGCTTGCGTTCGTAGGAGATTTGGAACCACACGCACCTGATTTCAAAATTAATCTTTTTAAAATCTTCTTAGATTTTTTTGGGAAAAGTTAAAGAATGATCGTCGTAATTACATTAGAAGAATTATTATTGAAAAGTGTCATCTCCCTTTGGGGAGATACATCCTTCTTTGATAAGGCTTTGGATGGAATTCGTCGATCATACTTCTTGAATATTATAACTGGATATTTAGTTGAACTTTACCTTGTTCCCTCGGGGCCATGCAAAGTTCTCCTTAGAATCTGGTCATGATATTCAAGATGAGTTTCATAATTATAAGTCTGAACACCGTTATGAAATTTTATTTTCATCCTTCCGGGTGATATACTATTTCTACCGAGTTGATTCGACCTAAGAATTAGGATTCAATCTAAATTTTAAAATTCCCAAAGAAAACTAATATTTTTCAAAACCTGATTTTCAAAATTCCACCAACAAAAAATGGCATGCCCGATGGGACAAATCTCTCCTCCATCTTTAATAAGAATGAAATTTTGTTTCATCGGTAGTCTTAACTACCTTCCTTCTGTTGGTCCCTCAACCTATTTCTTCCTTGGAGGAGTGTGGCGAACATCTAAAAACAATTTAAAACAACAAAAGAGAGGACCTACCTCCTAAAATTTGTTACATGCTAACTTAATCGTCCTAATTTTGACCTTCTTCCTTGGGATTTCCTATGAGGCGACAATGTCAAATCAGGTCCCTAAATATTCTTTTTAAAATTATGATTAACAAATGTCACATTCAATATATCAACCTTTAAGATTGAAAGGAGTTTGAAAAATCCTTGATTTTACTTTACTCCCCTTTAAATTTTTGGAATGAGGAGGGTTAGACTATTTGCTTTACTTGGGTTTTTCTTACAATTCCATAAGCCTTCGGGCAAGGGGAAACCCTGTCCGTTGTGTTTTGGATTTTGTAGAAAAAAAACCATCCTAAATCATTCAAAATTCAAATTCCCTTCAAAACATAGAAAATAAAATACTAACAATTTTCTCCAAATTCCAAACCTTCATATGCTACCCCATACGACTATCTTATGGGCTAATATATGTTGTCCTTTTGAGAAAACCCTTCTTTTGGCATGTACTTAGTCTCTTTATCTTACTAACGTGTGTTGGGTGTTTTCTACCACTCAACATGTCTTGGAAGGTTGAGACTATCCTATAAGCCTTAAGTTTCAAAGTAACAAACTCTTTTCCACTTCTCTTAAAAGAAATCTAATTCCAATCCCTTCTTTAATTTTCAGAAAATTCAAATGGCTGGCAAGTTAATTTTCACCTTTGACCGAGAATTGTCGTTAACTGTCAATGATCAATGAAAGACTGTAATTTTTGGATTAGGATTTGATACCCTGGAGTTTTACATGGATGGACATGAGATAGTCAAACTGGATGCCAGTAAAAATCCTACCCCTGAACTTGAACTGATTGTGGGAGCTACATCTGTTGTGCTAGTAATGAGTGAGACACAGAAACTGCCTGAACCAGTTGTTGAGACCCCCACAAAAGTTAAGTCTATTTTTGAGGAAGGATCTAGTTCTGGACTAAACTTTTCTACTAAGAATCAAAAGAAGAACTATTTGAGGAGACTTAGAAAGAAGAGCTCTAATGCAAAGAGAGTTGTGCCTTTTAAGACTTTAGCTCAAGTAGAGCCTGAGGCTGCTGAGGAGCTACTTATTCCTGCTTCCTCTCCCCTCCTAAAGGGGAGACAATTTTACCCCATGGCTTAAGCTCAAGGGGAGGAGAGGGCAGCTAGGATAGCCTGTTCCCCACCATGCCCAATCGACTACTCGACTAAAAATACTCCAAAGGAAAAGCATCTGCAGAAAACAAGGGCTTCGAAAAACATAATTCATACCTGAGCTGCACAATCTGGGCAAACAAAGGAGCAGTACATGAAACAGTTGAAGGGAGTGATCTCTCATCACTTCCAAAAAGAAGTGTTAGAAAAAGAGGCGTCTGAGGCAAAGAATCTGACTCCACAACCTGTTAGGAGAAATAAGAAGTATGTTAGACAGCCCGCCACTTTAGTACTAGTTGATGGATACCACTGGGCGCCACACCCTCCATCCTCTCAAATGGAGGGTTTTGTGTTTACTTGGTCCGAGAGAGGCCACCATCCTACTAGTAGACCCCCGGTACCCCTTCATAAACCTGTGCGATTGGCCTCAGTGATTGTTAAGCCAAAGGGGGTCGAGATTCAAAAGTCTGTGGACATTAAAGGGAAAAGACCCAAATCTCCGTAAAAGAAATATGTGCCAAAGAGAACTAAGTTGGAGAGTCTACCACCACCTCCTAGAACTTCTAAGTTCATTTTGCAGCTCCAACGAGTTCGAGCTAACCCTACTCCGGTTTCAGTTGACTTGATGGATGTCCAGACTAGTACCCCAGTTGTTATAGTTGACAGTCCTGTTGCCCCAATAGCCACCACCCCTGTTGCCCTAGTTGATGATCCCTAAGGTCCGAGTGTCATTCCTTGGTTCCCTAGTCAGGTGTTTGAGGACCTTACCTTGTCAGATGTAGGAGCTATCACTTTACAAGCTTCTGTTTCTCCCCCCGATGTATATGTCCCTCTCCCCGTAGAGGATGTCACTCTTCTGACTACCAGTTCTGGGATAGTCGAAGAGGAGAGAATTCACCTAGATCTTGAAATGGAAGATGAACCGGTTACAAAGTCTCAACCAGATCCTAACCCAAAATTTACAGAAATCATTGCCCTCCTAGATTCTAAAGAATTATTCGATATGGCTGAGTACAAAGGATACTTACCCCTCGATCATAAGTCAATTGGGGATAGACCGGTCGAGGAGGTAGTTCAAGAAATAAGAAATATTTTGTTGAATAAAGAGGGAATGGCCTCTTTTGACCCAGACCTAGATGACCTCCTTGGAGAGAAAGATGATTGTGTTGGTAGCATTTCTATGGTCGAAACTAGAGGGTCCAACAAAGAGGCCGAACCTGGTAGGCGCCGGCATGCTAGAGATGATGATCCACATGTTGCTGGGTCCGATTCAGATGAGTCCGTAAGGGCTAAGGGTAAGGAGCATATTAAAAACATAGAAAATTAGTTGACAACTATGATGTCACAAGTTAAAGAAATGTAAGAAAGATTTGACAAGTCAGAGCAGTATTCACTTAAGATTCAACAAATGGCACGAAAGATTGTGGAAAGGGTTAGAAAGACAGAATCTTGTCCCAAGTCTCCCGAGTCAACACCAGTGATCCCTCCTTGCCTACCAGAGACATCTCCAGCAGCACATATAGTTCCCCCTGTTCCTCCAACTCTGCCTCAGAAGGATATTAAGCAACTGATTGAGGACCAGGTAAGGGAGGCCTTAGCCTTTTCGCATGGAACCACATCTATCCCAAAGGGTAGACCCTACCCCGAAGAATATGATTCAGTTCCCTACCCAGGCTTTGTGCCACCAACTTTTAAAATTATCACTGAAATAGAAAACCCTAGACAACATCTGGCCCACTTCAGAGCAAGTTGTTGCAATGCGGGAGGGTCGGATGCTCTACAATTTTGCCAATTTATAAGTAGTCTATCCGGCATTGCTTTTGAGTGGTACGCTGATCTGCCCAGTGGTTCAGTAAGAACCTTTAGCGATCTAGAAAACCTTTTCCTTAAAATATTTTCTGGAGCGCAACAACGAACTACCGTGGGCGATCTTGTTGTTGAGAAACAAAAGCCGGGAGAGTCTCTGGGTGAGTACATCTTGAGGTGGAGAAACCTCTCGATGAAGTGTGAACCCCAGTTGCAAGAACAACATGTGGTGGAGATCCTCCTTAAGAATATCCACGGCCCTGTTGCTTTTCTCTTGAAGGGTTTCACATTAAAAATTTTAAAAACCTTCTTAATAAGGCTAGCAATTTGCAGGAAGAGGCTCATAAGATGCCATTCCTATGAGAGAAGTCTGAAGACAAGAAATGTCCTAAATTGGTTAAGAATTTAGAGAAAAAGGTAGTAGTGTCGGCAGTTGATAAGGGAAAAAGGCCAGTGGCTAGTCAGCCTTGTGTTTCTCCACTACTGCCACCACAGCCAGCTCAGAGACAGCCCTTTCAGATCACTCCTCAGTACACTAGAGACCCTAACTTTGTCCCTTTTAGAGAGAGATTGGCAAAACCATATCCATTTAAGAGGGAATCAGTTAAGAGGATTTTTAAGAGTTTGTTAAAGAAACCAGATTTCCAGCTGCTAGAGGCCAGGAGGCCTGAAGATGAAAGTAAGAAAGATGATCCCAAGTATTATCCTTAGCATCGGATGCTTAGTCACCCTCTTGAAGACTATGTTGTGTTCAAAGATTGGCTTGAGAGGAACTACACCCAAGGTAACATCATAATTCCTAAGGAATACTTGGTCGATCCAGAGAAAGCTTCAATTAAAACCATTTCAGGTAACCCTCTTAACTCTCTTTGTTTTGTTGAAGATGGTTGGGACATTGCTTTGTCCCGGGCACTTAAAAAGTTGATTAACAAGTCTTTTTGTCTTTCTTAATAGCTGACTATGATAGCCCAGGCCCCGGTGTGGAAGGTTGACCTGGACGCTTCGCAGAAGGATGTTGAGCCACTTTCCTCTCCAGTAGTCACAGGAACTACTGTCAAATGTTTAAAAGAAAAGGAATTTGATTTTGTAGAGAGAAAGTGTATAGATGAGAGATGTATTAGGATGGCGGATGGGGGTGTTAAAACCCTCTCCCCTCTTTTGTTATCTGACTTTTACTTAGCCCCATCAAAGGTGAAGGGTCAGAAGATGAATAAAAAACATCCTTCTGCTTTGGTCTTGATGATTGACCATGGAAATAAAATGCAAATTGATGACTCTCTTGTTTTAAATCAAAGTTCTAGTGAAGAAAGTCTTAATATCAAAGAAATTGACCTTCCCGAATCAGCTATTCAAGAAGAGGTCGAATGTGAAGCATTATCAGAAAGTGATTTCCCTCAAATCAATTTGCAAGGAAATCCTATCTTGATAGAACTTTCAGATTCTGACTCACTTTTGGGAAATGATGATTCAATGCCTATGGTGTGCGTAGACACTGCCCTAGTTTGCCCTCCCGATGATATCGAAAAGGAGCAACTCCGTGGAGATAAAGTCTTACCCCCTAGGCTTCCCCCTCAGGAGAAAGGCAAGCAAATTCCCTTTAAAGATCTAAATCCAAATTCCCCTCATCAATCAGAATTTCCTTTAATTCCTCCGGGTTTTGAATTTGTCATTCCTAAGGGTGATTACAACGTTTTGGCCCATCTTAAGAAGTTGCCAGCAAAATTAAGCATTTATGATGCCCTCTTCTCTCCAAAGAAATGAGGGAGTCTTTAATTAAAGCGCTTCTCGACCCCGAGATTTGCTTAACCCAGTTGGTTGCAACTTCAAAAGATGAGGCATTCTACTTCAAATAGGCTCCTGGAGTTACCTTTTCGGATGAAGATTTGCTCTTGAGAACTACTGACCATAATCGTCCCCTTTACATTACTATAGATGTGGGAAATTTTAAGTTATCAAGAGTCCTCGTTGATCTGGGTGCATCAGTCAACATAATGAACATAAAAAACCCTCGCATACCTCAGAGTTGATACTAACAAGCTCTCAACCGATAGGTTGGTGCTTCGTGGGTTCAATGAAAAGGGCGAGAGGGCTTCAGGTTCAATCACTTTGCTCTTAGAAATAGGAGGCTTGAAAACTGAAGCTAAGTTTCATATAATTGATTCGACGACATCCTTTAATGCCCTTTTAGGTAGACCTTGGATTCATGAATATAGAATGTTTCCATCTACCCTTCTCCAATGCATCAAGTACCAACGAGATGGCATTGAACACCTGATTTAGGGTGATCTGCACTCATTTTCGATTCAAGAAATCGGGATCTATGAAGATGCTACATATTTTGTTCCAAAAGGGTCCTCGTCCCGCTCTAAGTTAGAGATCAAAATTGAGGAGAAATTGGTTGGACAAAAGTCCAATCAAGAGAAAGAAAAAGAAAAATTTATTGATCAAGAAATGATACAATTTAGTGAATATGACTCTGACATCGTTGTCCTTAGGCCTCCAAACACATTACCTCAAAGAGGTGGGAGGATGGCCTTAAGGGCACGAGGTCGAGGTCGTGTTTCATCATAGAGGAGAACAACACCTGTTTATATTGATTTGGAATCAGATTCTGACATTGAGTCCAAGGACCAAGGTGCTGTCTTCTCCCTCGATTATAAAAATAAAATGCTTCTCCAAAATTTGATCTCACTTTAGATGAGGACAGTGACATTGAGGAAGATGTTGGAAAGCTGAATAGTGACGAGCCTGAATTGACAATGTACGAAAAGCTCAGTAGAAGGATTGAGGCCCTTTCTCTGACCCCATTATCAGCCAGCAGGATTGCCGGGTTAGAAGTTAAAGTGGCCCCCAACTTGAACGGCAAAGTAAAGAAAGTCCAGAAATTCTTTCCTGGATCCTCCTCTATAAGGGATGAAAGTGATGTAACCCTTGAGGAGGCAGATTTTAATGAATTAATGGAATTACCTTTTGGCTACTTCCCTGTTTGTGTGAAAAATACTTTCTCTAAAGGTCCTGTACCATACCGATGGACTAAGGGTCAAGACAGATACCACAAAAATATTTGGCAAGCAAAAATTAAGAATAATCCTACAAGTGGTATCGGCTTTGGAACCATTAGTTCATTCGATAACGATGAGTATTGCCTAATGATAACTTACCATCTTGAATCGTCAAATGTCCCTACAGATTCCTTCTGCGCTCTTGATGGGCTCTATTTGGAGACTTTAGATGATCCTGATGACCTTCAAGTTCGGGATGCACCCCCTGAATTCAAAGAAGAAATTAAATTGACAGTCGATGAGTTAAAAGAAATTAACCTGGGAATCGATGATGACCCCCGTTCAATCTTTATAAGTGCTCTACTGAGCGAGGGTGAAACCAAAGATTTAATTCAACTGTTGTCTGAGTTTAGGGATTGCTTTGCCTGGACATACGACGAAATGCCAGGTTTACCCGCTAAGGTAGTAGTTCATAAACTTGGAGTTCGGCACGATGCCATTCCTGTCAAACAAGCTCCTCGATGCATGCGCTTGGAAATTGAGCAACAAGTCATATCCGAAGTTAAAAAATTAGTTGAAGCTAGGTTTATTTGAGAGGAACAATACCCCTCTTGGGTAGCCAGCATCGTGCGAGTCCGAAAGAAAAATGGTCAAATTCAAATTTGCGTCGATTATAGGGATCTGAATAAGGCATGTCCTAAGGATTCCCTCTACCAATACCAGAACTCATGGTGGACATTGCCTCCTCACATACCATTTTCTCATTCACGGATGGCTCGTCGGGTTATAACCAAATTAAGATGGCCCTAGAAGATGAGAGAAATACTACGTTCAGAACCCCTATTGGAATCTTTTGTTACAAGGTGATGCCATTTAGCTTAAAGAACGCTGGGGCAACCTACCAGCGGGCCATGACCCGTATCTTTGACTACTTAATTCACAATCAAGTTGAATGTTATATTGATGATTTAGTTGTCAAGAGCAAGGTCAAAGAGGCTCACCTGTATGACTTAAGAGTTGTGTTTGAGCGGTTGCGCCGCTACGATTTGAAAATGAACCCCTTGAAGTGTGCCTTTGGCATCACCTCAGGGAAATTCTTAGGATTCGTAGTGAGGTATCGCGGAATTGAGATTTAAAAGCCTCGTAGGCCTAGGTTACTCTGTGGTACCTGTTATGATTAAGTGATTTGATTTAATTAAGGTTTGAAGGTTAATGAATTTTAATTAAACTTGGATTTTGACTTAAGTTTAACAAAAAGTTGACTTTTTCAAATATGAACAATTTCTAGATATTTGATATTTTTAATAAATATTAGGTTTTTATATGAGTTGAATGCATTTAAGTCTAATGAATTTGGAATTTTCTGGAATTAATAATAATTTTTCAAAGTTTGATAATTATTTAAATTTTTAAAATTATTTAAGTAAGGGGGTCTTTTTTATGATTTGAGTCCAAATGAACTACAAACTCTTTGATATCAACTCCAAAAGTTAGGAATGAACTAAGGAGAGATTCCTAAGTGTTTGGAAGTTATTTGGAATTTTTTATTATTTTTAATTTATTAAATTAATTAAATATTAAATTTTGATTAAAATTAAATTAAGCATAAATTTGCGGTCACGTCAAAGGGCTTTTATGTTTCATTGCTTAAGGTTTGAGTTCTAATCAGTTTGAGGCACTAAATTTATTTATTGGATTTAAATTTGATTTATTAGAATTTTTAATGCTTATTTAAGGGTTCAAATTTAAGAAAATCAATTAAGGGATTTAATGAATTTTAAAACGAGTGAGAAAAAATCTATAGCTTGTATGTGTCACTAAGTTAAAATGTTTAAAGTTTCAAGTCAAAAGGATGTGTAATCTAATTTCTAAAATTAATTTAAAGTTTCTAGACCAATGTCCTTAATTATTGTCCTTAATAATGTCACTAGGTTATGTAGGTTTCAATCAAAGTTCTATTAACCCTTTGGACTTAACATGCATGAATCACACATAATAACAATCAACTCCTAAATCTTGGAGAGCCTAGGCTATGTGGTGTGTGCACCCTAAACATGTTAGAGACAAAACTAACTTGAATAATTAACCATTTGATCGGTGAAAAATTAAGGTAATTATTCACCAATTATCCCCCTAAAATCTCTTCATACAAGCCCATTCTATGTTTAAAATTTAAATGTCATCACTCAAGGCTTTCAAATTTAAATATCTTTAATTTTAAAATAGAATACAAAATATGTAGATATATAAATACAAATATAAATATAGAGATATGTTAATTTTAAAATTAGAAATTTAAAGTATCATTGAGAATAATTTCAAAAAATGTTTGAAGGGATTTGTGATTATTTTTTCTAGGAGATTTGATATATTACATTAAATTTCTTGATTTATAATGAATTTTAAATAAATTTAAGAATGTTTTTGGATTTAAAATGTTTTAAAATGATTCAGCAGCTGGGCAGCGGCTGGGGGATGTACGACGCAATAGGGTTGGTGGATAGGGATGGCGCGCTAGTGATACATCAATGGTAATGATCACATCGCCTTGTAGTTATCACTGGCTGATTGAAAAAGTGCATGGGTCTCATGCATTTTCACTAATCCGCATGAGCGTATCTCACCCGATGTCAGATTGCCCATGTTCTCAAACGAACAGCCTGGATGTTGTCAGACGTACGAGCTAGGTACGGGATTAGATCCACGGTAAGCTTGAATGGTATAATGGCCAAATCTGAACTATTGATCTCGAGATCAACAGTTCAAAATACGTATAGCGAGAATCTAGCCGAACTGAAGCCCTGGAATAGGTTTTTGGCTTGTTTGTTTTATCTAGTGAACTAAATGTCATAAAACTTTAAACATAGATAACTAAAATGAAGAAAATTCATGGGGATTCAATATTATTACTTAAAATGTGCTTTTTAAAAAGTTAAAATACCCTAAGTGTTCTAAACTACAGTTAGAGTTTTCACCTCAATTTATGGAAGGATAAAATCGTTTAATGATTTTTTTGCATTTGTAGAATGTTCACACTCCATTTTGTAGAAGAAATCATGACCTAAAGTGCCTTGGATCGAATTATATGGACCTTGGACGGATTAGAGGTTAGGTTTGCCGGAGGATCATCACTGGCAAGCCTTTTTGTGTTGAGATTTCACTTGGAAAGAGAAGAAGAGGTTCCATAGAGCTCAAATTATCAGTGATTGTGCTTTGGGAAATTCTTTATTGGATAGAGAACAGGGTTTCAGGAATGAGACTCATTTTCCTCTTTTTGCTCAATTGAATTTCCCTGGATTATTTTGGATGGTGGAGATTATCCTGGAAGCTTGGTAACATGCTGCCAAGTGTAATATAGAGGCTAAGATTATAGGGAATCAAAGGAAACCAAAGGACATCCATATGTAATGGGATTTTTCTTTTGGAGCACATGGATTGGATCTAGGTCACTTGATCTTGATCCAAGGGTTAAAAATAGATCTAGGAAGGTTCTAGAGTCTGTTAGAGCTGTTGGGATGATTTACATTACATAAGATTAGCTTTAAGGGGTCATTTGATCAAGGTTGACCCACCTAGAACCTTGGTTTGACTGTTTGACCAGACCACTTGCAATGTGGACTGGTGATGTGGCATAGGAAAGAGTTTAGGAGGTGGTTAGATGCATTAAACCCAAGGTCCTAAGAGGGATTAGGTGTTTAAATGTATTTGCCCACTTGAAAGCACTTTGGGGACTTGTTAATTGAGTTGACTAGTTAACAAATCCACATGGTTAAATGAGGTGGCACAAAAATAGTACCTAACTATCCATATGATAGGTTGCAAAGGATCCTAATGGATAAAGTCATTGGATAGTGCATATATGGAGAGGTTTGACCATGAATTAATGTTTAACCAAGTTAAACTTGGTGTGATTTGACTTCAAATAAGTTTGAATATATTTGACATAGGTTTTGAGATGGGTTTGAGAGCCTAAATGGGTTATATTGGGCAAAGGGGTTGAAGTGACCCATTTAAAGCCTCAAAGAGTACTTGGGTCAACCTAGGTTGAATTGGTCAATTAGGTTGACCCAGGGGGTGGGTCAAGGCTTAAGAGGTCTGATTTAATATTTGAAAATTGTTGGAGAAGGTTCCATGTAATTTGGAAGCCATTTGGTTTGAAATTGATATTTGAACCTTAGAGCAGTATTTTGGTGAAAGGGTCAAACTGATCAACCAGGCTTGACCAATGTCTGGGCTTGAGTCCATTGCATTCCTAGTGATGGTTAGGAATCATTGGAAGATGTTTGTTGTTTGATTTTAAAAGGACATATTGAAGTTTATGGAAACTCCAAAATTGCTCTTAAGGGGCATTTTGGTCATTTTGACGACTGGTCAACTGGGGGTCAAAGTGGGTCCACCAAAATACTATTTATCACTTAGTATGACATAATTAAGGGTCTAGAATTGTTTAGAGGCTTTGGAGAAAGCTCTAAAGTCAAAAACCACTAGGGGACAGGTTTAGTGGCATGGCCATAAATATTTGAAGGTTTTATAGCCTTTGGATTTCATTTCAATTTCTTAGGTTAGAGACCTCAGGATGAGCTCAAATTTGGAGGCTTCTCTCTAGGGACATGTCCTATCAATATGAAATTGATAGACTCTGAATCAACGGTCATTTGATTAGGTATTGAAGTGTTATAAAATTCACTATAAAAGGCTTTCAATACTAGGACCTTTAGCCTTGGATTGGAGTTTGGATTGATCTAAGATCTAAATAGATCCTAAGGTATAGATTAATCAAAGTTATAAATAGATCTTAGGGTCTGAATTTGTCCTAGTGACCTCATACAAAAATGAGGTCAACAAACATGTAGAATCCCTTTCACACACCCTTGTAATCCCCTCCAAGAATCTTCTCCCTCTCTCAAACTCTACCCTTTCCTCTCACCTTTTCAAGTTCTCTCTCCAAGTTTCCTCCAAAAAAATGAAGCTTCAATGGATTCCAAAGAAACTGACTTGTATAAATAAGAGGTCTTAAATAGAAGAGCTCAAAATTTGCAATTAAATGCAACAAATCGACACTATCATCCAAGATGATGTTCATATCATCTTATACGATTAGTTCAAATCATTGAGCATTATCCAAATCATCGAGCATCATCCAAATCATCTCCCTGATTGCATGTTTGGATGATGAAAAAGTAAATTGATCGTTCGTGCCAATTAGTACGAAAAAGCATCTATTGTTCATAACATCGCCATGGATGGAGCCCGGCCGATTAGGAATCATCCAGAAAGAACTAAGATTTGTAAAATGATCATCCCGAATGATCCTGTGATCATCCAGGCTGATATGATAGAGTAATCAAACCTTAATTGCATTCCTTAATTTCTAGATTAATTTAGGCATAATTGTACTGCATCATCAATGACGACGTCCTAGATGATGTCCAAAAATAATACATGCCTAAATAGATATGGTGGTTGATTCATTATTACTTGAGCTTATCATCCCATTAGACTATAATATTGTTCAGGCTAATTCACTTAAATGCAGTTTCCTTAACCAGGATGCTCTAATGAGGGTTTCTATTTTTGACTGATCGTTACGGATGATTTTTGGATCATCCCGAACTATGTGATCAAAATAGAAAACACTACCAAACAGATAGAAATTTTTCCAAGTGTGTGTGTGCAAGGTTACTAAGCAAGCATATAGCCTTATAGGACATGACTCCAGAAATAAAAAAATACACCAATAAATATTCCAAATAAAACTTGTTCTACCAAATCATGAGCCTTGAATGGTGGACCGTAATCCTGAAATGTTAGTATACACACAAATAAAAATATATTGAAATTATAGGTTGACAATAGAAAGTGAGCCACAATATTTATTATCATTAAAAACATAAACTCATAAGCTCGGGTTACAATAGTTGAGTCATAGAATAACCTACATCCCCTCTATTTAGTTCTCCTCTCCAAGTATTACACTAAAAATAAACCCATAGCTAGGCTGAGAAGCTCTTACAATCTTTTCACCAACCTAGTGCGAAGAGAACCTTGACCTCATTTTTTATGCTCTTAGAGAAGAAAAAGAACATTGACTTTCTTTTTCATGTTTATGGTAAAGTTAATGAAGCTTAACTCCTTTTTAACCATCCTGGTGAAGGAAAAGAACAACGACCACATTTTTCAGCGTCCTAATAAAGGCATAAAACCTCAATGACGTTCAAGCTAATGATCTTCTTCCTAGATCTGTGAAAGTTTATGAAGTCTATTAAACCATAAGGAACTAGCCCAAGGCTCAACAAGAGAAGGGGGGGGGGGGTGAATTGGTAATTCTAAAAAAAAATCAACTTGAAAATAACAATGCAAATATGTTTGAAAAGTTTATCAAAAATATTTATCTAACTATGATGATTTCTTGATTTATGAAATGATGAAATAATAATAGAATTTCTTAAGTAGTTATAGCTGAACTAAAATACAGTAAAAAGAAAAGTGCAAAAAGGAAAAAAATTAGAGATTTTAATAGTGTTTCGGTAAACCTTGATCCAAAACCAATCCCTAGAGTTCTCTGCTCCGTCTATTGCAATAACCACAAAAGGATTCTCCATTTTCTCCCATAGTATGGTGGCAAAGCACTTACAGACTCACTTTCACTAAACCTGATGTAGTGGAGTGTCAGACGCTATATCACCCTCCTAGTGATAGCCTTGGACCTTTACTCTTTTTTCTCCCACCTGGAGAAGGAAGAGAAACTCAACTCTTTTTTCCTCCTTCCTGAAAATGGTAGAATACATCGAGGACATGACCTATAAGTCTCTCTCCAAATAGAGATTTCAAGACTCACCAAGGCCATGGGAGGAGCAAGGGTCTAGCTTGCCAAAAGAAATTATGTTATCCGTCACACTCCTCCCTCACGCTCTACCTCACCTTCTCCTTCCCCTCAAACTAAGGATTTCTCAAAAGCTCCTCTCTCAGAGTTCCTTTAGACGTCACATAATCCTCTCACTAGTTCAAAGAGAATCACAAAAACTTTTTTATGTATTTGGCTTCAAGAAACCATAAAAAAATAAGTTAGCCATCACCATTCATATAGTATGATGCTTTTTAAGAAAAATACATATAGGTGCCTACCTGTTGATTAGAATAAAAATTATAAGATCCTTACAAGACATCTCGAGTTTACCACTACTCAAAAGAACCACAAAGAGGTCAATGAAAAAACCTAGGAGCTAAAGATCTCTACTAATCAATAATACAAAAAAGCCTAGGTACATTCTAGGTAGCCAATTGACCAACACCCAAAAAATGAAGAGAGAAAAAAAGACTTCCCTTAAGCTCCATCTCTCGCACCAAGAAAATTTTGTAACAAAAATCTTGCACAAAAAGGAACCTACAAAAACCGAATGAGGCTAAAAAAGTTCAAACAACAAAATTAAAAACCGGCATGGTTTTTAACACATATTGAAATAGTCACATGCAAAGATAAAGATTATAGCAAAAGAAGTGCACCCAAAATAACAAAACTCAAATGGACATTTACATATAATAAATTTGGAAATAAGATAAAATAACTCAATTCCCATCCAGTAAAAAACCATTTTAAGACCATCACCAAAATGTTCAAACCCATCATCATTAAATAGAACAAAGAGAGCTTGGAAATCCAAAGGTAGAGACAAATCAAGCAGCAATCAAGAGACATAATAAACTCGTAGGTAAAACACAAAGTCATTTGATCAGGTGACACAATACACATAGGAAAAAACATATGTTTAAATTTAAAGCTTTTAATTGAAAAGAGAATTGCAAATGATATCATTGACTCGTTGATAATAATCAACCAAAATTTCCCCAAATCACTAAGGTTAGCAATATCAGCAGTTACACCATAACCATGGGTTAAGAAATTATAAATCTCAGGATAATCATAAGGGAAATTAGCCCAAAGACCCTCCACATTCAACAGTTGATAATTAATCCACATAAGGAGAAAGAACATATTGCGATGAGTCTAAATTTAAATGATACAATGTTTTAGGTGTGCATTATCATGGTTATCATAACCCATACTAAGCACTTGTTGCTCTATTCTAAACCAACACCGATGTAAAAAACCAAACCACCCAATGAGAGAAGCCCCATTTAAACCATTTTAAAAAGGAGAACTAAAATCCAAGTGTATTGAGATAGATATATAGCAGAACCCATAATATTCTATAGTTAGTGAACAAAAATTTCTACACCCATCTCAAAAATCACCAAAACAAAGCCCCAAATAAACTATACTTTAAGGAAATAAAAAAACAATGGATTCCATCTGATTATCCAAAACAATCACAAGGTAACTACTCTTCTTGTAAAAATGATAAAAAAAAAATTGAAATTATGGCTATAATAAAATACATTTCAAACATTGCCACCTAATGCACAACCAAAATAGCACTTATGTAGGCAAAAATCCAAATAATACCACAAAAATTAGTTCAAAAAACCTAGGAAATCCAAAAGAAAAGAAGGGTAAATCAAAAACAAAGGTCAATGAGGTAGACAAGAAAACCACTATGAGTTTCTAACATACAGAAAATCTAATTTAACTAAAATGATGAGGCATTTAAAAAAAGGAGGTAAATTATGATAGAAAATATCAGTATGAAATTGAAAATTACAACCAAGATTGGCTAACCAATCAGCACATGCGTTTCCCTCTCTATGAACATGAGATATTCTAACATTTAGCATATTCATATAATGCTTATTATCTCTAAGAAGATAGAAAAGATTTGGGCTGTAGGTAACATCATCTCTCTCTTTTAAACAATAAAAACAATTCAGAGCATCCACCTAAATCTAGATATTAACTATGCTAAGGGATATACATAAATTAAGCCCATAAGATATGGCAAAAGTTTAGCAAAAATAATAGAGCATCTTTTAAGAGGACACGCAAATGTCAAAATTAAATTATCTTGAGAATCTCTAATAATGCCACCATAACGAAAAGATTTGTTCTTAACAGAACCATAAGTATTGAGTTTAAAAGTGTTATAGGGTGGTTTGGTAATGTAAATAACCTTAATACAATCAGAGGCATGGTAATAAAGTAAAGTAATACCAAACTCCTTAGCAATAAAAGTGATACTTCATTTTTTTTGGTCAAAAGATTTGAAATATAGAGCTTCATAGTTTTATCTTTGATTTTCTTATTAATAACATGATGATCCATGACAACTTTGTTAAAAATAGAAATATTTCTAGCAACCTATAGATACCACAAGATAAGAAAAGGTATGAGATTTCTAATGTGCCCTCTAGGAGTAATAAACCAAAGATCTAAAATATCGTTAATGCTAATATTACTAGATAAATAATTAAACATAAAAATATCATCAAAGTAGTTCAAAATTTTAGAAGTATTATTTTCCTCATGCAAGCAACATTGACATTTGGAAGGTAGAACAAAACCTCTTATGATAAGATTCTCATCTGTTAGCAAAAAATTATGCAAAACTCTCTAAATAAAAGTAGCAATAAAAGGAATACTCTTATGCCATATCATAGAGAAAAGTTTAGAAGTAGGGAACTTAGTTCTAATAGTAATCCAAGCATCTTTGAAATAGAAATGACCATTATATGATAAATTTCATAGAAAAAATATCTGTATAATATAATTTCAGTTTATATAATAGATCAGTTCAAAAATATACTTATCCAGTACAATGTAACCAGTTGTTCAGATGAATTATTTAACTTTTTTAACACATCGTACCGTACAATAAAAAATCATCCAGTACGATCTATTAGCTATTCTTCCTAATTTGTATAGGATGATTATCAGGATGATTACAAATCATCTCTATAAGTATTTCTATCATGTTATCATCATACAATATGGTTAGTTTATTTCAAGTAAGTCGTTTAGTACGATATGAATATCATATTGTATAATTAGTTTAAAAGTAACAGTTTCAATTGGTATGATCTTTGGGATGACCAAATTTTATATCTGTAGATTGTTTGGTACGATCAATATTATACAGTATGATCTGCTATCATTAATTAAACCAACATTTGATTTAGTAATTATAGGGGTTAATTTTAGTATGATTTCAAATGTTTGTACAATATGAATCATATTATACAGTACGATTAGTTCAAAAGAAGAATTTTGAAAATCTTACTTAATTCATCCTATGGCTAGTGTTTTTAAATCATAACAAATCGTATACAACGATCCAGATCGCACAATATGACTAGCTCACATAAACTAATTTTTAATTACCTATTAAGCCTTTTTTTATTATACTTATTATAAAGTATGATATTAAGTCATTCAAAATGATTAGTATAAAAAATTTAACTTTTAAAATTTATCTTACTCCCCCTTTGAGTGTGTGCATGGTCCTCCAATTGCATAAATTCTTATGCGACAAAACTTAAGAAATAGAAAATAAAGAAAAATAAAATTACAAACTTTTGTTTACATAGCATTCCTAATATACCCATTACAGAGCTTCCAGTAGCCTTGAGCAGTGGTTGTCTTACCTATAATGTTAGTGCTCACAGATAAAAGAAATATCTAAAATATTTACTAAGAAAAGAAACAATTAAATTAATAATATTTTTAATCATCAAAATTATAGATTATGGATATAGATTGCAATAATTTCCCCCTTTTTATGATGGCAAATAATGTTAGTGGATAGTTAAGATAAAAATTTATTTCTCCTAAGTTCTCCATCACTAGGTGATATTTTAAAAATTAGGGGTTGCAAATTTTAATTTTAAATTTTTAATTAATTAATTTATTTTTATTTTGTTTTAATAAATGATAAAAGGAGAAAATACCTAACAAAAAATAAAGTGACACAAACATAGGATTCTATTAAAAAAATACAACCTAAATATTTTCCACCTTTAGCCATCATTAAATACAGGTGGAATAATAAACAAAGAGAACATAATAAGAAATTAAAAATAGTAAACCAAAACAAACAATAACTAAAGGTAAGGCAGATCCTGATTATATGGTGGTGGAGGTTGAAAGTATTGATGAATGGAGGCTAATTGATTCTCAATTGAAGAAATTTTTTCTCCAAACCAATTTATTTCTTTCTTGTACTGTTATTATTATTATTAAATGTGGTAGCAGAGCCTTGTTTCTAATCACTCAAGCCATTGAATTATGTCATCGTGCGGGTAGGCAGGGCATGCAGGTGTAAAAGGTGGTATTGGTTGTGGTGTCGGTCCACTAGTAGGAGCAGCTTTCTGTTCTTCAACAAACTTTGGATCATAATGCTCGTGCCCTAGATGGAAAAAGATATGTAAGGAGACATTTGTGTAGAAAATAGGAGCATTATCAGGAGTAGTAGGAAAGTTTATTTGGAATTTTTTTATGTAGGATATATCCTTTCATGTGTCCTAAGGCAACATTTTGTGTTCTTTGGGTACTTGGATTTTGAATATGTGTAATATTTTTGATATAATCATGAATCATTTGGGATTTATCAAATTGGATATTCGACATGATTAGGTAGGTGAATACAAAAATAAGTAGAGTTATATTAAACAAATCCCCAGCTTTGCGTAAAATTGATATTATAAAGACATGCTGGATGATTTGGCCATTCTAATTTAAGGTGTGGAATAGTTATTGATGTTGACTTATGGATATGTTCCTAATGATTAAGTTTATAGTAGTACAATCAAAGTCAGTTGTAGATATAAGTGATTGTGGATTAGGTCCTTCATTAGAATGGTCGATATGTTCCCCTAAGTCTTCCTTAGTGATCCCTACAGGTCATAAAAAATAAAGTTGATTAATAAAAAGGTTTGGAAATTTAGCCTAAGGTAGGATAAGAATTTGTAAAGTGATTCAGAGTTGAAGGGAAAAGCTACTGTAAGGAGAAATTGAAGAGTAGTGGAAGCAAAGAGGTTAAATACTTCAAAGTTAAGGGCTGGTTGATTAAATGGTCTACAAGTGGTAATTTTTGCCTCATTGTACTTGTAATAGGCATCTATATCCCTTGTGAATAAGAGGTGATTATCATAGAGATGAAAGGATGAGGAGCTTCCTTAAGTCATTCTTCCAAGTTTACTTATACCGGCTATTGGACAAGAAGGTTTAGAGGGTATGAGTTTGAGGGAGTACTGAGTTAAGTGAATTGAAAAGTTCAAATCCATCAAATATATAGAATTTAGGTAGATCATACAGTACTATCATGTTTCACATAATATGAACAAAGAAGTTAATTCTTTTGGATTACTTGTCGAAAAAAGTGATCAAATCATACAGTAAGATCAGGTATCATAGTGGATGATCTTAAAGAATTGCATTTGTCTCAAGGAATCATTAGTACATCAATTGATGAAAGCAATTGTGTAGTACAAAAATCTATTCGTACAGTAAGAAATGTAATTCTTATCATACCGCTTGAATTGAATTCGTCCCAATTCAGTTTGACATGTGTATTGACAGTACATAGAGAGGTATCATACCATACAATTTAGAATAACTTCATTTCAAATGAATTGAATTGCTAAATAGTTTGTTACATGTAGATTGTATTGTATGAATAAGGGTTCGTGTAGTATGATTACATAACATGGATCTAATCTGAACATCGATTAAACTAAGGGTTGTGATATATGTATATCATACAATACAAAGGTGGATCATATAGTACGATATAAACTAAATCTGGAAGAATTTGTTAGGAAGTGAGGTGTGCGTGTGATGATTAGGTAATACAAAAATAATTGTTTTTTTAAACATATAAAAAAAATAGCAACATAGAAACATGCATAAGAACAAACACATACTATTTGACACATAAGATTGAATGATTCAAAATGATTTATTTGATTTATCATGAATTAAGCATGAATGTATTTAACATCAAGTTTACTCAAAGTGTTAAAGATGCATAGGCTAGGGGTTTAGTGAAGATCTTTACAAATTTATCCCCTATAGCTATGTGATGAAATTTATTATCTCTTTTGGCTACAAGATCTCTTTTAAAGTGGTGGCTAATGTCTATATACTTGGTGTGGGAGTGTTGAATTGCATTTTTTGATATGAAAATAGCAATAGTGTTGGCACACTTAATTAGAATGGATCCTAAAGGCTCCAAGATCTAAGTGTTTTTTATTTAGTCATAAGACTTGAACAACACAACTTTGTACTTCTATATATTCTACCTCAACTCTGGAAAGGGATACTGAGTTTTTTTGTATAAAATAAGGAGACTAAAGGTAAACCTATAAATTGGAATGATCCAAAGTACTCTATCTATGTGCCCTACATCTTGCAAAATTAATATACAAATATTCTATGATTCTTAAAGAAGTTATGTGTTTAGGATACCATACTTCTAAGTTTGGAGTGCTTAACATAGATCAAAAGATTGTCTTAACGACGATCATGTGGGATTCTTTTAGATTAGCCTAAATCTAAGCCCATAGACACACACTAATTGTTATGTCTAGTCTACTAGTAGTCAAGTGAAGAAGTGATTCAATTATTCCCCTGTACTTTTCTTATCTACTAACTTTCCATTTTGGGTCCTTGTCTAATTCAACAATTGAGCTTATGGGAGTGTTAATGGATTTATCATTATCCATTTTATAATTTTCAATGATATCCTTGATATATTGATGTTTGCTAAGGAAGGTTCCATGATCTATCTACTTTATATTAAATCCAAGAATGTAGCTTAGCTCTCCCATCTTACTTATCTAAAATTCTCTACTTAATATTTTTGAAAATCCATCATATAAGTTTTTATCTAAAGATCCAAATAAGATGCCATCAACATAAATATACACAATGAGTAAATATGTTCCTTTTTTCTTTAGGAAGTGAGTGATGTCTACACTACCCTTAATAAAGCATATATCTAGAAGGAATATGCTCAGCCTTTAAAATTAGACTATAGGTTCTTCCTTCAACCCATAAAAGGCCTTCTTTAGTTTGAATACATGATTTGGAATTGAGAATTTTCAAAACCATAGGGTTTCTCAACAGAAACATACTCTTGAATCACTCTATTAAGGAAGGCACTCTTGACATCCATTTAATATGGTTTAAAACCCTTAAAGAAAGCAAAGTCTACTAGCTCACTAATGGTTTCTAATATAGCTATAGGGACAATAGTTTCCTTAAAATATATTCTTTAGATCGGGTTATACCCCTTAACTACTAATTTGGCCTTATTCCTCACTACTATTCCTGAGTCATTCATCTTATTTTTGAAAACCCACTTTGTTCGATCCACACTCTGGTCTTTAGGTCTCTTGACTAGTTCCCATACATCATTTCTAAATAATTGGTTTAGCTCTTCTTGCATTACAAGGATCTAGGATTAATTATCTGGAGCTTGATATATGTTGGTAATTTTATCATAGAGATAAAAGTTAAATGACTAACTTTCTTCCTAATTCTATGCCTAGTTTAACACCTTCTGATGGATCTACTAAAATATGTTTTTTAGGATGACTAGATGGTCTACTAAAATAAGTTTTTTAGGATGACTAGATGAATATCTCTATTCTCTAGGCAATGTTTCTTGAGGTTCTAATCTATCTCCTATAGTAATGGATTTTACCCATTGAATGACCTCTACTACTTCTTCTTCTTGTTTAAATTTAGAGATCCTATATGATTCATCAAATACCAAATGGGTAGACTATTCTACTGCCAAGGTCCTCTTATTAAACATTCTATAAGCCTTACCTATAAATTTGTAACCTAAAAAGATACCTTCACCAGGCATGGGATCAAATTTTCTTATGGGTTATTTTCCAATGACTAAGATGAAGAATCTACTTCTAAAGAAATTTAAGTATGAGAGATTGGATGTACTACACTAAAGGAGTTTATAAGGTGTCATTTTAAACTTGGATCAAACATTCACCCTATTTAAAACATAACAAGCATTATTCACTACTATTTTTTTCTAATGGCCTAGAGGTGTTAATGTATTTGATTGAATGAAATGAAGACCTAACTTATTCTTCTAGTTGGCATGCATCAAATAGATGTTCCTTAATTTAGTCTAACTTAGGTATTCCTCTAACTAGGCTTTTCTGGGTGATAATCCTAAGAGTTTTCATGCTTACATGACCTAGTCTTCTATGCCATAACCAAGATTCATCAATTATAGTTTTTAAGCATAAAGAATTGAAATATTCATTACAGTTCAAGTAAAATATATATAAATTATTTAATTATTATCCTTCTAATATAAGTTTTTCATTTAATCTAATTATGTTTTTTTCAGAAAGAAAATTTTTATCATGTCTTTTATCATGCAGTTGACTTATACTTAATAAATTTTTCTGTAAACCATCAACTACAAAAATATTTTCAATTATAAAGTTTATTTAGAGGCCAATTATACTTGATCCCACCAATTTCAAAGTGGTATTCTCCCCTAATGTCACATTGCCTCTTGACTTGGCCTCCAATGTGATGAACTACTTCATATTACCGATCATGAGCCTAGAGCATCCACAATCCAGGTATCACATGCTCTCACTAAATCTTTTGTGAGAGCATCCCTATATTGTCATTCAAAGGTTAGATTTGGGAACATAACTAAGTTTTTGTTGCACTTTATGGTTGAAATAATGAGATGAGTATAGTTTAGGTCCTCACACTAGATGTGTCCTATAGTAAACTATACTTGTGCAAGTTATATGACATAACATGCCACAAGAGTAACACCTAACACCAATAAATGAATTTACTAACCTATGTGGGTCATGGTGCCTTGTCCTAGGTTTAGGTGATGCATGCTGTGCTGAGGTCTTACGAAATTATTCTATGGTAGGTGGTGGTTTGTCTTTCTCAATTGTAGATTTTTTTTTTTCACGTTCAAGGAGAGAATTCAATTTTCAATGCAAGCTCCCTACAATCTAGTTTAGTTGCGTATTCATCAAACACCATTTATGCTTTCTATAGTTTAATATATAATGTTTTTAAGGAATTGTGTGCATTAAATAGGTCAGTATGCTTCTTATTTAATGGATCAAATACATATAATAAATTCATATGAGCACTATCTAAGTAGGGTTCTTGGTAATTAAACTAGCATGCTTCTTTTGTAAATTTAATAATCTAGTATTAATATTAGTATGCATCTACTTGAATTTTTAAGAAATAAATATGTATACATCATAAGGTAGTTGAAACACCTCATCATGATATTATTGATCAATATTATCGTTAGCCATAAGACACATATTTAATACCTCCTCCTTTGCTTCTGCTTCTGAAGATTCGGAAGAAGAGTCCTCCCAAAAGCCTTCTAAATCTTTTGTTTGACCCTTCTGAATTTTATCTTAACTTTACCATTCACCTTGGTCGTATTAGTCCTTAGGTTGGGGCAATCAGCTCGGAGGTGACTTGATTTTCTACACTTGAAATAAACTATGTCAGAAGAAGCTTTAATATTTTTGTTGATTTTAATTTTGCTCCAATTGTGTTGATAAGGTCTCTATTTTTTATTCAGAAATCTCTTGAATTATTATGTTATTAAGGCGATCTTGTCATCCACATATGGAGCAGAATTATCACTATCAGAATTTTTTGCTTTTAGTTCTATAGTTCTTTCCTTTTTCTTCTCTCATGCATCCTGTTACCTTTGAGTCACTCTTTACTTATAAGCAATGTGTGACCCAAGAAAATTGTCAATGGAATAAACATTCAAATCTTTAGATTCACTAATTGCATTTATCTTTACATCTTAAAAACAAGGTAAATATCATATAATCTTATTAATTTTTTAAATATTTAATAGTTCTCTACCTGGTGCATGCAAGGCTATCTCTATCAAGGTGAACCTAGTGTGTCATATATAATTTACTAGATTTCATGTGAAATAATTCATAATCACATAGTAGAAAATTTAGCCAGGACTGTCTAGCTTCATTGATTCCCTCACAAGTGATACATAACCTATCCTAAATCTCCTTACACGTAGTGCATGTAGAAACTCACATATAGTCTTTGAATTTTAAAGTGCAAAAAAAAAATAATAATAATTCAAATATTTAGAATTCAACTATGTTAGTTCCCTATCCTCATAACTTAATTTATATATTCATCTCATTCATCAAAGCATAATGTGGAACCCAAACACAATTGTATTCATGTCATTCATCAAATTATAATGTGGTACCTAGACAAAGGATGCTCAAGCTAGATGTCTTGAGATTTGAAGCAGCTCATCTCACTAGAGACCCGGTTAGGAGGCAAGGTCACACTAAGAGACAACACCATAAGGGTTGCAGTTGGCTCAGGTAAAATTAGCAACTCTAAAAATTTTATATTTTAAAATCTCTTATTAGTTGAAGGTCTAAAGCGTAGTTTACTTAGTATTAGCCAAATAAATTAAAAGGGTTTTGACATAAAACTTTTATTTGTAAAATGAATAATTAGCTTGAATGGTAAATTCGTCTTATATGAAAAAAAAATAATGTATATTTGCTTGATTTAAATTATATTGAATATTCTAGTTACCGTTGTTTGAAAAACTATTATTGATGAATCCTTGTTATCGTACATGAGACTATGACATGCAAGCATGAAGACACATTAGAATATCACCGAGAAAGACCTAGTTAAAGGCATACTGAAGTTAAATTTTAGTAAGGACCAACTATGAAATGCCAACCAACTAGAAAAACAAGTTAATCCTTCATTTCATTCAATCAAGGATATCAACACTTTTAGACTGTAAGAAATTATTCATATAGACCTATTTGGACCCGAAAGTACTGTCATCCTCTGAGGGAAATCATATAGATTTGTAACCATTGATGACTACTATAGATTAACCTCGGTTAGGTTCCTAGCATAATAGAGTGAATCATTTGAGAAATTTTGAACGTTCTCCACCCATATACAATGAAATTTATGATGTTAAATATTAATCACTCAAAGTATCATGATGGAGAGATTGAGAATAAATATTTTGAATCCTAGTATCAAGAGATAGAAATAGAGCATAACTTTTCTACCTGTTGGACCCCTCAAAATAATGGAATAGTTGAAAGAAAAAAAACATTGGTAGAAATTGTTAAGTCCATATTAGCTAAATATTCTCTCCCTATATACATTTGGGATAAAGCGGCAAGTACTATTTATTATGTTTTAGATAGGGTAAATATTAGATCCAAGTTGAATAAGACACCTATGAGCTCCTTAAGGGTAAGAAAATGAACCTTTTTCACTTAAATGTCTTTAGGTATAAATGTTTTATCCTGACCAATACAAAATCACCTTTAGGAAAATTTGATCGCAAAGCTGATGGAGTATTCTAAGGATATTAATCTACAAGTAAGTGCAATATAATTTATAATATGAGGACCTTATTAGTAGAAGAATCTAGCATCCAAGGGGTAAAATCAATGGGTTAAAATTTATGTTTGATAAATCTAATTGTACTTCTAAATCTAGTCTAGAAGAAGAAGAAGAAGTAGAGAACATCCTAGGGGTAAAATCAATGGACTTAGGGGGTAGTGCAGAACCTTTGGAGCCCTTGCTTAAAAAATGGTGATACTCATCTAGTCATCCTAGGAGACCAATCTAAAGGTGTTAGAACAAGGATTCGAGTTGGGAAGGAGGTTAGTCACTATGAATTCATTTCCATGATATAACCTACAACCACATGTCAAGCCCTAGCTGATAAATTATGGATCTTACAGTTGCAAGAAGAGATAAATTACTTTATTAGAAAAGATGTATGGGAATTGGTTAGAAGACTTATGGACCAGAGTGTTGTTGGGAAAAAGTGGGTATTTAAAAATAAAATGAATGACTCTGGTATGGTGGTGAGGAATAAAGCCAGATTACTAGTTAAGGGGTACATATTGAATGAGGTTATAGGTTTTATGGAAATCTTTTCCCCAATAGCTATAATAAAAGCCATTACGGTGTTGTTAGCCTTTTCTTTCTTTAGTGGTTTCAAGTTTTTTCAAATGGATATTATGAGTGTCTTTCTCAATGGGTTAATTAAATAAGATGTGTATGTTGAGGAACCGCTAGGGTTGAAAACTTGCAATTTCCAATCATCCTTTTTAGTTCCTTTGGGTTTCTAAAGAGGTCTACTTAAGCATCTGATCAAGGTTCTCTACCTGCTTTAGGAGGAAGCAAAAGGAGTTCGGTTCTCTGCCGTCTTCTAGAGGAAACAAAAGGAGTTGGGTTCTGTGCCTCACCTGAGTTGGTGGAAATAAGGTTTATAAAGGCTTATACGCCTTGCTTTGGGGGAAAAGGAGAGACACTGAGTTTAGTACAATACTCGAAGGGCGCCTCTAGGGAGTGGACGTAGGTCATGTTGACTAAACCACTATAATTTTCTGTGTTATTTGTTTATACTTTTGCATTTAATTTCTACATTTTGATTTCTACGGTGAATCTTGGTTTTTGTTTAAGTTTGTGTTTCTTGATTAAAAGATTTTTTTTTAAATACTAATTCACCCCCCCTTCTTGGTTAGCCTTGGGACTAGTTCATAAGGGCGTAATACCCTTAACGAACTTTCAAGTGGTATAAAAATGGGATTCATAAGAATGAGTTTTTGAAAATTTTTAAATTTTAATTCATGTATAACTTTGGTAATCGTAACACAATGGAAGGATATTTTATTACACGACCACCTTTGTTTGATAAAATTCATTTTGATTTTTGGAAAACTGGCATGTCTACTTTTTCATAATCAATTGACTATCGCATGTGGATGCTTGTTAAGGATGGTTATACACCTCCTTCACGTGAAATAAATAGAATTAAAACTGAACTTCCTTTAACATAATGAACTTTTGATGATAGGGAGTTAGCACAACTTAATGTAAAATATTTGAACTATTTTTTCTGTGCTTTAAAATCTAAAGACTCCATGCTTGTTTCTACTTATACTATTGGTAAAGAGATTTTGGATATATTATGTTTTACTTATGAAGGAACAAATAAAGTTAAGAAATCTTGATTGAATATTTTATTGTGTGATTTCGAACTTTTTGGTATGAAACTTTTTGAATCAATTTCTGAAATTTATACAAGGTTTACTCAAATTGTTACCTCTTTGCATGACTTAGGAAGAGAACTCACCAACTATAAAAAAGTGAATAAAATTTTAACATGTTTGCCTTCCTCTTTTGATTCTAAGATAACTGCAATTTTTGAATCCAAATATTTGAATACTTATTCTGTTGATAATTTGCTTGGATCACTCATTGCTTACGAGCAAGGGGTGAATTAAGAAAATCTTGATGCAGGTGAGAAAAAGAAGGAGAAAATTATGGTATTGAAGGCCAACAACTTGGACACTGATTCTTCCAGGTGTGAAAGTGATGATGTCGCTTTCATCACTAGGAAATTTAGAAGCTTTCTAAGGAAGAATAATAAGTATCATCAGAATTGGAAAAGAGGTAAGGATAGGAAAAACTTTAAAAGTTCTTCTGATCTTATTTAATATGAATGTAGGAAGATTGGACATATTAAAGCTGATTTTCCTACACTCAAGGAGCACCTAAGCAAGGAGAAGGGTGAGGAGGAAATCAAATACAGGAAGGACAAGAATAAATTCCAAAAAGCTTTCTGGGCAGATTATGCATCTGACTGAAGATGAAGATGAGACAATAAATTTGTGCTTAATGAGTGATCATCTTGATCAATCTGATCAAGAAGATGTATGTAAACCAACCTATGATCAATTACTTGAAATTTGTGAGAAAATTTATGCTTAATATAAGAAACTTAAGAAATCACATGTTAGCCTGAAATTGGAGTTTTAAAATTTGAAAAAAGAGCATGAAAGTTTAAACAAAGATCACACTCTACTTGATGAATTCACATGTCTTTACTTGATGAATTTGATGATTTAAATAAAAAAAAATTAAAAATTAATTGTTGAGCATGACTCTTTGAAAGCCTCTTTCACCTCACTTGAATATGATTTTAAAATTTATATTGAAGAATCTGAGCATAAGGAGCACTATTTGAATGTTGATAATGCTGTATTAGAAAGTTCTAACTTATGGTTTAAGTTGAATTGAATGTAATTGAGAAGAATAGAAAGAAACCCACACTTGATCAAAAGCCAAAACCAAGGAAAAGGTATTATAACCCGAATAGATTAGTAAATCCTTTTTTTGGAGTTAGATGTTTTTCATGTGGCATGTTAGGACACTTCTCACACACTTGATCTGTTCACCTAAAACACATTGGGTGTGGAGATAAAAATTGCATGTTTCACAGCATAACACAAATGCATTGCATTCTTCTTTCATAAGAAAAGAACCAAACCTGTTTTGGTTCCAAAATTTGACGTTTGATGATTTTGCAAGTTTGCTCTCATGAAAGGCCTCATGAGATCATGTGGTACTTGGACAACGGAGGCTCGCGACTCATAATTGGATAAACTTACACTTAATAAAATTGCATACTTACTACTCTGTTGATTGTTATCATTGTCTGCCTTAGTTTTTATGTTAGCTTTTCATGTTTGTTATTATAGTTATTTTTACTTTTGTTTCTTTTTTTTACTTTATGATATTTTTTCTAGATTTTAGTTTTTGGAGATTTATAGCCAATGTTTAAACATCTCTAATTCAGTTAAAGGGAGAAACACTGTTGATTGTTTCCCTCCCTCTAACCTCTTTTAGTGCTATAATTTTCTTTTCTAAACAAAAGTCTATCTCAAATTAACAACTAGATTTTGCAATTAATATCTTTTCTATCTTGCTATAGTAATCTACCTTATATATATAATGTTCAAAGTCTTTATATAACTTTTAAGTTATTTAAAATCTTGTCACTGCATTTATCATATAATTTTGAGTCTATTTTATGGTTTATTCTTCCTTATATTAGATAGTGAGTTTTTCCTCTCTAATATTTTGAAGATCTACCCTAAACTAAAAGTATTTAACAGTTCTGAAATGGGATCAAGCTTGGAAAAATAAAAAAATTGTCCAATGATACCAAAACAAAAAGATGCGCAATGATGCCAAATTGAAATATATACACAAAGGGTATTAAAAATCAAAAGATGTGCAAAGTTCACCATTCAATTTACAAGAGGCATAAAATGAGCCCACAAAAGAGTAGCCTACTTCTCTTTCAAACTTTTAAAACTTAGAAGAATTCATGTGTCACTTGATATTTACAAAGGCTTGATTTCAAATTTCATGATTGTGATAAATTACTTTGGTATATTATTCTATAAGATATGTTCTCTGGAACCAAGTTTTATATGGATCTTTTTTTCTTATCCAATTAGTTTTTTCTGAGTTAGGTCTTTTGTTTTCAAAAGATGATTTTGCCCTGAAAGAAGTACGAGGTAAGGTTAACAAGAACAGATATTCTACCATTTTTAGATTTCGACAATGTTAACTCATTGGTCTTACAAGTCTTTAAAATTAAATTACTTGGAACATTTATCATATTCATGGCTTGCTAAAACTCAAAAAAAAAAAATTTGCTCTTTTCTTTTTGTCTCTTCTTTTATCTTTTTCATATTTTTAACTTTATCTTTTCCTGGTGTTGTTATAATTTTGGGCCTTCTCTGATCATCTCCATCCATCCTCTATTTTATACTTTTTCTCACATCACCCCGGATGATATTCACATCATCCTGGCCAATCAGTTCAAATCACTTTTAAAATTATTTCTGTTGATTATTCTGAACATTCTTCTTCTTATCATCTTGGGCAATTCATTATCATCCTAGATGATATGATCATCTTCTACTTCAATCATTTATGATCATCCTGGCCACCTCTATTTTCATCCTGGACGATGCTCTTCTATTTGCTCAATTATTGGTAATCGTCTCATACGTTCCACCTGTTCGTCCTGGATGATACAGGTGGCAATATGTTTAAAATCTTTAAATTTAGCCCGTACGATCCATTATTGCAGAATCGTCTTGGACGATACCCGTGGCACATGATTTAAATGTTTTAAATTATATCAGTATGATCCACTATTGTACATCATCCCGGATGATCTTCTTTTTTAATAGTCATCCAGCTTGACTCCTTAAAATGATCAGATTAGACTGGGTGATAGGATTGCCATTTTGACCAATCGTCCTGGACACAATTATTGCACCAGATCATCCTAAAAAAATCTGCGATCTTCCTGGTCAATTTATTCGATTCTTTATAAATTGAGCCTCTCAAGCTATTTTTCTCACATAACTTCTCCTCAACCCTCTTTTGATTATTCTTTACCTCTATTTTTGCTGATTATGGCCGACAAAAAGCATTCCCGCCATACTTGTAGGAGTTCCTCGCGGGCAACTCTGGACCTGATTCACTAACATGGATGATCAAGCCGCCTACCAAAGGTATAAGATGGCCGGAATAACTGTCTCCCAGTTTGTCAACTCTCAACATTCTCTCCTATCCTGTACTTGATCTATTTGCTCACACCTCCTTGTGTTTTCTCCTTACTCCTACTATACCTTTTATCTCTGAGCTTCTTTTTCAATTTTTTTCTAGTCTTCACATAAATTTTGCCTTTACTTTACTTAGATTCTATGTACATCGACCTCTCAAGATTGTGCAGAACTTTTACGCCTTTCCACTACAGGGGATAAACTCCACACCCTGTGTTCTGACCCTGATTACGACTTGGGCTCTTGCCAACCACTTTCTTTGAAGCAAAAATGCTCACTTTCACGTTAGAGAGTCTAGCAACTTACACAAACATGCTAGAATAATCCAAGATGTCCTTCGCACTTCCATTATCACAAAAGCTGGTGATCACGTTCATATCACTCCACTTCTTTCGATAACCACTTTTTACATTTTAGCCCATCGTGAATTTAATTCCACTGATTTTATCATTCACTATATTGAGCATCTGATCATTATTAAAGATCCATGACATAGTAGGAAGCCCAACCTTGCCCTAGGACATATCATTGAATATGTTCTAGAATCAAAATACAACTTCCCATATCATACATCACCCAACTATCAGCCTACCTTCTACTCGAACAATTCCTTCCATATTCTTCACAGTACTCATCTTCACCTAGGGGATGAGGAAGCCGAGGGAGCTGTGGAGGAGGAGGCTCCCATTCCTATTCCTTCACCTACTCTGCTCCGCCAACAGTCTCAGTTGGATAAGGTGGTAGGGCGATTTTACCAGTGGGAGACATGTTTCGAGACTTTTGTTGCTACATAGGAGTAGCACATTTTGAGGACTTAGCCCTCTTTGATTCCTATGTGGCACACTAGTAGCGCCAGAACGATCAGGATATAGGTTGGTTTGAAGTGCAGTTCACAACCCTTTCCAGTTACTTTCACCCGCCACCACCACTACCACCTCCATCAGATGATCAGGGGGCCTTTTTTTATTAGTCTTTTTTTATGTTGTTTTATATTATAGTTTATTTTTGTTGTTTATCTCTGCTTTATTTCTATTTTACCTTTGTCCTCCTTTTTGTGATGTCAAAAGGGGGAGTAGTTGGTTGTACTACTTATTATGTAGTCTGATTATGTTATTGGATAGCTGATCTATGTCACTTTGTTTCCATTACAATGCCTTAAGTTGCTTAGATTACTTTTTGGTTTGCCATCATAAAAAAGGGACGGATTATTACAAATTTGATTTTATGGATAAGAATTTTGATGATAGCAAATATTCCTATTTTTTCTATGAGTGCCTTGCCTACTGACATTTCAGGTCGACAAGATTAAAATTGCAAGATGAACCAGCTAAAGATTGGGTAGACTAGGTCTGAGTCAGTTTGTTATGTTTTTTCCTTGCTTGATTCTATTGTAAAAGATGTATTTCCTGATTCTATGTAACCTTGCACACACACCTTGTGAGAAATTTTGACTATTTCATAAAGATTACTATTTTTTGGCACATCGTTCATGATGATCCATAAATTATCCAGGATGATATATTCAAAAATAAAAACCCTAATTAGGGCATTCTAGTTAAGGTAGCCGTCATTTAGGTGATCGTCCTAGATGATATTCGTATCATCCAGGATAATAGGCTCAAATAAAAAAGAATCAGCTGTCAGATCTATTTAGGTATTCTTTATTTTAGGATATCATCCAGGACATCGGCTTAGACAATGAAACACAATTATGCCTAAATTAATCTGGTAATTAAGGAAAGAAATTAAGGTTTGATTGCACGATCACATCATCCTGGACGATCGAAGGATCATCCGAGACGATCCGCTGGAAGATTGGACATCAGCCAGCCCTTATTCAGAGCAATGTTCTAGATGATATGCACGATTTTGAACTAATCATTTGGTACGATCAATCAATTTTTAAATCATCTAGACATCCATTCAAAGTGATGGTATGGCTGATATTCTATGATTTGAACTAATCGTACATGACGATATACTATCATCATGGACGATAGGAATAATTTTCTTCTGATAGTCCCAAATTGTCATGGCTAATTGACTTTAATTTATACTGATAGTACAGGACGATGGATGATAAAGTTGGAAAGTTCAAAATAATGAGCTATTCTGAAGCTCTTCTATTTAAGAGCACTTGTTATACCCTTTAGAACATCTTTTGCTTCTATCTTGACCTGAGAGAGCTAAGAGGAGAGGGAGAGCAAGGGAGAGAGAGAGGATCTTGTGAGGGGGAGTTTGTGAGGTCATTCACAAAGGTTGTCCCAAATAAGGATCCATCGTCATCTTCTCCATGTTGCAACTTGAGCTTATGAGTTTATATTTTTTATGATAACAAATATTATGGTTCACTTTAAATTTCCTATCTGTGCTTGAATGTTATGTTTTTTTTGTACTAACTTTTCAGGACTTCGATGTACCACTCAAAGCTCAAGATTTGGAAGAACTATTTTACTTGTATTTCTCAACTGATGTACTCATTTATTTCTTGAGTTATGTCCTGTAAGGGTGCTTGCTTATTTTGTAACCATGCTTAGGAATTTTTCTGTCTAAATTAGAGTTGACTTTTTTTGGTAACATCGTCCGGGATGATATTTATATCGTCCTGGATGATCGGTTCAAAAATAGGAACCCTAATTAGAACATCATTATTAAGCAGCCGTCTTTAAGCCGATCGGCCTGGACGATCCATGTATCTACCAGGACGATAGGTTTAAATCATAAAGAATCAACTGTTAGATCTATTTAGGTATTATTTATTTTTGGACATCGGCCAGGATGATCCATTACATTGGCCAGGATGATGTAACTCTATTATTCCTAAATTAATCTGGTAATTATAGAAAGCAATTAAGGCTGAATGATACGTTCACATCGGCTGGGCCGATAGCAGGAATTTGTGTTTCATTCACCCCTTTTGGTTAGCCTTGGGAATAGTTCATAAGGGCCTAACATCCCTAATGAACTTTCACTCCAATCATCGTTCTTAGTTCCTTGGGGGTTCTAGAGAGGTATACTTAGTATCTGATCAAGGATCTCTGCCAGTTTTAGGAGGAAGCAAAAGGAGTTGGGTTCTTTGCCTGCTTTTGGAGGAAACAAAAAGAGTAAGGTTCTCTGCCACACTTGGGTTGGTGGAAAGGAGGTTTGTAAAGGCTTCTTATCCTTGGTGTGAGGGAAAAAGGAGAGATACTTAGTTTAGTGCAATACTCAGAGGGCACCTCCGAGAAGTGGATGTAGGTCGTGTTGACCAAACCACTATAAATTTCTATGTTCGTTTATTTCACTTCCGCATTTAAATTTTGCACTTTGATTTATGTGGTGAATCTTGTTTCTAATTTGAGTTTGTGTTTCTTAATTAAAAGATTTTTTAAAACACCAATTCACCCCCTCTTGGTTAGACTTGGGACTAGTTCATAAGGGCATAATATCCCTATCGAACTTTCACTTTTGTTTGGGGTAGTGTAGACACCACCCTATTTTTTAAGAAAGTAGTAGAATATCTACTAACTATTCAAATTTATGTCGTTGATTTATTGTTTAGATCCATGAATAAAAATCTTTATTATGAATTTTCAAAGGCCATAAGTGAAGAGTTTGAGATGAGCGTAATGGGGGAGCCCAATAATTTCCTAGGATTTTGTGTGAAGCAAAAGGATAATGCAACCTTCCTTAGCCAATAAAAATATCAATGATATTCTTAAGAAATATGAGGTGGATAATGCTAAGGAAATTAATACTCCCATGATCTCTATAATTTAGTTAGATAATGATCCAAATAGAAAATCAATATATCAGTAGAATTATAGAAGGTTAATTGGATCACTTTTTTATTGGACTCTTAATAGGCCATATATAATGTTTATTGTATATCTTTATGCTTAATTTTAGGCTGATCTAAAAAAATTTCACATATCTATTGTTAAAAGAATCCTTAGATACCTTTTAGGCACCCAAAACCTAGGTATCTAGCACCCTTGACATAATAGATCTTTTGAGATCATATGATATTTAGACTCCAACTTTTATTTGATATAAGGTAGACAAAAGAAACATATTAGGAACCTATTAGTTTTTAAGTCCATTACTAGTTTCCTGGTTTAGTAGAAAGCAAAATTAAGTGCCTGATCCACCGCTGTAGCGGAATACATTGATGTAGGAAGCTATGTTGCTCAATTCCTATCGATGAAGCAACAAATCTCATATCTTTGACTACCTATAGGTATGATTCCAATCATGTATGATTACACTACTACCATTTCTATATCCAAAAATCCAATTTAACACTCCTTTACAAAGCATATAGACATTAGGCATCATTTTATAAGAGTCCATGTAGCCAATAGAGATATAGAACTATGCCATATAGCTACTGGAGACTAATTTACAAACATCTTTTCCAAACCTCTAACTTATGACACCTTTAGCACCTTGAGGACTGGGTTTGGAGTAGTAGACAATTATGCTTGATTCAGGATGAATTTAAATATTTTTATCATTTCAAAACAACTAGTATTTTTTTAAGCTTCAAGTTTATGTCATTTTGAATTTTTGTGTTTGTTTGTGTATAGTGTTTTATTTTAAATTTTTGTTTTATTTTTATTCAGTAGTTGTACCCTTATCATTAAAACTCTTAACTTTGTAAAAATATTTAAATTAAAGTTAAAATTTGCTCATATCATGCAGTACGATTCACATCATACCTTATGATATACACATCCCTACAAAATTCGCTACCCTTACTTAAATCAACGATCCAGATTTGTCCAATTTTTTATAATCATATTGTATAAAAATTCCTTCATATTATAAGATATATATGTTAAAGGATGTCTGACAAATTCAAGTCGATTGGTATTATAATAAGTCTGCTTCATACCTTACAAACATCTATTTGTATTTTTCAATCAATTTAGTCAAAAAGCGTACAAATGACTCATCGTGATGAATGAATTCTCTTAAGATTATCGAGTAAAAAATTGATCATAATGTATAATTTGACCACCTTTTCCCGACAAGTCATCCATATGATTGAAGTACTCTTGGTCGTAATATATGATCTCAAATCATATTGTATGATTACCTAATAATTCCTTTTTCTTTCAAACTCCTACCCCCGCAATTTTAAAGTTCTCAAATGGTGAAAGGCAGCAAATGATGTTACATGACCCAAGGATGCTCTTCCTCACATCGACCAGTTAATGATTATTTTCAAACTGTTGAAGTTGAATTCACCTACTACAAATTCAAGGAGGCTCACATTAACCCCTTTAATATACTAAATTAGTAAGCACTAAACATTGAGGTGATGAATCTTTTTGCCTCCACCACTCCTCTATTCGTTCTTCACTCTCATGTGTCTTTTCAACTCCAAACTCTTGCATGAATTTCTAGTAAGCCTTAATGTTAGTGTTGAGGCATCCATCATTACCTCCTATGTGTGTCACCACCTTGTACAAATCAGTAAAGGGGATTTAGGGGAATATATTAACCTTTCCATAGAAGGATTTCATCCCCAATCCATGGCCTCTAGAACTTATTTTTATTAGTACTAATATTTCAGGTATGTTATGCACCATTCATTGAAGATTTAGGTCTTAAGATTGGGTAAAATAGTATATGTTGAAAGAGTGTAAAAAATTTATTTATTTATTTTTTTAATTTCTTGAGTCATGTCCTATAATGGTGTATACTAACCTTGGGACTTTGCACATACACATTGAAGGGAATAAGATATAGAGAAAAAATAGAAAAAAAAATTTTTGAACTAATCATAATTTAAGTTAGGTATCATACTATATGATTAGCTACCCAAAAAATCTTAAAAATGGCTAATTATGTTAATTAAAGTAATTTGAATTAAACATATTTGATGATCATGATCGTAAAAGATGATATGTTGAAATGATGATCTTTTTCATTAATCATAATTTAGAAAATGTTTTAAAATAAAACTTATGTTCTAATCATACAATAGTATCAATATCATACTAAGAAATATCATTAAATATTTTATAAAGTAATTTTTTAATTAGGGATTAAATTTTGATTAATTGGTCCAGTAAAGTAATACTGTATGATTTGATAAATCATACTATACAACAAGATCTTTTTATGGGATGATAATTTATCATCGCCAATCATACGATATAATAATCCAATTTGATAATACTATTTATACTGGATGATTATCATATCGTACTAGATTTTCAGCTCAAATACTTGAACTAATCATACATCTCCTTACTCTTTGTACATTAGTGAAAGGAATATATTAAACAAATCATACTGTATGATTTGAAATCATATTGTATGATAAGAGTTGATAGATTTGAGTTTTGAAGATTTTTCTAAGCCCTCTATTTAAAATTTCTCATAAGACTTTGTAAAAGTATTTTTTCCATTAATTTAATTTTTTCTTCTCAAGAAAGCTTGAAGAGAGAGCCTAAAGCTTGGGAGAGAAAGGGTGGAGTTTATGAGAGAGAGAGAAGTTGCTTATAGGTTGTAAGGGAGGGTGAGAGGGGGTTCTACTTGGTTTCTCCGGTTAAGTTGCACTTGAGTTCCTCCATGTGTCAAGGTTTATCTTAAAGGATGTTTAGGGAAAAAACCTCTTTAGTGTTAAAGGATCCGTTTACTCTATAGCACCAGGGAAGGTGAAAGAAATTCTAGGTTCTCTACCTCACCTGGAGGGTGAAAGGATTCTATGTTCTCTACCCCACTAAGAGGGTGAAAAACATTTAAGGTTCTCTGCCTGACCAGGAGGGTGAAAAATATTACAGGTTCTCTACCTCTCTTATAGGGTGAAAATGATTACGGTCCTCTATCGAACCGTGTAGGTGGAAGAGATTTTCTAAGTGCTTCTCCACATAACTATAAGGGCTAAAAGAGACACACTATATTCATAGTGTAATACCCATAGATAAGGACAACTAGGAGTAGACTACTGAACCACTATAATTTTCTACTGTGTATGTTCTGATGTTTTAGTTTTGGATTTTAATTTATTTGCACATAATTTTTGTGATAATTGATTGGTGAAAATTTTGATTAATATTTTGTATTTTTCATTATCTACACTATTTCTGTAATAATGAACTTTTTTCCTTAAACATTATAAGACTATCACAAACTTATTCACCATATTTACTTAGATAGTTACATCATTGCATGTTTTAGGTAGAAAACTTTAAAGTTTGAAAAGGTACAAAAAATTCAACATTTGTACATGATAAGTTTTTTGCCAAGTCACTGTTACAAATGAATCAAAAGACTTGGGTACTTTATTTATTGATAATTTGATTTTCTTACTCATTTCAAACAAGCAAGGTGTGAGTCAAAGAATTTTGGATACATGTGATGAGATGGCTATAGTGGTAAACACATAATACACGGATAAAAATTGCCTAAGAGATAAAGAGAGTGAAGTGATAAAGTTAATTACAAGCTAATTCAAAAGTCTCCTGATGCACAAGCTCAAGCATGAACAAATGTAGAGCAAAGGAAAAAATGGTAAATAAGGCAAGTTTGCTTCTTACAATATTTGTTTTGGATTTACAAAACCTGGATTTATGAAATACAAATGCACCAATTTGAAAAACAAACACGTTAAGAAAAAGGGTGAAAATAAGCCAAATTTTAAAAGCTGAAATGAAATAAAACAAATAATCTTCTGGCCTAATTTAGCTTCTAACTCATTAGAAATGAGCATGATAATGCGGCAACAAAATTGTGCTAAATACTCAATGATTCAATTGTTAATTTTGATGAGGTATAAGTTTTGGTTGTGTGTTAGTTTATCTATTCTATTTGCTTGTTTGTTTTTTTAATAATTATATTTTATGTATGATTGCATGTACTTATTTTCTTCTAAATTTAGCTAAATTTTAGATGTTGTATTCTCTCTCCTTTTTGTGATGTAAAAAGGCGGAGAAGGTATCTGGTTGCATTTCTTTATCTATCAATAATTGTTAAAATTTGGGTTTTCTTATTATTTATTTATTTTTTCTTTTATTATATAAAAAAACCAAAAAAATTATTTGGAAAAAATACATATTAAAAATAAAAAAAATAATTGATTGTATTTTTAATATAATTATCTTAGTGAGGGTGAGATTAGGAGAAAATAATATTATTTTTTTAAATTCATCCAATAATATTTGTCATTATGAAAGAGGATGAGATTGTTGCAACTCAGGCTTCCGAGTTTATATTTTTTATGATAAAAAATATTATTTATTGCATCTTTATATCTCTTAGCATTTGATCTGTGTATTTGCTTTTGTGTGACCTAACATTTAAGATATTTTATACACCATTCAATGTTGATTTAGGGCTCAAGTTTGGGTAGAACAGGACATTCTAAAAGAGTATGTAAAATTTATTTATCTATTTTTCAATTTCATAAGTCAAGTTTTGTAAGGGTTTATGCTAGCCTGGTGACCATACACACATACATAGGGGAATGAGATATAGAGAAAATTTTAAAAAGTAATTTTCTAAACTAACGTAAGGTATGATATCTATTGTATTGTACAACCAACTACTCAAAAAATCATTAAAAAGTATAATTATGATAATTAAAGCAATGTTTTCATAAAAATCCTCATTTATGTCATGATAAAAACCCTTTGAAACATTCCTCTGACACTTTTCGTACAGAAAAACCTCTATCGGAGAGCCCCTTGGTCGGACCTGAGAAGGATCATCTTGAGGAAGTTTTAGTTCCTCAAGAATGGGGAGTAATTTTTTAAAGAATATTTCAAATGATTTACTTAATGTTGGTTCTACTTTTTGTGAGGAGAATTTTGAGAATATTGTGCAAAATGTTGATCCCTCTCCTTCTTGCATTATCAATCATAATATAATTGATGCTACTAATATTATGATTTCTAATCCTCTAAGTGTCTAGGATGCAGAGATGGTTACTAATGTTGACATTTAATTGATTGACAGTGATAAAGATAAGAATGGTACTGTCTTCGAGGAGGGAGAAATTGTTGCTATGGAGCTTCAATTATTACCTACATCCAATATTAAAGTTGTGGAGAGTAAGAACTCTGAAATTTGAGATGATGATGGTAGGTTTATGGAGGATGATGTCCCTCATTTTTCGAGTGTTGGTAAGACTTTTTCAATATCTAATTATAATAGTGATACTCTTACTGATACTGGGGAAATGATGACTGCTGCTAAATGTTTTGCCTCTCATGATAATGATACTGGTTTTATTAAAGTTCACAATAAAAGGGGACGCAAGCCTAAGCATATTTCTTTACAACCGTCTAGAAACACTTCTAGAAATACTCATTAAAATATTTCTCATTAATAGTTTTTTCATGTTTAGTACTATTATATGTAATGTTAGGGGCATTGGATACCCATCTTCTAAGATTTGTGTTAAAAATTTATGTCATATTCTTCATATTTCTATACTTATTTTGCTTGAACCCCTTATCCATGCTTCTAGGTTAGCTAGTACTTCTCATTTTCTTGGTTTTAATCATGTTGTTTCGAATATTTGTAATAAAATTTGGATCTTTTGGAAAAATCCTATTAAAATTGATATTATTGGAGATTTTATTCAAGGTATTCATTTTAAAATTGACGCTTTAATTTTCAGTTTTGTGCCTCCTTTGTGTATGCTGCTTATTCCCTTTATATTAGAAAAGTGTTATGGGATCAACTTTTGAATTTTCATAGTATCTGTCAATTGCATTGGATGGTTGGAGGTGATTTAATGCTATTACTTCTCCTTCTGAAAGGAGTGGAGGGTCACTTCCTTTATATCGCTTATGTCTGATTTTAAAAACATGATCTTGGGTTGTAACTTGATTGATATTGGGTTTGCTGGTAATAATTTCACTTGGAACAGGGGCTCACTTATGGTAGAGGCTTCATCGTGTGCTTTTCAATGATTCTTGGTTTAATGCTTTTAATCTTACTAATTTCCAGAATCTTAGTAGAACCATGTCTGATCATTCCCCGTTGCTTATTAACATTAGCAGTAGACAAATGAATGTTTTTTCTCAATTCAAATTTCAAAATATGTGGTTACTTAACAACAAATTTTTTTTATGTTGTTAAGTTTAATTGGCAAGCTCCCCTACAGCCTAATAATTCTACTGTTGGAATGAAGAGGCTTTGGTTCAAGCTTAAGAGGTTGAAACAAGCTCTTAATTGGTGGAAATTCAATATTTTTAGAAATATTTTCTCTAATATCATTCAAGCTGAACATTGTGTGGATTTTAATGAAAACTTATGTCAAATTGATCCTTCTGATTCTAATTTTTTGTTTTTGAACCAATCTAAACTTGATCTTTTTAACTTTCAAGATCAGGAAGAGGCTTTTTGGAAGCAGAAAGCTGCTGCTAAATACTTGGTTGATAGTGATAGTAATACTAAGTACTTTCATGCTTTAACTAAGAGAAAAAGGATGAAGAATGGTATCACCAACATCCAAAGAGAGGATGGTTCTTATTCTAGTGATAATGCTAAGATTGCTAATTTAGTTGTGCTTCATTTCAAAAAACCATTTTATAAACCTTTTACTCCTTACCAAATGGGCTTTGTGAAAGGTAGGGCTAATACTAAAAATATTCTTTTGGCTCATGAATTAAGTCAAGATTTGAATGTTAGGCTTAGAGGGGGTAATATTATTTTGAAGCTTGATATTGCCAAGGCTTGTGAAAATATTAGTTGGAAATTCATTTACTTTATGCTTAATCTTTTTGGTTTTCACTCTGTCTTTATTAATCTTATTAAAAATTGTGTTGAAAATGTTCATTTTTTTATTATTTTGAATGGTTCTAACCATGATTTTTTCAACTCTTCTCATGGTTTAAGATATGGTGATCCTATTTTCCCTGCTCTTTTTATTATTGCGGCTAAATTTTTGTTTAGGGGTCTCTCCAATTTATTTGAACTTAATCATGGCTTATATATTAGAAGTGTGGGAGGCTTTCCATTATCCCATTTGTGCTTTGCTGATGACTTCATTGTTTTTACTAATGCTACTATTAATAGAATTCAGAAATTATGGATTTTTTCAAGATATTTGAGTTGGTTAGTGGTCTCTCTTTTAGTTAATACAAATGTTGTTTTATTCCTTCTAAAAGGATATCTAATGATCGTATTTGTGCTATTCAAGAGGTTACTAGCTTTACTCATTCTAAAATGCCTATTAAGTATCTGGGTGTTCCTTTGTTTAAAGGTAGAAGACAAACTTTTTATTTGATGATCTTGTTGCATCTGTCCAAAATAAACTTTTTTCATGAGATTCTAAATTTCTTAGTTATGGTGGTCAGGTGACTTTAGTTAAAAGTGTTATTTGTGCCTTACCTATCTATATGTTTCAGACTATTTTTCCTACTCAAACCATATGCAGAAGAATCCACAAGATTATTAATAAGTTTTTCTGGAAAGGTTCTCTCTCTTCTTCTAAAATTACCTGGGCTTCTTGGGAGAATTGTTGTGGTGTGTTGGCTGAAGATGGCCTTGGTTGCAAGTCTCTTCCTTATGTTGCGAATTCTTTTTCTTTAAACTTTGGTATATGTTACATTCTAAAGAGAATATCTGGTCTACATTTATGACTTCTAAATATTAGGTGGGGAATCATTCTACCAATATTTGTCCTAAACCTGGGGATTCTAAAGTTTGGAAAAGGCTTTGTAAGATTAAGTGGGAGATGGAGCCATTATCTCGTGGGGGCTTGGAGAAGGTAACATCTTTTTTTGGTAGGATAAATGGCTTGGTAAGGAATTTATTGACTCTATTTTGAATGCTACTTCTTCTGCTTCTGTTAAAGTTAATTTTTTCTTCAACGAGAATTCTTGGGAATATGAGAAGCTCTCTAACTTAATCCCTGATTGCATTATTTCAAGAATTCTTAACCTCCCTATTAATTATGATTCTAAGGATATTATTCTGTGTAATTCTTCTAAAGAAGGGGATTTTCATCTTAAAAATGCTTGGCATTCTTTTAGAATTAAAGGTAACTTGGATAATATTTTTGCTAACATTTGGCACAAGAGCTTCCCCTCTATGGTGTCTGTGTTTGTGTGGAGAGTTCTTCATAAATTTACTCCTACATAGGACAATCTCATTAAAAAAGGTTTTAGTCTTGCTTCAAAATGCCAATGTTGTCTTCATATTGAAAATATGCAACATGTGTTCATTTATGGTTCTGTGGCTGTTAGAACTTAGGTCTACTTTGATGATTTGTTTCAATTAAATAGTTTAAATGCTCATCTTCCCCTTTATACTTTACTTAAGACTTGGTTTGTAAATACTAAGGGTCACATTTGCAATATTATTCCGTCCTTTATTCTTTGGTTTCTGTGGCTGGAGAGAAATAATTCCATGTTCAATGGAGTTAGGATGAACCATCTCAATGTTATCCAAAGAATTAAGGACAAAATCCTTTCTCTTGTGGCTGTTAATTTGCTTACGGTTAAAAGTTTTAAAAATTAATTCCATATTACCTCTACTTTGGGGATTGGTTGGAAGAAGGCTCCTGCTGCTATCAATGTGATTTACTGGATTAAGCCTATTCCTAATGTCTTTAAACTTAATGTTGATGGCTTTTATTCAGTTTATGGTGCTGGAAGTGGTGGTTTGATTAGGGATTCTAATGGCCAATTGTTTGTTACTTTTGCGGGCCCTATTCATAATGGTAATATTGATTATGCTCTTACTATGGCTATTCTTTATGGTATCCAACTTTGTATCCCCTTGAATTTAATTAATGTGGTCATTGAAGTGAATTTTGGGTTTAACATCTCTCATTTTCAGAATTTGGTTAAAGTTATCTGTAGCCCTAATATTTTCTATCTTATGAGGGAAATTAAAAAGTTGTTGTTATTTTTGAATACTACTTTCTCCCATATTGGTAAGGCTAGTAACTCCTATGCTTCTTGGCTTGGCAATTATGGTTGTAATCTTGATTATTTTACTGATTTTATTCACTCGTCTATACCTCCTCATCTTAATGGGATGCTCTATCCTGATGAGTGCTGGATGGTTTATGTTAACAGATAATTTGGTGGATTGCCTTATGTTTTATGAGTGCTGGTTTCTCGGTTTCTCTCCCTCCATTTCTATGACTGTTGCTTTTTGTTCTGTGATGTTCAGCTGTTTTATTGGCTTATGTTGTTGGGAGGGGTATTTCATGTTTGTTGGTTTTTGGATGTTTACCTGGAAGTTTTTGGAGGTCTTTCTCAATGTTTTTCCTTTGACTGGTAGCCCATGTGTTTTGTTTTCTTATTTTAGGATGGGAGCTAGGTTTTTCTTAGTGATGTTAGCTGGGAGCAAGGTTTTTCTTAATGTTGGGGTAGAAGGTTTACCATGCTGCTTTCCTACCTGGTGGTGTTTTGGCTATTTTGTTTGCATGCAGTTTTTCTCTACTGGCTGCCATTTTGGCTGGCTTTGTTTGGTTCTCAGGTTTTTCGGGTTTGCATTTTCTGGATTGTTTTCATTGGATTCTTGGGAGGTGTTGTTTTTGCCAGTAATATTGGTATAAGCTGGGCTTTTTTCACTGTACTGAGGGGGAGGTTTAGCTGTGCCAGAACATTTTTGCTATTTCTTGTGTTACTGCCCTCTTTCCTCATATTTTGTTGGTTGGTGCTTTCTTGAATTTCAATTACTTCTTTATTTCTAACCTATGTTTTGACTGTGAGACCTATAGATTATGCTGCTGGAATATTGCTGTTGGGATGGAGTGGAATGTGGACAATACTAACGAGGCTATGTTTATTGACTATACTCTGAGCTCTTATGATCTGAATTTAGAGACTAGCTTCACTTAGGTAATCTTAATCCATTATTTCATTTTTTATTCCTTTTATCAAATGTGTTTTGCTAATACTATTTTTTGGCATAGTTGTCCTGTTTGTTGTTTCTCTTTTTTGCAGAGGATGCTGATCAGGATTTTTGGTAGAAAGACTGAGCCTTATTTCTATTTTTTGCTCTTTCTTTTTTGGATGCTTGTCTATAGCATCGGGTGCCTTGTCTTTTTTGATAGCGGAGCCAATTGGCTCATAGGATTTCTTTGTCTTTGTTTTGTAGCTCGTTTGAGCAGTAGTGAGCCGATGGTTTCCTTTAAGTACTCTGTGACCTAACTTTTATATTAACTTGTAGGCCCCTTCGTGGGTTTTAACCAAAAAAAATCATTAATTCATGACTAAATTAATTTTGTAATTAGGGATAAAATTAAGAATAATTACTCTAAATAGATCATACTATACAATTTGATAAATAGTATTGTGTGACTCGATCTTTGCATGGGATGATATTTTATCATTGCTAATTATATGGGATAATAATCTAATTTGATCGTACTAATGAAACTAGATGATGATCATATCATACTGGACGATCAGCTCAAATACTTGAACTAATCGTACAACACTTTACTCTTCATACAATGTTGATAGGAATATAGTGAATTAATTGCACTACATGATTTGGGATCATATTGTATGATTAGAGTCGATATATTAGAGTTTTTAGGGTTTTCAAAGCTCTCTATTTAAGCTTTCTCATAAGATTTTGTGTAGGCCTTTTTTCCATTCATTGAGTTATTTCTTCTGAAAAAAGCTTGATGAGAGAGCCTAGATCCTGGAAGAGAAAGGCGGAGTTTGTGATAGAGGTAGATGACCCATGTAGGTCCTAAGGGAGTGCGAGAGGGAGTTCCACATTGTAACTTCGATGAACTATCATATGAGTTCCTCTATGTGATATAATTTGTCTTTAGGAAAGATTTGGGAAGAAGAACTCTTTGGTATCAAAGGACTTAGTTATTATGTCATACGAGAGAAGATAAAAGTAATTCCAAATTCTCTAACTCACTTGGAGGTTGAGAAGGATTCCAAGTTATTTTCCTCACCATGGCGGTGAAAGGATTTTAGGTTCTCTATCTCATCAGGAGGGTGAAAATAATTATGGTCCTCTACCATATTAGGTTGGTGGAATAGATTTTATATGGGCTTATCCACTTAGCTGTGGGGGATAAAGGAAATACAATATATTGAAAGAGTAATACCAAGAGAGGAGGACTGTGGGGAGTGGATGTATGTCATTATTCGACCGACCACTATAAATCTCTATTGTGTTTGTTCTTATTTTCTACTTCTGCATTTTACTTTTTCTACACTTTATTTTTTTGATAACTACTTGGTGAAAAGCTATAATTAATATTTTTTGCAGATATTTAGAACATAATCACAATTATTATTATTTTTTACAAGTTAATTAGCATTTGCATCAAAGTAAAAGTATTGCTTTCATATTAGTGCTCCTTGGGACAAGTTCGCTTATACATCCTTATAAAACATTCACCAGCACCAATGCCACCACCTACACCAATTTACCACTCCTATCCTCATGAGGACATAATATAGAGGTTTGATTGGCTAGAATCTTACATGGACTCACATATTCAATAGCATCAACAATAGCATGAGGAAAATATGGTAGGGTTCGGGGAACAATTCTCCTCTTTCCAAGAATTATTTTCCTTGATCACAGAATAATACTCCTCAATCCACAAACAATTTCAACCGCCACCACCACCTAATCATGGGTTTGCCTACTTTTAGTTTTATTGTGTGATGTATTTCATGTTTTCTATTCTTATTTTTGTAGTTTACACTTTTTTGTGATGTCAAATGGGAGATTAAGTGTTTGGTTGTCTATATGTTTGCACTTATTAACTAGTCTTTCTTCTTAATTAAAAAAAAATCAAAATAATTTCAAAAATTAATATTTTTTCTTACCCATATTTTAAAAATCTATCATGGAGTGAGGGGGAGATTAGGAGAAAGAATATTAATTTTTTTCTTAAGCCAAAAATGCTTTTCATCAGAAAATAGGGGGAGTTTGTTGTAATCCAGAATTCGTAGCTTGTGATTTTTTTGATAATAGAACATTATCGATTGATTTTTAATTTCTCCAAGCATATATTGGATATTATTTTTATTTTTGTACTAATATTTCATGTATAACATACACCGCTCAAGATCACTGAACACTCAAGTTTAAGTAGAATAGGATTTCAATCAAATAAGTCTATAATTTTAACTTATATTTTATATTTCTTGAGTCTGATCATATAAGGGTGCATTCAACATTGGTGACCTTGCACACACACAACAGAACACTTAAGAAACCACACCATAACTAACCTCCACTCCGAATATATATGCAAAAAACATCTCAAGCACATAAGAATACAATAAAGACCCAATTTAAATTGGCCAACAAACATAGGAATCAACAACATTCTCCTTAAAATTAGCACGCCAAAGCCAAATAACAACCATATATTACATAAAGCTAAACACAAAAAAAAAATTATTAACTAAGACATCTGAACATTAAGAAGGCCAGAATGATCAAGTATAATCAAGCTTTTTAGAATACCAGAAAAAAATTTAAAAATAAACTCAATGAAACAACTAAGACGACAACCTAACATAGCTAAGTAATCTACATAAGTATTACTCTCATGCAAAATATGAGAAATAGAATAAGAGATGAGAGAAAGATATTGTTTAATTTTTCTGATTATATATAAATTTGATGGATTCAAAATAAAATTTCTACAATGTTGTTAATAAGTAGCAAAACATCAACTTTAATCCACACATTAGCGAGACCTTAAGAAATGAATATTTGAATTATATAATGAAGAGCTTTGATTTAAGCCTTAATGTTAGTGATAACATTATTAGGAACTACAAAGAAAGAAATAAAATGGCCATTGGAATCCCAAATAATAACTCAACCAACACTAAGATTTCTAAGAGAAGCATATGTTTTAACCTTAAAACAACCATAATAAATCTTTAGCCATCTAATAATTCTCTCTTTAGAAACACTAGGATAGAATTGATATAACAAACCAAATAACACAATATATGATTCTAAACTTTTAAAGAATTAACATTAATTAAATTGGCCAAAAAAAGATGTAGGATCTTGTCCTTGAGTTTAGAAATAATACTCTTAGATTTCATTTTATTATTTTATTCATAGATTCATTCATGATCCTCCACAAAAACTAACAAATTATGACAGGTAAAACATTCCTAATATCGCCTTAAGTGTGATCAAACCAATAAATTAATAGAGTATAAATAAAATTATAAATATCAGATGATTGAACATTATATAAGTTATCAAAATATAACCAAACTTGTATAGCAATAGGACCTTGAATAAAAATATGATTGAGGTTCTCACTTTGATAGAAACATTGGCATTAAAAAATAAAAAAAATACCTCTTTTTAATAAAATATAATCAATGGGTTGATAATTATGTAAAATCCTCCACATAAGGATTTAATAAGAAAAATGAATGAAAATATGCCAAATAGATAAAAATCGATGCCCAACGGCTCTGAGCTCTCTTGCGCTTCTATGGCAATTTTAGTGCTCTTCCTTCGTCATACATTTTCCTCATTGTGTATCAAAATTTGTGGCTAATCCTCTTTGTTTTTTAATGTGCTCTATCTATTTTCCTTTTTTGCATTGCAATTTTGTTTTATACTTTTGTATTTTAGGTAGTTTGGGGAGATGATGACTCTATCATCATCAAAACCTTGACTCACTGTAAATGGGGAAGGCAAGTCTCAAGCATTCAAGGAGGTTTTTTTGAGCAGTGTATCAACCCCTGGTTCAAAAATTAATTTCATCCATAGTTCATTTAAGTGTTAATGAGCTTTGTTGATTGACCATAATGCTATTTATAACCTTGCCGCCCCTTTTTCTTTTACTCTTGTGGGAAAATTTATCTTATCATGACCTAATTTTGAAATTATTCACAAGTTTTTTGTGAACCATAAACTTTATATTATGTTTTCTATTGTCTTGATGGATCAATGACATGTTGTTATACAACTTTCAAATAATTTAGACTATAGCCATATTTTTGTAGGAATAGCTTACTACATTTATGGTTTCAAAATACATCTCCTCAAAAGGATGCATGATTTTGATGTTAGAGGAATCGTCTATAGCCTCTATTTGCATTTCATTCCATAATATGCAGTTTCATTTTTTTAATTTCCAAATTCCTTTTTCTTTAGCTTCTATCTTCAATAGACCATTACAGATAGATCAAGTGACTGCTTCATTTTCTAGACTTTTTGTCACATAGGTATTTGTTCAAATGGATTTTTCAAAGAAGCACCCCAAGAAAATTAGGATAGGCTCTGAGCTTAATGGTTATCAACAAAAGTATATTTTGAAAATTTTTCTATATTGTGGTTTTTGTAAAATGCATGGTCATGATAACTCTAAATGTTTTAAATTACATCCTTAGTTACATAAGAATAAAGAAGCTAATAAATATTTAAAACTAAAAATTATAGGGAATCTTAACCCTGTGCAGGTTTTACTTGGGGAGAAAAATAGTCAAAGAGAAAATTCATTTCGTAAAGTTGTGACTCCCTCGTCTCCCCAAGAGGGTGATAATCATTATAGTTTTTTCTCCAAGGTTAGAGGGAAGTTTGATCCTGAAATAGGTACTATTAGCACCTACTGTTTATTCTCTACCAACAATTCTAATGAAGATGCGAAAAGGGTGGAAACCCATTTAGTGCAAATGGATATTAAGATTGTTGAGCATAAAAATATGATTAAAAGTGTCCGATTAACTTGTTCTACTAATAAGACCTTAGCCGAGATTGGTAATGATACCATTAATAAAGAGTTCAATTCACATGTTAATTATGCCTCTGCTTCTAATGTGCAGGTCATTGTTGAAAACAATTTCAAGGAAGGTGAATTTTATAAAGGTAACCTTATGGAAGGCTTATAAACACTGGCCTGGAGGCTATGAGTTGTAAGGTTTCTCAAACTATTTCTCAGCATTTACTTTCTAAGGATAGTGGTGACAATCAGGCTGACATTAAGAAAGAAAATGGTCGTGATTTCCTTCTCGTATACTCAGAAAAGATTAAGAAATATAAGATTGTTGTTCTTAATTCTGACTCTATCTCAGGCCCTGATGGCCACAAAACTAAGTTCATTCAAAAAGCTTGGGATATCACGAGTTATGATATTTTTATTGCTATCATAGATTTTTTTTCTGGCAATCATATACCTGAGTTTTTCTCTTCTTCCTCCATTGTACTGATTCCTAAGTAGAATGGGACTTCTTTCTTGAATGATTTTAGACTTATTAGTCTTTGAACATTTTTTAGTAAAGTTGTTTCTAAATTGATTATGAACTGCCTGGCTCCTTCAATTCAAAAATTATTTCTTCTAATCAAACAACTATTTTCAAAGGAAGATATATTTTGGATAACAATTTATTAGCACAAGAAATTTTGAATTTTTTTGATGTTAAGGTGCCTGGTGGGAACATTATATTCAAATTGGGTATTGCCAAAGCTTATGAAAATATTAACTGGAATTTGCTTTACCAAAACCTGCAATTATTTTGTTTTAACGCTAGTTTTGCTAACTTGAATAAACAAGTGATTGAAAATTATTTATTTTTAATCATTATCCATAGTGAAGGTCTTAGATTTTTTAGGTCTTCTCATGGGTCAAGACAAGGTGATCTGGTATCACTAGCCTTGTTAATTTTTTTCATGGAATATTTATCTAAAGGTCTTATTAACATGTATGAAAGTTTACATAAAAATTATTACAGAACTATGGTTAGCATTCCTATTTCACATTTACATTTTCCCGATGACATTATTTTTTTCTAATGCGTTGATCAATAAGGCAACAAACTCATGAGGATTATTAACATCTTTAAAAAGTGTAGTGGGATTTTTATCAATAAAAATAAGAGTTGCTTTATTATTTCTAGTAAGGTTTACAATAATCGCATTAACAATATTAAGAATAATACTTATTTTGTTAAAGGGGTTTTACCTATTAAGTATTTAGGGGTCCCTCTTTGTAAGGGTAGAAAGAAAAATTTTCTGATTGATGATCTTATTAACTCGGTACATAAGAGGCTCTTCTCTTGGGATTTAATTTTTCTTAATTATGGTGGTAGATTAACTCTAAATAAATGTGTTTTATGTACCTTAGTGGTATATTCTCTTAAAAGTTTTCCACCTATGCTTACAATGTGTAATAGGATGGAAAAATTAATCATTAAGTTATTCTGGCATGGTTCCAACGGGAATTCTAAAATTATTTCGTCCTCTTGGGCAAATTGTTTGGGGTTCTAAATGAAGGGGTTTGAGGTAATAAGAATATTTTTTATTTATCTCATGCTTTTTCATTTAAATTGTGGTTTAACTTTTTTTTTTTTTTCTAAGATTTTTATTTCGTACAACTTTATTAATGATAAGTACTGTGTGGGCAAGCATTCATCTATATGTTATTAAAAGACTGGGGGGATTCTAGAGTGTGGAAAATATTTTGCAACATTAAGTGGATTGTGGAACTCCATGTTAAATGGGAGCTTGGTAGAGAAAACATATTCTTATGGCATGACGAGTGGCATGGGGATTTGTCTATTGATTCCTTTTTTAACTATATTTCCACTGCCGCTACTAAAGTTGCCTCTTTTATCACTGATAACACATGGGATTATATTAAATTTGTTGATAATCTTTATAGAATTATTATTTTCAAAATTATTAACCTACACATCAACATTGATTCTGATGATTTGCTTCTTTTTCACTTGTCTCATAATGGTAAGTTTAAATTAATGGATGATTGGCATATGTTTTGGGTTAAAAAATCTGTTAAGAAGGTCTTCACTATAACTTGGAATAAAAGTATCCGAAGACCATCTCTATTTTAATGTGGAGAATTTTGGATAAGTATATCCCTACTGATGACAATTTGAGGAAAAAAGACTCTTTTATTACTTCTAAATGTCTATGTTGCTTTCCTGAGGATAACTTGCACCATGTGTTTGTCTCTAGTCCGATTGTTGTTAAAATTTGGTATTATTTTGATGATAATTTAAATTTAAATATTTTCAATGCAAATATGCCTATGAAAACTCTGCTTGATAATTTATTCATCAATTCTAAAGGGCATATCTAAAACATTATTCCTTCTTTGATTTAATGGTACCTGTGGTTTGCTAGAAACGATACTAAGTTTAATAACACTTGTATGGATGCCTATCATATTATTAAGAATATTAAGTTCAATATCTTTAAACTTTTCACTATCATCCTTCTGACCTTGAAGAATTTTAAGAATTAATCTTTTGGTGCCAATCACTTTGGTATTATTTAGCGGACTAGTTGTTTATTGGAGTATCCCAATTTTGTGTATTGGATATAACCCCCACAAATTAATTTTAAACTTAATGTGGATGGTTATATTAAAACTGATGCATTTGGGTGTGATGGTATTTTCAGGGACGGTACGGGTAATATGATAATGGCTTTTGCTGGCTTGTCGAAGAAGTGCTCTGTAGTTAGAGTTAAGCTTTCGTCCATTTTTAATGGCCTTAAATTATATTTTAACTTGCTATTTCCAATATTTGGATTTGAGTGGATGCCATAACCACTATTTATTTTCTTGTTAATCAGTCAAATAGTGTTTGCAATCCGGAGTTTCTCTATCTTTTAAGAGAAATTGATTAGTTATTGAAGTTTTCTAATTTCTCTAAGTCTCATGTGTATAAAAAAGGCAACGTGTGCACCAACTGGATTGCAAATTTGGGTTCCATATTGGATTATCTTACTGATTTATCCAATTCTAATATACCTTTAGTTCTTAAAGGCACGATTAGGTTGGACAAAATGGGATTGTCATATATCCGAATTTAGGACACAAAGTTTCTCTTTGTGGTTCTATTTTTATCTAGATTTGGTTTGGCTTTTATTTTATTTTTAGGTTCTGTGGTGTTCTTAGGGTTGGCTTTGTTTTGGTTTTGTTCTTCTTTTTTGTACAATAATGTTGTGTGTGTTATGGTGATTGGCTTGAGTTGTGATTGCACCTTTTTATATCTGGACAATTTCCTGATTTATTTCTCTCCTACTTTTAGGTGGTGTAGTATTTCGTGACATTTGTGGTGCTATATTTCTATGGATAATTATGGGACAACTGTTGGGGGCCTGGTTAATATTCACGACCATTATCTTTTTGTTATATTGGGTTTATTATGACCTCAGGAATTCTGGTTGACGGAGTTTAATCTTTGTAGTTACTGTGGACCATTCCATTTTCTGTGCATTTTGTATATGGAGGTTGGTTTGGCCATTTATTTTTTTAGGGGTCTCTTGGTGGCACATGTGGCCTTCAATTTGTCCCTTTTCTTGTGTTGGTACTCTTGACTGGATATTTTCTGTCATTGTATTTGCTATTGTGTACCATTATTTTTTGGACCTCTTTTTCCCTAGACCTTCTTTGAATATTAGGTTGTGACTGATTCTTGCTTGCTGTAGGATAGAGCGATATTTGGGTTATCAAACTGATGGCAGCATTGGTTGTATTTTCCTGAGCTTCATAGCTTGTCTCTTTTTCTTATTTTTATGTGTTATTTTGGTTTTTATATTTAGTATGGGGTGATCTTTCTTTGGTTACTACATTTTTCTTTATTTTGCTAGTGTGTTCTACAGCTGTGTTGTGGTGGTTTGTTTGTGGAGATAACTAGGGTTAGGCAATGAAATAATCCTATTTTAATTGGTAGACTAATCTACTTTCTTAGTAATTTTTTTTGTTATTTATTTTTTATTTTTGTTAATTGCATCCTTTAGTATCATTTCAGGGTTTTTTTTACAGATTTTTGGAGGCTTGTTTGTATTTTGTGCAGGGTCCTCTTTTGGTTGGAAAGGCGGAGCTCACTGTTGATTCTATCTCCTTTTCCAATTTTTTATTAGAATGTTATTAGGTTGTCTTGTACTTGTGCTTTGTGGGGATCACCGGCTCTTAGGTTTATTGCCATTTTGTTTTATAGCCCTTTTGAGTAGTAGCGAGCTTACAATCCCCTTAAAAACTTGTATCCCCTTTTTTTGGTATTAATATGTAGGCCCCTTTTATAGGTTTTAACCAAAAAAAGGGATAAACCATTTATGGATGAATCACACAATGACCATAGACCAATTCCAAAAAAAATTAAATATCACTTAAAGTGGGTTGGATTGAACCCAAAGCATTATCCAGACGTGGTTGACCAAGTCAACATAGGTTGGCCAAATTAATTCTTAACCACTGGAGAGTACATTTCAAGCATAAAGACCATGTCATGACTTAAAACCTAATCTAACAAGTTCAAATTATTAAGTAGAATTTGTTGGACTCTATTAACAAAATCATTCCTGAGCATGGTTCTATTACCATAATACTCTATTCTTGTTTGCGATTCTTGGGAGATTTAGGGCTTCAGTTTGGAAGCTTGCGTTTGGTCGGTTGACCTCAATCCTTTGGCTTCCTAGTTTGTCTTCTCGCTTTATGTTCATAATTTTTGGCTTTCTTTTAATCATTTCGAGGTTTTAGTTTGAAGTTTTCCTTCAGCTTTTGCTTCATAAGATGACAACTTTGGCGTCATAAACCCCCCCAATAGCTTCCATACATGATGGTCATTCTCGATACTTAAAGGATGTTTTTTCTGGATCCTCCTCTTTTAATTGAAGCATGGCTCTTTTGTTCGACGATGCGATTGTGTCTCACATAGCCACTCCATTTGCTCTTACTCTAGTTGGTAAATTTCTCTTGTGTTGCCCTAATTTTGATTTGATGCGTATATTTTTTATTAGTTTGAAATTTTCTGGTGCTTTTCACATCAATTTGCTGGATCCTCATCATGTGGCAATCTAGTTGATGAATGATCTGGACTATAGTCGTACCTTAGCGAGAAGGACCTACTATATTCAAGCTTATCAAATGTGTCTCCTCAAATAGACACCTTGCTTTGATGTGAGGGAATAATTGCCTATTACGCCTATTTGGATTTCTTTCCCTAACTTTAGATTGCATTTTTTTTTAATTCAGAAAATTTGTTTGACCTTGCTTTTATTTTTGGAGACCTTTAAAAACCAATTAGAAAACTCCTTCCATTTACTGTCCCTCTATGGCTTAGGTTCTTGTGGTACTGGATGTTTTCTAAGAAGCATCCGAGTGACGTTTGGCTAGGTTCTAAGCTAAATGGTTACTTCCAAAAAGTGGATTTTAAAATCTTGCCTATTTTTTACTCTCATTGTAAAATGCATGGCCATGGTTTTAGTGAATGCTTTAGGTTGCATCCCCACCTTCGAAAGATAAAATTGATACCAAACAGTCTCAACGAAAAGATCAGCCTCTTGTTCAATATCATAATTTGCATGTTGTTGAAATTGAAGGAAATTCCTCTAGGTTGGGTGATGCGCCCATACCTTTGGATGTTGCTCCTTTACCTTTAGGGATTGACCACCCTTCCAGTGTGGATGTTCCTATTATTGTACACCCTAATGCTATTAGTACTATGGTTTGCTCACCTTGTGATTGTCACAACTTTTTTTTTTTTTTTTTTAAAGATGCAAGGATGCATTAAAATAAAAAAAGCCAAGATACAAACTAATGTGAGATAGTTATACTATCACATTCTTCTTTTACTAAATCAATAAAAGAAGATGGAAGATTGCTCTCACCAAAAAAGTCCCAAAATATATCATAAGAACAAGCTAAATTAGCAAAATAATCGGCTAACTTACTACATTTATGATTAAACCAATGAAAGAAAACATTATTGAAGTCACCAAGGAAAGATAGGTCTTCATCTTCCAAGTTCCAATCCTTCTTCTTCGGTTTACTATACAACTTTTGAAGAAAAAAGATCACATTCTTATTATCACCTTCCACAATAATTCCTTTGACATCAAGAAGTCTACCGTGCAAGACTTCCTTGATAGCTGAGAAAGCCAAGAGCTCAAGTTGAGCAATGTCCCAATGTACCTTTCCATTACCAAAGGCTAAGATAAATGTTCATTTGCAATCTCTTACAATACCACCAATGCATGCTATTTAATTATCTTTTAAGGAAGCATCAAAGTTTATTTTAATCCACTCAGGTGGACGAGGTTGCCATTTGTCTGTACACAGTCCAAGGGACTGATTAACAACTTAGTGATCCGAAAGTGGAGAGCTTTGTTTAGAAGATCCAAGAAAACCAAGAGTTGAAGCAGCGATCAAGATGTTACTGTCACCGGATTCGCCATGTTTCACCTTGTTTCTATTATTCCAAACAAACCAAAGCAGCGTAATGTAGATCCTTACTAACATCACATTTGAATTCTTTAATCTCATAAGAGAAAGCAAGCAATCTTCCCAATTCCTAAAAATTGGAATCTGGAATCCCCAACTCCTTAGAACTTCAATTACCTTCAATAGCTTAGAACAAGTAGAAGAAACATGGTTCACATCTTTAATTTCACCACAGCCCCATGGACACAAGCTAGAACCCGATAATCTCCTTTTGAATAAAAAAAGTTCAGTTAGAATAGCATCTCTGTGAAGTCTCCAAATGAATAGTTCCACCAGAGCATTCAATTTCACTTTGAATAACCAAGAAGCTAGAATATCTTTCTGAAAGCCTTTGAAACCATCATCCACTAGTAATTCCGCAATGGATTTCCCTGTCAACTGAAGCTTCAGCTCCATACAGTCATATTGAGAATTCTGGGCAATTTGAATATTGCAAATCATCTTCAACAAATCTCTACCAAAGTTCAAGCTCAATTTATCAAAGTCCCAACTACCCTCATGAATGAAGTAGTCAAGGGTTGTATTATCATCAACCAATACCCCAACAAAGGTAGGCCATTTGTTTAAACTCAAATCCAAAATCCAAGTATCCTTTAACACATTGATCTTGAATCCATCCCCTACCTTCCCTCTAACAAAATTTCTAAGAGCTTTCCATCCTTTAGAAATAATCTTCCAAGAAGTAGAAGAATTACTTCTATAGTTCACATTATCCCACCAATTATCTCCAAACTTGCTTAGCAAATTTCTGGCCATCAAAGAATTTGGATTATCAATAAGTCTCCAAGCAAACTTTGCTCTCAAAGTATCTCTTCTAGCCATTGCAGAATTCAATCCCCAACCACCAATCTGCTTTGGTTTGTAAATGGACTCCCAAGCTACATAATGAACCTCATGGCTTCCATCACTTCTATTCCAAATAAAGTCTCTACACAATTTCTCAAAGTCTTTCAAAATTCTCAAAGGAGCAAGAGAATAAGACATAAGAAAAATGGGAAGAGAAAGGTAAATAGTTTTTACCAAAACCAGTCTACCCGCTAGAGAGATATATCTATTACCCCAAGCATTAAGCTTCTTAATAGATTTATTTAGTAATGGTTGGAAGTCTGAATACTTTAATCTTCCCAATGCCATCTTGATTCCCAAGTAGTTAAATTCAGTCACCAATTTGATTCCCAGCATTTTAGAAAACAATTTACTCCTCCTCCTTACAACAGAGCTGATGCACAACAAGGAAGATTTCAGAAAATTAATACTCTGACCGGTCCAAGAGCAGTAATTTCCAACAATATCTTTAACCTTCCTAACATTTTTTATCTTGGCTTCAGCAAAAACCAAGATATCATCTGCAAAAAGGAGATAAGAAATACTTTGGGATCTAGAAGAAATCTTCAAACCCACCTCCAAACCATTATAAAAAAACAATTGGATAGAAGTTGTGAGCACAAAATAAAAAGGAATGGAGAGAGTGGACACCCTTGCCTGAATCCACTTCTCCCTTCAATCCAATTGGAATTAGATCCATTAATCTTAATGGAAAATCTAGGATCTGAAATGCACTCCATCACCAAATTGACAAACTTGAATGGAAATCCCAAGTATATCATCATTTTCTAAAGAGTTGCCTAACTCATACTATCATATGCCTGTTCCATGTCAACTTTAATGGCTAGGAACCCATTGCTTGCCTTAGAATGCCTTCACTTGTGAAACACTTCTTGAGCCAAAAGGATGTGATCTGAAATTGGCCTTCCCTTCACGAAAGCCACCTACTCTCCAGATATAATTTTTGGAATGATCTTCACTATGCTATTCAACAAAATTTTAGCTACAATTTTGTAAATAGAATTACACAAACTGATAGGACGAAAAGCTACTGGAGAAATTGGATTTAAAGATTTGGGAATCAAAAAAATCATTGTGTCTTTCCAATCCTTGAACAAAATACCTGTAGAAAAGAAAAGATTAATTGCTCTAATGACATCCTCTCCAAGGATACGCCAATAAGCTTTGAAGAAGGAGTAAGTAATCCCACACAACTAGGAGCTTTATGGTTGCCCAACTTCATAACTGAAAGTTTGTTAGGGATATTAAGCCCTATAGAACTGGCCCAAGCTAACTAAGAGGGGGGGGGGGGTTAATTGGTATTTTAAAAAAATTCTTTTCACAAAGAAGTACAAAGAAGTAAAAATCACATAAACCAAAATCACACCACAAAAATAAGTGCGGAAATTAAAGTGCGGAAGCAAGAAATAAGACAACAGAAATTTATAGTGGTACGGTTAACTCGACCTACGTCCACTCCCCGGAGGCGCCCTCCGAGTATTGCATTACACTCGTGACTCTCCTTTAGCCCCCACAGCTAGGCGGAGAAGCCTTTACAAAGAACCTCTTTTTGCCACCCCGGCAAGGCAGAGAACCTATCTCCTTTCGCTTCCTCCTGAAGCTGGCAGAGAACCACAATCAGATACTGAATCCTTACCTCTACTAACCCTTCCACGGATGAGAAACTCTAGACGAAGAAGAAGTAGAGCGATCCTTGAAGCAACCCTTGTGAATCCCCTCACAAGCTCCCCCTTACAAGATCCTCTCTCTCTCTCTCTCTCTCTCTCTCTCTCTCGCTCTTTCTCTCCTCAATGTCTTCTCAGGTCAAGGAAGTAGTAAAAGATTATTCAAAAACGTTGAACAAGAGCCCTTAAATAGAAGAGCTTCAAAGGAGCTCATTAATTGCAACTTGCCAACAATATCGTCCAGGCCGATATGGACATCGTCCTGGGCGATGAGTACAAATATCAGAAGATCAGCCAGAGCATCGCCCTGAATACAAACTGGAAGATTTCAAAATTAGCTTGATCTCCAGGATGATCTCATGATCGTCCCGGCCGATCAGTTCAAATCAGAAGAAACTTGTCCAGAGCATCGCCCTGAATTTGTGTTGGCCAATATTTATCGTCCAGAAGTAACTAAGGTTTTTTAATAGATTGTCCTGGATGATCCTGCAATCGTCTAGGACAATATGATTGTATCAATCATCCTTAATTATATCCTTGATTTGTCTGATTAATTAAGGCATAATTGTGAATATCGTCCAGGCCGATCCAAGATCGTCCTGGCCGATTACAAAAAATACAGAATACCTTAATTTTTTATGGCGGCAATTTCTTTCTATTTTGAGCTTATCATCCTGGCCGATACACGTATCGTCTAGGCCTATCTTTTAATGATGGCTGCCTTAATTAAGAATCCTGAATAGAATCGTTGTTTTAAACTAGATCGTCCAGGCTGATACAAATATCGTCCTGGCCGATGTGAGTAAAAATAGAAATTCTAAGTCTCTCAAGTGTGTGTGTAGGGTTACTTAGCATCTGTCTCTTTGAACATTACAAATAGACTCAAGAAGAGAAAAAGCCAGGTACAGACTGACTCAACCATACCCTATGCAAACTTGAACTGGCTTCAATTGTTCGTCCGATCTTTGATTCCTAAAAAGTTAGAAGTAACAGACAGTCCAAGAGAATCAATAGTGTTTGTCGATCATCAAAACATAAGTCATAAAAATAGATTTGTAACAATAACAACCTCCTCTATCTCAAGTGAAGAAAGCTCCCTATCTAACCAAAATTTATCACCAGTACCTAAAACCTGCCACAGTTTAGGCCAATCTTCCAAACAGCATTCCCTACTATTCCATTTATTCCAGAAGAAATAAATGAACACCTATTCAACCTCCTTTGGTTCATTAATCAAAGTACCGTCTGCATTCTTGATCTGAGAAATCCAGTTGGCATTTCTTCTTGCATTGGCAAAGGAATGAAAAAACTTAGTATTGGAATCACCATCTTCATTCCACTTCACTTTGGCTCTTTGCCTCCACCAAGTATTCAAGCAATTGAGAGTAATATTCATCTCTTTGACTTTATTCTTAAGCAACAAAAGTTTATCATCATCCAGCCAACCTTCACTAGCTTCTTCCTCTTTAATCTGAGAAATTTCAACCTTCAATCTTTCTTTTTCTTTAGAGAATTCTTTCAACTTGGACTTACTCCAAAAGAACAAGTCCTTCAAGCTCCTTTTGAACTTTTTATTAAGGATTTTCCATATCATCCACCAAGAAGTTTTTCTTCCAAACATTCAAAATGATGTGAGCTGAAGTCTTGAAAGGATAACCAAGCATCTCCAAATTTTAAACATCTTCTAGCAAATGAGACCGAATCATATAACTTCAAGACAATAGGACTATGATCTGAAGCAACTCTTGCTAGGTGTCTAACAACAGCAATTTGAATTTGTTAATGGGCAAAGAATTGAGGATACATCTATCCAATCTTTCAAGGATCCTTCCACCTCCAACTTTGTCATTGCACCAAGTAAATCTGGGTCCAACAAACCCAAACTCATGAAAGTCATTCTCATTCATAAATTTTAACATCTCCATTGGACCTTGAGAGAAAACAAATGTTTTCCCTCCCTTCTTATCTTCCTTTGCCAAAATACAGCTGAAGTCACCACTAATAACAGAAGGGATATCCCTTTGAGAATGCTCCTGGACACACTCCCAAAGCAACCTTCTCTGGTGAGTCTCTTTACTACCATATATAGTGCTAATCCTTCAAACTCCCTTATCAAAGACATTGAGATCCCCAATTACACATTGATCTAATGTCTTTACAACAAAAAACGATGTTATATCCTCTCTCCAAATTATCGTAATACCACCTGAAAGCCCTTCTGATGGAAAAAGGAAAAAATCCCGCAAAGGGCCCATCAATCTGTCAAAAGAGACTCTTTCAAAAGAATTGATTTTTGTCTCAACCAACCCTACAAAAAAGACTTTAAAATCTTTTATAAACTCCTTCATATAGAGAGAGGCCTCTCTCTTATTGGCCCCTCTACAGTTCCAGAAAGCAATAGATTCCATTTAAAGAACCATGGGGGAAGAGTCCCCATCTCTTCTTTTGTTACCTCCTTCAAGAATTCTACCACGTGGCTTATTTTTAATAGGCCCTAAGGCCCTAAGCTCCTTAGCAAGCTTGCATTTGATAATTTCCCCATTTGAGCCAATTTCATTTTCTCTCTCCACACTAATCATCTTCACATTACAGATTTTTTCCCCTGGTTCAACAACAGAATCTTCCCCACCAGCATACTTCATTTTATTACTCTTTCTATCAGCTGCTACCAAGGAATTAATCAAATCAACTCCCTCCCCTACCAGCTCCTCTTTATTCAGCAAATCAAATTTGTTCATAAGAACTGGGCTAAAGGATTTAATAATTGAAGACTGCATACCAACCTTTAAAGCTGTATTTTCTGCTTTGACCAGACTATTCACAACAACATCCTCCAGAGACTCTAAATGAACTTTTTGAGCAAGAAATTCCTGATCAACACAAATTTCTCCTTCTTCTAGTGTGTTATCTTTAGTGATAGACTCCACTTCCAGAATTATTCCCATGTCCTGTAAGACTTCTATAACATCCTCTTTTATTCCAAGAATGACTTTAGTTTTCATCCACTATTTTTTTGTACCCATCATTTTATCTTTCATCATGACTGGTCTTCTACTATTCCTCCTATTAACCATGATCCATGGTCTATAGGTAGATTCATTAGCCAATTCTTGAATCTTTTCCACCTCCTTTTCATGATTAGAAAGCAATTCAGCAGCAATTCAATCCATAGCATCAGATTTCTTAAGATTGCAATTAGATTTCTCATGGCCAATTAATCCACATTCAAAACAAAAAGTGGATATCTTCTCATACTCAACTTTCTGAAAGAACCTCCCAGATATGCTTTCCACCCAAACTCCCAAAGGAAGAGGTTGATCAAGTTTTACTCTTACACAAATCCTTACAAATTCTCTCTTCCCCCACTAAAACATATTCCCATCCATCATAAGAGGTTTTCCAATCATTGCAGCTATTCTAGCCACATTCACCTCATCCAAATTGTGACAACTTGGAAAACAAAGGGTTAAAGGATTCTATCTCTCTAAATGTTCCTATCTCTGATTTGCACATCATGGATTGTTTATTAAATACTAACAAACATGCTAATGTTGATGTTGTTCTTTGTTCTGCACATAATCAGATAGATGTTATTAGAAATGTTGGGGATATTTTTGATATCATGTTGGGGTCTAATGAGAAGGCCTTGGTTGAAAAGAAAATGTTGAACTTGGTCTGAATAGTAATGTGAATAAGTATAAAGATTTGTTGGAGGAAGGTGAGCTTCCTCAAATGGTAAGGAAAAATATGTACGTGGTTGCTGGCTATAAGTCTCCCTTTACCTCTAAGCATAATTTTGATGATCTAACTGATAATGAGGAATTAGCATTTTTTGTTAAATTTTTACTAAAGATGAGAATGATATTAGCTTTATTAAAGCTCAAAGTAAATGTGGTAGAATAAGTAAGAACCTTATTTTACAATTGGGTAGAAATACCCGTTTACTAACTAGTCTGTAATTCTTATTTTTTATGTTTAGATAGATTATTTGTAATGTTAGGGGTATTGGGTGTTCCTCCTCTCATTTTCGGGTTAAGAATCTTTGTCGTATTCATAATATTTCTATTCTAGTCTTAATTGAACCTCTTATCAATGTCTCTGATTTAATTAGTTCTACTAGATTTCTTGGTTTTAAGCACGCTATTGATAATCGTGCTAATAAGATTTTGGTATTTTGGAAAGATCCAGTTCATATGGACATTCTTGGTAATTTTACTGAAGTGTTGAATTGTAAAATTGAAGTTTTAAATCTTAATTGTGGTGCTTCTTTCATTTATGCTTCTTTGTCTCGTGGTATTAGAAAAGTTCTTTTGGAGCAATTGCTTGACTTTTATAGCATGTATCGATTTCATTGGTTGGTGGGTGGTGATTTTAATACCATCTCTAACCCTTCGGAATATATTGGGGGAGTTTCTCCTAATTCTAATTCTATGGAAGACTTTAATAATATGATTCTGGATAGTAATCTCATTGACATTGGCTTTTGTGGTAACCAACATTGGATTTTCTGGTAACCAGTTTACTTGGAATAGAAGGCATTTATGCAAAGGTTGGAATGCATTTTATTTAATGATAACAAGATTAATTCCTTTAGTTCAATTTCTATTGAGCATGTTAGTCGTACACTTTCAGATCATTCTCCATTACTCCTTGTGCTTAATACTTGACAAGTTAATTCTTTTCCTCAATTTTGTTTTTAAAATATGTGGCTTCAACATGATTCTTTTATGAGTGTTGTTCACATAATTGGAATGCACAGTTGCATCCTGTTAACTCTATTGTTGGAATGAATAGGCTCTTGTTTAAGTTGAAAAGAATTATACAAGTTTTAAATTGGTGGAACCATAAAATATTTTAAAAAAATTTTTACTAATACTTTAAATGTTGAACAGACTATCAAAAATGTTGAGCTTAACAATCAAAGTTTTCTTTCTGATGCTAATTTTACCTTACTTAGACAGGCTAATCTCTTTAAACTCCATGCCAAAGAGGAAACCTTTTAGAAACAAAAGGCTTTTGCTAAGCATCTGTTGGAAGGTGATAAAATTACGAAGTATTCACATTCTTTGGTCAAACAGAAATGTGTTTCGAACTCTATTAATAAAATCATTCGTGAGAATGGTTCTATTACTAAGGATGTTGAGGAGATTGCCATGTTGGCTGTTTAACACTTTCATGCTAGGATCAACAAGGTTTTTGTCCCTAGTAATATTACTAAACCTTCTATTATCCCTATTCTCATCTTATTGGATGATAATAATTTTCTTTTTTGAATTCCCTCTTTAGATGAATTAAAAAAATGTTGTTCTTGTTATGAATGGTAACTTTGTGGCTGGTCCGGATGGGTTTACTACTAAATTATTTCAAAAATATTAGGGTAATATTAAAGATGATCTTTATGTTGTGGTTCTAGATTTTTTTGCTAGTCATACTATGCCTAAATGTTTTCCTCTACTTCTATTGTTCTTATCCCTAAGAATAATAATACTAATAATTGGAATGATTTCAGACCTAATAGTCTTTGCACTTTTTTTGTTAACTGCTTTCCAAAATATTTTTATGACCCATCTTACTTCTTTTCTTCCTAAACTTATTTCTCCTTTCCAAATGGGATTTTTTAATGGTCGTGCTATTTCTGAAAATATTTTGCTAGCCCATGAATTCTGCCATGATTTGGTGGTCAAGGTGAGGGGTGGTAATTCTTTTCTCAAGCTTGATATCACAAAATCCTATGATAATATTAGTTGGCAATTCATCTCTAATATCTTACAGTTGTTTGATTTTAACTTTACTTTTATTAACCTTATTAGAAACTACATTGAATGTTCTTTCTTCTCTATGATTATAAATGGTAAGAGCTTTGGTTTTTTTAAAACCTCTCATGGTTTAAAGAAGAGTGATCCTATGTCTCCTTCTCTTTTTATTATTGACGTGGATTATCTTTCTAGAATCATTACTAATTTGTTTGATAATCACCCCAACTTTTATTTCAGAACTAGGGGGGATTTCCTATATCTCACCTTTGCTTTTCCTATGATTTTATCTTTTTTATGAATGCTTCCCATAATAAGATTAATAAACTTATAGATTTCTTTTATTATTTTTACACTGTTAGTGGCTTGTCTATGAATAATTAGAAATATTGTTTCCTTATTTCTAATAATATGCATCTTGATCGTATCTCGGCCATTAAAGACCTTACTAGGTTTGTTCTTGGCCAGTTACATATCAAGTATCTTGGAATTCCTCTTTTTAGAGGTAGAAAGAAATCCTTTTTGTTTTATTATTTAATTACCTCTGTTCAGAATAAACTGCAATTTTGGATTCTAATTTACTGAGTTTTGGGGGTAGTTTTACTCTCATTAGAAGTTTTCTTTGCTCTCTCTTTGTGTATACTTTTCAAACTTTACTTCCTAGTAAAATGGTGTGTAATAGAATTGATAAACTCATTTAAAAGTTTTTTTGGAAATGTTTTAGTAGTAACTAAAAAATTGCTTGGACTTCCTGGGATAAGTGTTGTGGGGTTTTACAAGAGGGTGGCCTTAGTTGCAAAAGCATGCCCGACCTGGCCCATGCTTTCTCCTAAAAATTATTGTTTAATTTTTGTGACAAGTTATCCCTGTGGGGCTAAATTTATGTTTGATAAATATTGCGTGGGGAAGCATCCTTCAACATATGCTACCTGGGGGTTTCTTGTTTACTGTTTGCTCGATTTTAACCTAGATTGCTTTGGGGGTTATCCATTTGGTTGGTTTCTCCTGTATTGACTGCTGTGCTGGGGGGTATTGCTTCCTGCTGGGGCCTGTGGGCTGGTTGGTGTGGCTTCTGGTCTTACCTTGTTCTATTATTTTTTTGGTGTTATGGAGGACCAAGGTGTTATATCTCTATGGGACTATGACTGAGTGTAACATATTTCATTGGTGGTACTTTATCCTCTTTTTTTGCTATTTGATTTTGTGCCTATCTTGGAGTGCTTTGCTCTCTTTTTTGTTGGATCCTTTTTGTGCAAGTCATCGTTCTACCAATTTTTTTGGACAGGAAGCTCATGCTAGAGGTTTTTATTTTTCGCTTCCTCTCTTTTTGGGTGCTCCTTCTTGTGAACTTTATAATGTACCTAGGTTCTTTTGAACTTTTGTGTAGCAGGGATCTGGAGCTCATATGGTTTTTTGATATTATTTTTGTAGCTCTTTTGAGCAGTAGAGAACTCGATGTCCCTTTAAGGACCTTATACTTTTCCCATTATATAAACACGTAGGCCCCTCTGTGGGTTTCCCCTTAAAAAAAAAAAAGAATTGGTTGAACCCAACCCCAACCCTTGGTTAACTCTAATTGACCAAGCTAAACAAAAACTTTTCAAACCTTAACTCTAATGCTTTAAACTATACTAATCCTTCCAAACCCTATGGAGCTGTCAAATAGGACCCTAATGGTTAAACTTAGGTGACCCAACGATTCGATCAACTTCGGTTTGACAAATGCCTTGACCAAGGTGGTTAAAAGATATTTCTACTTAGTCATTTCAAACATATTTCAATTGTATCCATGTGAACACTTATATTAGGTGAGCCTTGACCTTGTGTTTTAGTTTTGGTCAACCATCCCATGGCCTAAACCCTCTTTTATACTCTTCAGTTAAAATAAATGTATAAAAGTTTCATTTATAAACTACAATTTCATATACTATTTTAAATTACATGCATTACATTCATATGGGTGGCATATTTCCATTCGATGGTAGCCATTTCATAGGTTTCATTTAGTGTGCATGTTGTAGACTTTATAAGAACATGTATCTTAGTTCTAGGACGATACAGTAGTCGTACTGTTTACATTAAAACCTTTAACTCGACAAACATACATACATGTACTTTAAATTTCTATAAGGTACATTAAACCAAATCACACAAGCCAACAATAAGGTATAATGTGCCTAAATGCCAAGGCTAACGTAGTTTTTTTTTATGGTTTAAGGTCATTATGCCATTAAATAATTTTAAAAATTTAGGACTTAGAAAATTTAAGATATTTAGTGTTAATTAAAATTGAAGTTCCTTTTTCTGAATTAACACAACTAAATGCAAAATGTTTGAACTATTTTTTCTGTACTTTAAAATCTGAAGACTACATGCGTGTTTCTACTTTCTCTATTGAAAAAGAGATTTGGGATAGATTGTGTATTACTTATGAAAGAACTAATGAAGTTAAGCAATCTCGATTCAATTTTTTATAGCATGAGTATAAACTTTTTTGTATGAAACCTTCTGAATTAATTTCGACATGTATAAAAGGTTTACTCAAATTGATACATCTTTGCATGCTTTAAGAAGAGAGCTTACTAGTTATGATAGAGTCAATAAAATGTTGAGATGCTTGCCTTACTTTTTTGATGCTAAGATTACTTCAATTACTGAATCTAAAGATTTGAATACTTATACCTTTGATAATTTGCTTGGATCACTCATTACTTATGAGCAAGGGGTGAATCAAAGAAATCTTGATGCAAGTAAGAAAAAGAAGGAGAAAACTATGGCACTAAAGGCCAACAACTTTGACATTGATTCTTCTGGATTTGAAAGCGATGATGTCGGCCTCATCACTAGGCAATTCAAAAACTTTCTAAGGAAGAACAACAAGTACCATCAGAAGTGAAAAAAAGGTAAGATAGCAAAAATTACAAAAGTTCTTTTGATCCTATTTTCTATGAATGCAGGAAGCCTGGACATGTTAAAGCTGATTGTCCTACACTCAAGGAGCATCCAAGCATAGAGAAGGGTGAGGAGAAACCCAAACATAAGAAGGATAAGTTTCAACACTAAAAAGCTTTCTAGGCGGATTCTATATCTAACTCATCTGAGACTGAAGCTGAAAAGGAGACAAAAAACTTGTGCTTAATGGCAGATGATCATCATAGTCAAAGTGACCAAGAAAAGGTTTGTGAACCAACACATTATCAGTTACTTGAAATTTGTGAGAAAATTCATGCATCATATAAGAAACTTAAAAAATCTCATGCTACCTTGAAATTGGAGTTTTTAAATTTACGAAAAGAGCATGAAATTTTAATTAAAGATCATTTCACAATTGATAGAAATAACATATCTTTACTTGATGAATTTGATGATTTAAATAAAAAAATAATATGAATTAATTGTTGAGCATGATTCTTTGAAAGCCTCTTACACCTCTCTTGAATCCAATTTTAAGACTTATAATGAAGAATCTGAGCATAGGGATACTATTTAAATGCTAATAATGCTATTATAGAAAGTGCTAACTCAAGCTTTAAAGCTGTATTGAAAGCACTTGAGAAAACTAGGAAGACAGCCACACTTGATCTAAAGCCAAAACCTAGGAATAGGCAATATAACCCGAACAGATTAGTAAATCCTTTTCTTCATGTTAGATGTTTTTCATGTGGCATGCTAGAACACAAATCACACACTTGCACTGTTCAACATAGTACACATTTGGTGCGGAGACCAAAATTGCATGTTTCACAGCATAACACAAATGCATTGTATTATTCTTTCCATAAGAAGGGACCCAAACTTGTTTGGGTTCCTAAATTTGATGTTTTATGATTTTGAAGGTTTTCCCCCACAAAAAGTCTCATGAGAGCATGTGTTACTTGGAAAGAGAAGGCTTGCAACTCATAATTGCATAAACTTGATGCTTAATAAATTCTAAATTGCATGCTTACTACTTTGTTGATTGTTGTTATTATCTACTAGAGCTCGCGTGTTAGCTTTTGATGTTTTCTTTTACTTTTGTTTCTTTATGATATTTTTTCCTTGTTTTTATTTCTTGGAGTTTTGTAGCCAATGTTTAAACATCTCTAAATCAGTTAAACGGATAAACACAGTTGATCATTTCCCTCCCTCTAACCTCTTTTAGTGGTGTAATTTTCTTTTCTAAACAAAAGTCTATCTCAAATTAACAACTGGATTTTGCAATTAAGATCTTTTCTATCTTGCTACAGTAATCTACCTTATATATATATATATATATATATATATATATATTGTTCAAAGTCTTTATATAACTTTCAAGTTCTTTGAAATCTTCTTATTGTATTTATCATATGATTTTGAGTCTTTTTTGTGGTTTTTTCTTCCTTATATTAGAGAGTGAGTTTTTCTTCTCTAATATCTAGAAGATCTACTCATAACTAAAAGTATTTAAGAGTTTTGAAAAAGGATCTAGCTTTCAAAAAATAAAAAGGAAGAGAGGCCAATGATGCCAAAATAAAAAGATGCGTAATGACGCCAAATTAAAATATATACACAAAGTGTATCAAAAATCTAAAGATAGGAAAACTGCGCCATTCAATTAACAAGAGGCATAAAATGAGCCCCCAAAAGACAAGCTTACTTCTCTTTCAAACTTTTAAAACTTAGAAGAATTCATGTGTCACTTGATATTTTTAAAGGTTTTATTTCAAATTTCATGATTGTGACAAATTACTTTGGTATATTGTTATATAAGATATTTTCTCTAGAACCAAGTTTTGAACAGATTTTCTTTTCTTATCCAATTAATTTTTTTTTGAGCTAGGTCTTTTATTTTTAAACGATGTTGTTGCCCAGAAAGAGGTCTGAGCTAGGGTAAATAGGATTAAATATTCTACAATTTTAGGATTTCTACAATGTGAACTCATTGGTCTTACAACTTTTTACAATTTAATTACTTCGAACTTTATTATATTAATGGCTTGTAAAAACTAAAAAAAAATTGTTTTTGGGCTCTTTTATTTTTCTCTTCTTTTGTCTTTTTTTATGTTTTTAAATTTATCTTTTTTCTAATATTATTATATTTTTTTGCCTTGCCTGATCATCTCCATCCTTCCACTATTTAAAACTTTTTTTACATCGTCCTAGATGATATTACTATCGTCCTGGATGATCGGTTCAATTCACTTCTAAAAATTCCATCTACTAGTTGTTTTGACCTTTTTGCTCTTTATAGACCTGGACGATCAGATCTTTTTCTACTTCAATCATCTTTGATCATCCTGGATGGTCCTTTTTCATTCTAGATGATGCCTTTACTCTTTACTCAATTATTGGTAATCATCCCGTATAATCCAATATTCATCCTGGACGATACATGTGGACATATGTTTAATGGGCCTTAAATTCGGCCGGTATGATCCATTATTGTAGAATCATCTCAAATGATCCATCTGTTCATCCTGGACGATACACATGGCAGTGATTTAAATGTTTTAAATTTTGCCAGTATGATCCATTATTATTCATCGTCTTGGACGATCTTCTTTTTTAAGTGTCGTCCAAATTGTCAGCTCGGGATGATCGCCTGTGTCTTATCGTCCCAGATGATATCTAATCATCCAAGATGATATGACTTCCTTTTTTGACCAATCGTCCATCCACAAGTATTGCACCAGATCATCCTGTATGATTCTTTGATCATACAGGATTATCTGGCCAATTCTTTAAATTTTGAGCCCCCTCCAGTCATTTTTCTCACACCACCTCCTTCTACTAACTTTCTACTTATCCTTTCTTGCAATTTTGTGATCATGGAAGAAGGAAAGCGCGCTCACCACCCTTCTGGAAGTTACTAGAGGGATACTCTGGACCTTATTTCCTGGAGGTGCATGATCAAGCCTCCTACCAATGATATAAGATGGCCGGAATTACTGTCTCCCTTTCCTTCAACCCAAACCATCTATCTTCTCTTGTACTTAACTTATTCTCTCACACTTATATATGCTTCATTCTTACCCTTGCAATCCCTTTCAATTTTGAACCTCTCTTTGAGTTCTTTGTAAGCCTTTGAATTAATTCTGCCTTTACTTCACTTGGATCGTATGTGAATTGACACCCCGTCGAGATCACATACCAGGACTGCGCATAATTTTTTCAACTTTCTACCATAGGGGATAAACTTCACACCCTATGCTCTGACCCTGATTATAATTAGGTTCTACCAACCATTTTCTTCATAACACCAATGCCCACTTTCATTTTGGCGAGACTAGCAGCAAGCTCAAAAATGCTAGGACTATCCAATATGTCCTTTGAACATACATATTTCAAAAAGCTGGAGATCGCATCCGCATTACTCCTCTTCTTTTGATCACCACCTTTTATATTTTAGCCCACCGCGGATTCAATGCTATTGACTTATTTTTTCGATATATAAAGCATTTAACCACTATTCGTGACCTAGGACATAGGAGGAATCCAAACCTAGCCCTAGGACATCTCATTGCTTATGTCTTAGAATCCAAATATAACCTCCAATATCCTGCTCCAAATTACTAGCTTTCCTTCTACTCCAAGAACTTCTTCAATGTTTTCACATTGCTCGTCTCCATCCGGGGCACGAGAAAGCTGAGGGAATTGAGGAGGAGAAGGCTCCCCCACCTGTTCATGTACATGCTCGGCTTCACTAACACTCTCAGCTAGATGAGCTGGTAGAGCATTTTGACCAGTGGGAAGCCCATTTTGACACTTACGTTGCTGCATAGGAGCAGCAACATTCTGAGGACTTAGCCCTCTTTGATACCTATGTTACACACCAGCAGCAGCAGCACGACTAGGACATGACCTAGTTTGTAACATAATTCACTACATTGTCTAGCTACTTTCAGCAGCCACCACCACCACCACCTCCTCCTTTAGATGATCAGGGGCCATCATTTTACTAGTATTTTTTATGCTATTTTTTCATTGTAGTTTGTTTCTATTTTTGGTGTTTGTTTCTTCTTTATTTTTATTCTACTTTCTTTCTCCTTTTTGTGATGTCAAAAGAGGGGGTAGTCTACTGTAATTTGTTGTGCTATTTGTTAAAAATTTGTTTTAATTCTTCTCACTATTACTTGAACTGCATAGATTGTTTTTTGGTTTACCATCATAAAAAAGGAGGAGATTAATACAAATTTTATTTTATGGATTAGAATTTGGATGATAGCAAACATTCATGATTTTTTATGTCTACCTTGCCTACTAATTTTTTAGGTCCATAAGATCGAGTACAACTCAAGCCAGCTCAAGATTGGGTAGATTAAATCTGAGTCAGTTTGTAATTTTTTCTTTCTTGAGTCTTTTATAATTGAAGTGGTTCCTGATGCTAAGTAACCTAGCACACACACATAAGGGTGAAGATTTATCTATTTATTAGAGTTTTTTATTTTGATCACTTCATTCGGGATGATCCTAAAATCGTCCTGGACGATCACCTAAAAATAGAAACCCTAATTGGGGCATCTTGGTTAAGGCAGCCATCATTTAGCACATCATCCTGGATGATATTTGTATCGTACGGGGCGATAGGCTCAAATAAGAAAGAACCAGCCGCCAGATCTATTTAGCCATTAGTTATTTTTGGACATCATCCAGGACATCGTCTTAGATGATGAAGCACAATTATGCCTAAATTAATCTAGTAGTTAAGAAAAGTAATTAAGGTTTGATCGCAAGATCATCGTCCTGGACTAACGCAAGATTGGTCGGGATGATACACTAGACGATTGGACAGCTCTTATTCAGGGTGATGTTTTAAATGATTTCCTCAGTTTAGAACTAATCATCCGAGATGATTGAGAGATCGTCCAAGACCATCAAGCAATTTTTTGATCGTCTAGACTTCCTTTCGGAGCAATGGTCTAGTCGATATTGTATGAATTGAACTAATCGTACAGGATGATTAACTATCCTCCTGGACAATATGAACAAATTTCTTCTTATCGTCACAAATCGTCCAGGCTGATTAGGCTTAAATTGCACTAATTATACAGGATGATATTTATATCAACCTGGACGATAAAGTAAGTAAGTTGCATTTAATGAGCTATTCTAAAGCTCTTCTATTTAAGAGCTCTTATTCTACCCTTAAGAACACCTTTTGCTGCTATCTTGTCCTGAGAAAGCCTAGAGGAGAAGGAGAGAGAGAGGGAGAGATTGAGAGGAACTTGTGAGGGGGAGTTTGTAAGAAGGTTCACAAAGGTTGCTCCAAGCAAGGTTTCAAGTCGTCTTCTCTGATCGTCGTCCCTTATCCTTGGGATGTTCAAAGGAGGTCTACTTCAACAATCGATCAAGTTTCTCTTCCTGCTTCAGGAGGAAGCAAAAGGAGTTTGGTTCTCTTCCTCATTGGTGTCGATGGAAAGGAGGTTTTGTAAAGGCTTGTCCGCCTTGATGTGGGAGCAAAAGGAGAGTCATTGAGTTTTGTGCAATACTCGGCGGGCACCTCCGGGGAGTGGACGTAGGTCAAGTTGATCGAACCACTATAAATCTCTGTGTTCCTTTACTATTGTTTTTCCGCATTTAATTTCCATACTTTTCTTTATGGTGAATTTTGGTTTAAGTTTTGTGTTTTTGATTGAAATAATTTTAAAATAATAACTCACCCCCCCCCTCCCCTCCTCTGCTTGGTTAGCTTAGGGCTAGCTCATAAGGGCTTAATATCCCTATCGAACTTTCATAACTAACCCATTTTAAAACATATGTCAGGAAATGGCCAAAATTAAAATTTCTTTAAATATAAATTTATAGAAAATAGAGCTTTATTGTTTGCTACTTTTAAATTGGTGTTCCAATGTTTAATTTTTTGCTGGTTTAAATCCCATCACACTTTTTGATTACATTAAATAAAATTCAAAATGTATAATTACATTCACTTTAGAAATAACTTAAAGATTTTAAGAAGGTTTGAAGCATTCAAATTTCTTACGATTTAACCTATGGTTTTGGTGAACCTTTGGTTTAAAATTAATGAAGTTGGTTGGTTATTTTATCGATCAATTAGAATTCCAAAATTTACCTTTCATAATTAACTTAGGATCTTTAATAAATCAAAATAAATTTAGAACAACTTGAAATAAATTTTGATATATTATAAATTTGAATACCTATAAAAAATAAATACAATCCCCATTAAAAATCATAAAAAGTTTTGGGGTGTGCTTTTTCTCAAACTGTTGGATGGAGCTGTTGGATGACTATGGCACTCCAATAAGGGGGGGGTTGAATTTGGGATTGCCTCTAATATTTTCCTGGTTAATAGGAAAATTTGCATTGTTCCTGATTGCCCGAGAGGCTGTGGTGTTGTTGAGGATGATAGCGATTTGGTTGGAAATTGCTTCAAAATTAGGAATGTGATATCTGTACTTAACAGGTGGGGTTTTATGATTCCGACTTTAGACAGTTTTCGGGATTGCCTGGAATGTCTTCAAAAAGATATGGGAATGAATTATCTTTGTGCAAACTTATTTTGTACAGCAGTCTATCTTGTTTGGAAAAGTAGATACAAGTTAATCCATGGTGATATAGAGGATTGGGATAGTAATACTGCTGCTAATGCCATTTCCTTTACTGTTAAAAGTAATTTCTTAAATATTCAACCTGGTTACTGGGATGCTAATCAGCATGGGCTGTTGTCTACTTGGCATCCTCCTCCTCCCCAGGTGGATTAAGATAAATGTTTATGCAGCTCTTAAAAGGAATAAAATGGCTGGTATAGGTGGAGTTGCTAGAGATGAGCAAGGTAGATTCCTAATGGCTTTCGGTGAGCATTATTGGCATTGGGACATTTCTCAATTGGTGCTCTTGTCGGTTTTATATCTGAAGAAGGTGGTTAAGGAATGGATGTTTGAAGCACAAGGTGTCATCATCGAAGGGGATAATTTCAATATCATAAAGATGCTTCAAAATGCAATCAAATCCTGGAAGGTTAGTAGGTTGATTGATGATAATTTGGCTTTTTTGTTGAATTTTAATCAAATTGTTTTTTCATTTTCGTTGAGAGATGGTAACAAATTAGCGGATATTTGTGCTAATTTGGCTTTAGATAGATCCTTTTTGTGCGATTATATCCATGATGTTTCCATTCCTCCTTCTTTCTTGTATTGCTTGAAGGAGGAATACGATGCTTTAGGGAGAACTTGATTTTTACTTGGTTTTCTAGTTTTGAGTTTTAATGCACTTTGCATTTCCTTCAAAAAAAAAAAAAAAGAATTGGGGTTTTTAAAATTATTTTTAAAAGAAGAAAATTAAAATGATTTTAAAGCAATTTTGAAAAGAGTAAGAAGTCACATAGTATTTCTTATTAAAAAAAGACAGAAAACTAAATACAAGGAATGAAAATAAGAGGAAAGATATTTTTACGTAGTTCGGCCCGAATTCCAATCCGACCTACGTCCACGCTAGCCAACTCTTGGGCGATTCACTAATCCCAGGTTTGCCCGGCAAACCTCACTTCTTTAAACCAAAGAAGCTCTTTACAACCTAAGTACTCTCCTACACTGGCGAGTACAACCCAATCTAATAACAATTAAAACTTCACTAAGAAAAATGGCTTAGATCAAGAGAATGAAAATTACAATTTTATGTAAATAATACAAGTTTAAATAATCTTGCAACAAAATATCCGCAATACTTGAGGTGATCATATAAATTAATTTTAATCACCTCACTACTTGAAAATGAAATATTAAATTTGCTCACTTTAAGATAGATTTATATTTTATTTAAAATATAAGAATAATATTTTTAATAAAAATATATTCTTGCTAATTTAAATATTAAATCTTCAAATAAAATAAAATGAATTAGAATATAGATATAAATCTATGCCACCTTAAATAAGTACAATACTTGCTTTGCTAAACTTTATAGATTTATAAGATATGATACATAAAACTTTAATATAAAATTTCTAATAAGTATTTCACCCTAAAACAAATATTTTCAAGAAAGAAATATATGGTGAAAGCTAAAAGATTCAGCAAGTAAAGATTTAGAGATGGAAAGCAAACTCAAGAACTCAAGAGAGATTACTCTATTTTGTGTGTTGATGCTTTCCAACAATGATTTCGATCTCATAAATGAAAAGAGCTCTTGGAATAAAAACAAGGCTTCTCCTCTCAAGATTTAGCATGTAAAGAAGAAAGGATGTATGAAAGAATTGCTGGAAATTTTCTTGTTTGAGCAGCCCTTTCATGAAGAAGATGAGAGGTATTTAAAGGGAAAGGGTAAGTAAAGGCAAATTTGAATAAAAATATTATTCTAATATATTTTCGATCAACTAATAATATTATATTTCATTAATAATTCATTTCTATTAATTATATATGAGATTCAAATGGCTAGAAAACGGCTAGCCACATGGGAAGGTCAAAAAGTCATCTAATGCATCCAAAATAGGGCTAAAACGGCTAGTAGCAGCTTTTATTTAAATCAGATAATGTTTGGAAATTCATTATAAATTCAAATTAAATCTAAATGAGTCATATAATATATCAAATTACATCTACAGAATTCAAAACATCTAATAAAATAAAATATAGACCATGTTTCTGACAGCATAATATCATATTCAGTAAAATAAGAACTCATGCATAATTTTAAATATTTAAGGATATATTGAATATTAATATAATAATATTATGTAATATATATATATTTATAGTATTAATCATACATTAATAAATAGATATGAAACAAGTCAGTTTAAAATAACTTCATAATAAAAGTTTTACAATATAAGCTTATTATCTTTAATTCCCTAATTATATAACTTTCTATATTTGATAATAACTAATCAATCAATGATGGTTATAAAATTTATTTAATGAATAATTTTTATAGATTTCTATATCAAGATTAGTATATAATTAATAGATATTTAGATTGTGAGCAAATCAAATAATGCAAGTAATATTGATGAACTACTAACAAACTCCTACGATAATGTAAAAGGCTTCAAATTATCAATCTTGGTCCATCTTAATCTCAACATTTGATTGGTCTTGAGTTGTTCAATATAAATCCCATAAGCAATTACAATGCACATCATTATAACTAAAATACTTAGCACATAAATTAGAGCATCCAGGCATATGTTTTTTATCATCAAAATCTCTTAAATAGGTAATGAGGTAGATAATATCAATAATCTCCCCCTTTTTGATGATGACATATTTATGTTGGTTATAGTTATAACAAAGATGGAAATTGACCTTTTATCATATCTTTCAAGCATTAGAAAAATATATTTGATAATTAAAAAATAAACAAATAATTCTCCCCTAAATATATTCATGTAAAATTGAATTATGACCAACATATATAGTTCCTCTCCTCCTTTGACAACATCAAAAAGAATAATTTAAACATATAAAAGAAATTTAATTATTAGGATCTAACATCCCAAGCATACGTCTCAACATGCAAAATCTCTCTTTAGCTAAAGGTTTTGTGAAGATATCAGCTATTTTGAGAATCTGTGTTTACAAATTCTATATTCACATCGCCTTTATTGACATGATCTCTAATAAAATGGTGTCTAATCTCTATGTGTTTAGTTCGTGAATATTGTATAGGATTTTTTGTTAAACTTATAGCACTTGTGTTATCACATTTAATAGGGATATTTTTAAGCTTAATTCTAAAATCTTCTATTTGTTGCTTTAGCCATAAAACTTGATCAACACAACTACCTGCGGCTATGTACTCTGCTTCAGCAGTGGATAAAGCAACTGAATTTTGTTTTCTAGAAGACCAAGAAATAAGTGATGATCCTAAAAATTGACAAGTTCCAGATGTACTTTTTGTTTCAACCTCACAACCAGCATAGTCTGCATCAGAATATGCAACTAAATAACATGATAATAAATTTTTGGGATACCATAAGCCTAACTTATGAGTTCCAATCAAATAGCAAAATATTCGCTTAACTGCTATTAAGTGTGATTCCTTAGGATTAGCTTAAAATCTTGCACATAAACATACAGCGAACATAATATCAGGCCGACTAGCAGTAAGATACAAAAGTGAAGCTATCATACTCCTATAAAGTTTTTGATCTATTGGTTTTCCTGATTCATCTAAGTCAAGCCTAGTTGATGGGCTTATAGGAGTTTTACTCAATTTGAATCTCTTCATATCAAACTTTTCTAATAATTCATTTATGTATTAGGTTTGACATATGAAAGTGCTAGACTCTAATTGTTTTACTTGAAGTCCTGAGAAAAAGGTGAGTTCTCCCATCATACTCATTTCAAATTCTTTTGACATTAATGAGGAAAACTCATGACATAAACTTTCATTTGTACTTCCAAATCTATATAATAATCAAATCATCTCCAATATTTTTGATAAAAAGAGTTGTATCTACCTTATCTTTTCTAAAACTATGTTCAATTAAAAAGTTACTTAACCTATCATACCAATCACGTGGAGCCTGCTTTAAACCATATAATGATTTCTTTAGTTTATATACATTATTAGGAAAATTAATACTTTCAAAACCTAGTGGTTGTTCTACAAAAACATCTTGATCAATATATCCATTCAAAAATGTGCTTTTGACATCCATTTGAAAAAGTTTGAAGTCCTTAAAACAAGCGAAGGCAAGGAGTAATCTAATGGCTTCTAGTCTTGCTACAGGTGCAAAAGATTCTTCAAAGTCTATACCTTCTATTTATGTGTATCCTTGTGCAACTAATCTAGCTTTATTTCTAATAATACTTCCTGAGTCATTTAGCTTATTTTTATAAACCCATTTAGGTCCAATTATATTTTGATCATAAGGTCTTGCGACCAACTCCCAAACATCATTTCTTATAAATTGGTTAAGTTCCTCTTCCATAGCAATTATCCAAAAGTTATCTTGTAAAGCTTCATCTATATTTTTAGGTTCAATTTTTGATAGGAATGCAGAATGTTCTACCTCATCCCTAAGGTTTCTCCTAGTCTTAACACCTTGGGAAGGATCACCAATTATTAACTCTTTTGGATGATTTCTATTATATCTCCATTCTTTAGGTAATGAATCATCCTCCTTTTCTTCCAAATTTATTTCTTTATATTTTCAATATCATCATTATTCAAGTTATTTCTTATTAAATCTATAGGATTTTCATAAAAAATTACATGAACGGATTATTCAACAATTAATTTTCTCCTAATAAAAACTCTAAAAGATTTTCCAAAAATTGAATATCCTAAGAATATACCATCATCAGACTTAGTATCAAATTTACCTAAAGGATCCTTATCATTATTTAAAATAAAACACATACATCCAAAAACATGTAAATGACTAATCTTAGGTTTCTTTCCAAAAAATATTTCATAAGGGGTCTTTTTAAGAATTGGTCTTAAATAAACTCTATTTGTAACATAACATGCGGTGTTTAATGATTCTGCCAAAAAATACTTTGGAAGTTTATATTCATCTAACATTGATCTTGCTAATTCTACCAAAGTGCAATTCTTTCTTTCAACAACACCATTTTGTTGAGGAGTCCTCGGTGCTGAAAAATTATGTCTAATTCCATTTTCATCACAATAATTTTCAAATGATTTATTTCCAAATTCTCCACCATAATTCGTTTGAATTCTATGAATCAAATAACCTTGTTCTCTTTGAATATACTTAGCAAATTTTTTAAAATCATCAAATGCATTATTTTTATTAGCTAAGAATAATACCCAAGTATATCTTGAATAATCATTTACAATAACAGATCCATAATTTTTACTACCTAAACTAGTTGTGTTAATAGGCTCAAATAAGTCCATGTGTAATAATTCTAAAGGTCTAATTGTATAACCTATATTTTTACTCTTGAATGAACTTTTCTTATGTTTACCATGATGTTGACCTCATTTTTGTATGAGGTCACTAAGGCCCTTCCAAACTCCAGATCAATCCTAGATCCTAGGATCCACTCTAGAGCTTAGGATTCTTTCCTAGAGCCAGACTTTAGGGCCTACTCTAGAGCTTAGGATTCTTTTATATCCCAAATTCTAGAGCCCCTCTTGATCCTAGATCTTAGAACCCCTTTAGATCTTAGGACCAATCTATACTCAAATGAATCCCTACCTTTGATCAACTCCAACCTCAAATTAATCCCTACCTTTGATCAAATCCAACTCCAAGTTAATCCCTACCTTTGATCAATTGAAATCTTAAACTTCATTCAATTCAGATCTAAATTAATTCAAGCATTAAACATACCCAAATTTTGATCCAATCTACTTGAGAATTCAAACTTCAACATAGACTTTGATCCCATCTTCAATCTAGCTTTGACCTTATCCATTCATTAACAACCAAAACATGGTTGTAAATGATTTGGATACTTCAATATTAATCATTCAAATTTAAAATCCATTCCAAATCCAGAAATCCAGGTTCAAATTCAAAGTCTTAAGGCCCTGTCCTAAAGACCATTTTCAAAGATTTTTCAAACATTTCAAAACCCAATCAATTGGCCTCTGATTCAGGGTCTATCACTTAAAAAGAGATAAGACATGTCTCTAGAGTTTACCCTCCAATTTTTAGCCCATTCTGAGGTCTCTAACTCAAGAATCTGAATTAAAATTCAAAGGCTGTAAAACCTTCAAATATTTACAGACTATGCCATTGGACCTAACACTTTGAAGATTTTGATCTTGGAGCCCTTATCAAAGCCTCCAATCACTTCCAAACCCTTGATTGTAACCCATTGAGTAGTAAACTACATTTTTCAGACCCATTTTTGACCCTAGTTGACCAATGGGTCAAAATTAACCAAAATACCCCTATGGGATTTCAAATGCCCATTTCAACTCAAATCAACTCCCAATTCTTTGAAACCACTTTCGACAAGTTTCAAATATCAAATCTAACTTGTTGAACTCAAACCCAGACCTAAGGTCAACCTGGTTGACCAAGTCAACCAAGTCAACCATGTTTGACCCATTAACCCATACACCCCTTCCCTTTTAAATCTTTGAATCAAGTCCATTCCAAGTCCTTTTAAATGTATGGGATGACTCCTTGGGTACTGAAGAGACCACTCTTGGAGATCCAAGCCTTGGGCTCACTTGGGTTAGCCATATGGCTTGACCCAAGTGACCAAAGAGAGGCCTCACTTGAGCCATCTCTTAACCTTAATCAAATTGAATCCAAATCAAGGTGTCATTGGGTTCCCATTGACCCAATGCACCTTCCTTGACCAGCCCAACCCTTGGGCTAACTTGGGTCAAGAGTTAGGCTAACCCAAAGTGCCCAAGATCACTTGGGATTGAGCCAATTCTTTACCTAAGCCCAATTCGACTTGATCAACACCTCCCATTGGTGGCCCTAGGTCCAACACACCTCCTCCAGCCAGCCCATGCTTTGGGCTAACCTGGGTCATGTTTTAGGCTAACCCAAAGTAGCCAAAAACACATGGACCCAAGCCATCTTCCAACTCAGATCAAATTGGACCCAATTGCCACTTGCATTGGTCCACCAGACCCAGACCCACTTCCTACCTCAAGCCCAGGGTCTGGCCTGACCTGGGTTGAGCCCAAATTGACTCAAACCGAGCAGATTTGGATCAACTTGAGCCATCTTCTAACCCAGACCAAATTGGATCCAATTGCCACTTGTATTGGGTGCACCAGACCCAGACCTATCTCCCATTCCAAACCCAAAGTCTGACCTGACTTGGATCGGGCTCAATTTGACTCGAACCGAGCAGGTTTGGGTCTAACCCAGCCATCAGTTCAACCCAGAACTTCCTAGGCCAAATTGACTCCACCCTTGACGCCAGTATGTCCACATTGGCCTCCCCAGTCAACCCGACCCAAACCATGGCTGGCGGCGGTCGGAACCAATGGAAAACGAGTTCCGGTGGTCCCCCCCAGAAAACTCCTGGTTCAAGGCTGCTGCCCACCATTTTGATCCCCACGATCTCCCTAGGACGTCGCCATCTTCCACCTAGAAGCAATCCGAGCCCTCTCCAGCTCAATCTCGGCCGTCTAAGCTCGCGAAAGGTGGTTGAATAGGCTCGAGCTCCCCAGACCCCCAAAGCACTCTCATTCACTCGAAATCATTTCCCAGAGCTTCGTCGACCTCCCAGATGCTCCCTTCAAGGTCCCAAATCAATCCCTCCATCCGTTTGAGCAAGCGTCGGTGAAAGCTTTCGGCGTCCCACTCAAAGTCGCACCTCCGGTCGTCCTCCAGTCCCGACATCTGAAGGAGATCAGTTCGCCATCATCCTTTGAAGCTTCCTGATAGAGAAACTCATTCGTTGAGACCTTCTCTGCAAAAATACCTTCATTCTGAGCTCCCTAGCTAGGTAGTCCGGTCAAGTGTGAAGGAAACCTTCATCCCAACGGATCTCCACCGTTGGATTTAAGGTTTCCATTGTCCTGATCCTCCCTGTGAAATTTCATCAGAGTTCATCGGTGGGATCGCCCGGATCACACCGGAGAAGCTTTGCGGTCTCAGATACGTGCAGGAGGTTGAAGATGAAATCTCGGTCGTTGATTTCGATCAACGGCTCGGATTAGATCCCACGGTATCGAAGCGCCTTTGATCCCAGCCATTCGATCCGCCATCCGACTGCTATGGTTAATCCATCCGTTAACAGTTAGCGCCAATGATTGCCCAGCCAATCAGCGCGCGGCGCGTGAAAAGGAGCGCTGACTGTGTAATGGCCGAATTAATAAATCCAGAAATTCAAGGTAACTTCAAAAATTCATAACTCCCTCCACACTTGTCCAAATTAGGTGTTCTTAAGCTCATTGGAAAGGTCTCAGGGAGATCTAAAAAAACCTTATGGTTCAGGCCCTGGTTAGGTCAGTGTTAGGCTTAATTTTAATTTGAGCATTTTATTAATTTCCTTAATTACTCTTTAAATACAAGTCCACCAGGCCTGGAATTTTGGGAGATTGAAATTGAACATGTTTTTGACATGTCCAAATTTTATCTCCCCAATTTAAGATATTCAAGGGCATTTTCCCCCATTTTCAAGTTTAAGGGTCATGGTTTGACCCTTAAATTCAAAATGGGGTATAGACCTATCCAATGGGATTTAGGGTGTGATTTTTGGTGTGCTGATGATGTGTAGGATAAGGAGTGTAGAGCCACTAATTTTTCCCCAATCCAAGCTTAGGATGACCATATAGTGATTTGAAGGTGACTTAGAGCTCACCTTGGGTGGTTTAGTTAACCATCTTAGAGTACTCCATTTGAGCTTAAATTTGGTGGGTTTAATCCTTAAGGTCAGGTGTTCCTATGGTCCAAATTTCATCAAATTTGGAGTTCATTTGGTTCCCCAAGTAGGACCCTCAAAAATCCTTCTTAGAAATGGCCTATTGACCCTAATCAATTGATAATGAACTGTTCTTAACTTATAAAATCTATTAAAATTTATATGATTGCTCATAACTAATCCCTTAATCAATAAGAATTGAAACTCTCTTATATTGATTTCTAGATTTGTCTTAGCTTAGTCCTTGGCTACAATCAAAGGTTAACCAGTTTTGTTTAATCCCAAAACATTAAAAATCCCAAAAGGGCTTTAAACACTTGTTGATCTGTCCTTAGGTCATTTATGACCTTTGGAATTGATCCCAATGAGTTTAAGAATCATTTGGGTTCAAATCTTTAAGCAGCCCCCTTAGTTGTAATAAGCTGGTAATCCCTACGAATATGTATAATTTCTAAAATTCACTGTTAATTATAGATTAATTTAGAATAATCAAACTCAATGGCTAATGACTTCAATTAGAATCTAGTGTTCCCTAAAAATATTAAACTTCCATAATTTGGTCAAAATCAATGACTCAACATCTTAGGTGACCTTAGGACAAAATCGGGTTAAAACTTCTAAAAATCATAACTTTTGATAAAAAAATTCAAATTGAGTGTGCCACCTGTCTAACAACTCATAATTAGGTCTAGTATTTATTAAAAATCTGAAACCCTTAAGATTAATCCTAATTTTAAAAATTAAATTTTGACCCCTTAGTTAGCATACCCGGATAATCCTTTAAAATCTGTTAACTCCTCCAATTCCAGAATTCTCTTAATAGGTTAATAAAATTATCAACCAACCCATTAAAATCAGTAATCAACTCCTTTCTATATTAATCCACTCCTTTAATTCCAACCAATTTAAAATAACTTAATTAACCCCGATTGCTACTAGTAACCCAGGCTTACGAGGCTATTAGCTTAGCCCCAAGGAAGGTGAAATAAACTTCACGGCCTCAGTGTGAAACAAAGGTAGTAATCAATTGACTTTTAAAATACATTTAATTAAAATTCCTAATTTACTAATACTTAAAGTTTAACTCAAATCCCCCTTTTAAGCCTTAACAAACCTAGACTTTTAGATAACTTTTATTAATCACCCAACTTAGGATTTATCCCAGCCACATGACCTTTTACACACACTCTAGATGATGTGCTAGGACAACCAACTCTAGATCTAGGTTAGGCCGGTGTTTACTTTACTGCTGTGTGCCAGATTTTTCGTAGCTTTCATTGCATGTTGTGGATGAAATTGCTTTGCTGTGTCTGCTTACTTTTTATGTACTCTGTGGATGGATTGATGTGTTTGGCGACTAGATTACCCTTAGGTTAGGTACGATATGGATGTTCACATAGTTTTCTGCAGGTGGCCACGCTCATGCAGGGGCAGTAAAGGAGGGCCAGTGGTGTTTTACTTTCTTTTCTGCACATATATAACTGTGGGATATATATTCTTTGATAATTAACTGCTTAGGATAACCTTGCAGGAGAGTCTAGATTTTATTTTCAAATAAATGTAATTTGTATAATTATAAGTGTTGTGAAAGTTAATTTTGATTGGGATACATAGGTCCAAAGCTTGGATTCCAAAGAGTAAAGGATGCCCTTTTGGGAAGTATTCCTTTTTCATTTGGAAATCCAAATTTGGATCACACTTTTTCTACACCCAAAGAGGAAAGAGTGGCCTTCCCTTAAAAGGGAAGTGCCTTTTATTCATTTGGGTATTACCAAACAAGAATCCAAGGAGTTTGAAGAAAAGGACCCAAAGAAGAATAAGACTGAAGATTTAAAGATTGAGAATATCCACTCAAAACTACTTGCGTCATTACTAGGTTAGAATCCGGGTGTTTATCAGTGGTGCCCGGCCACTTTACTTTCTGCAAAATTTTGGTTTATAATAGCAAGGCAACTTTGCCTATGGAACATTTATAATTAGTTAATTTATAATTTGATGTGATGTATTGATTGCTCTTTAGGACTGCCTGCTTTTCTTAGTTTTTTGGCGATTGTGTGCCGCTTTTGTTTTCGCCTGGATATGTGAGACTCGTGAGGGTGTGAAAGTTTTCTACTCGAAATCTTAAATGTCTAAAATTTAGTGAGTCTAAAATAACATAGAAAGATAACGATTCTAGGGAATTAGCCGGGATCGACCCGGGTCGCATGCATATTTCTGCATTATTCTCTCCTTATTTTAGACCCTTCTTCTCTATTGCGGGTAGAGTCCAGATAGTCTAACCTATAAGGATGGGGTGCCGGACCTGGGAAGTCCAGTCTTTCTAAAAAATTAGTTTATAGCTATTTTTAAAATTCAAGCATATTTGATTTGGAAGTTGTGACCAGCACTGCATTGCATTAGATACAATTAAAAAGAGTAAAATTTTAATTGCATCATTTTAGCTTTTTAGCACCCAACATAAGTCGAGGGCCAATTAGGAAATTTCTAGATGTCGGCCCAACTCTCCAAAAACTTTAAATACAATCCCTACCACTCTTTCATAAATGACCGGACTCATCTCTTTTAAATCGATTAGGTGGTTAGCTGGCTCCCCAATCCAGGCTGGGGTAAGTCCAGGCAATGCACTACATTAGTTAGGTTCGGACGACTGTGGTCCAGTGTCCAAATTAGATTTAGGATCCGGGGCAGATCTTTGATTATAAGACCCCAAATTTTGAGAATATAATCTCAAATTTCAAATAAAATGCTCAACTTCAATTAAAGTTTCCTTTCAGTCCTAAAATATAAAGCCCAACATTTAGATTAAGTTGGGACACTTCCGGATGGTTCTGGAATCTCAAGGTGTCCCCTACATTTCTTCCCCCGATTATGTTAATAAATGTTCAATCTTGATCCATTCCCTTTTGATTTTCCAAAAAGATCCTATTCATTTTTTTGATATCACTCCTAGAAAATCTAATAAAGTTTTATTCTTATTTTAATCGAGAGTTTTCGTAGGGGACTCTGTCTCCCTACGATGTAATTAACTACGAGGGCTTACGATCGTAGGAGATTTGGAACCACACACACTTGATTTCAAAATTAATCTTTAAAAAAAAAGTCTTCTTAGATTTCTTTGGGAAAAGTTAAAGAATGATTGTCGTTATCATATTAGAAGAATTATCATTGAAAGGTGTAATCTCCCTTTGGGGAGATACATCCTTCTTTGATAAGGCTTTGGATATGAATTCGACAATCATACCCCTTGAATATCATAACTGGATATTTAGTTGAACTTTACCTTGTCCCCTCCAGGCCGTGTGAAGTTCTCTTTAGAATCTAGCCATGATATTCAAGGTGAATTTCATAATTCTAAGTCTGAACACCGTTATGGAATTTTATTTTCGTCCTTCAAGGTGATATAACGAACGAGTTGATTCGACTTCTAGAATTAGAGTTAAATCTAAATTTTAAAATTCCCAAAGAAAACTAATATTTTTAAAATATGTTTTCAAAATTCCACCAACACATGAATGCATGCATCACATATAAATCAAAATGAAAATTAATTTTTGGTAAACCAACTACTAAATCAAGCTTAGAAATTTTATTCAAAGTATGAATATTGGCATGACATAGCCTTCTGTGCCATAACCAAGCATCATCATTTGTAGATTTCAAGCAAGGTAAATTCAAATTAACATCATTTATATTCTCTAAATCAATCAATAAATTTTTTTATGTCTATTTCCTATAAGCAAAATAGTTTCATTATTTCTAATAATGCAATGTGAAGCTTAAAATGAAACATTTAAACCTCTATCGCATAATTGACTAATTGATATTAAATTATGTTTTAAACCAGAAACAAATAAGACTTTTTCTAAAGTAATAGAGTTCTTACATATGGATCCAATGCCAATAATCTTTCCCTTTGCATTATCTCCATATGTGACATATCCTCTATCACTTGGTTCTAATGTAGAGAATTTTGCTTTATTACCCGTCATATGTCTTGAACATCCACTGTCCAAGTACCACATGCCTTCATTTATTTTACTTTGAAGGCATTCCTACAAAAGAAAATCAAATGTTAACTTTTGGAACCCAAATATTTTTGGGTCCACATTTTAAATGAGTTGTAAGATATCTATTATGTATGGTAGTTGAAGTGCTTGTATTTTTTGGAATCCATAAAAAAGATGATTTTTTAGTATTTTGTGATCTACGAGCATAACAATCAAATGAGATATGTCTTTTTCTATCACAATAATTACACCAAATATTAGTTTTTTCATATGGCTTTGCATGATGTCCATGTGACATATAAGAAGAATTTTTATTTGATGTTGAACTTGTTGGAGCTTTATAATAAACATGAGATCTCATGCATAAATCTAATCTTTCTTTTAATAGAATAATTTCTCTTTCAAGTTTACAAACAAGTAAAGAATGATCTAATAAAGAACTATTTTTATTTTTCAATTCATCACGTTCATTTTTAAAATCATTAAAATGTATATCTAAATTTTTATGCTCTTTTTCTAAAACATTATATTTTCTTTTTAATTTTTTAAATTCAATAACTAATTCTATAAATTCATCATCTAATTCTTCATAAGAAATATCATTACATACCTCTTGAGAATCATGATCTGATTCTTCTCTCGCCATAAGGCAAATGTTCACCTCTTCATCTAATGAACTTGATTCATCTGAATCTGGGTTGTCCCATTGTGCCTTCTTTTTCTTCTTGAAATACTTCTTTTCCTTCTTATCACTCTTTCTCTCTACATCCATCTCTTTCTTCTTTGAATCAATAAGATCTGGACAATCTCCTCCTATGTGTCCAGGCTTCTTGCAATGGTAACAAATAATCCCTTCTCCTGTAGGAAATTTCTTAGTTTGAAATTTATAATTTTTGGATTTCTTATACCTTTGATTTTTCTTCCTTAGTAATCTTCCAAGTCTTCCTTAAAGCATGGCCACCTCATCATTATCTTCATTAGAGCTTGATGAACTAGGTTCATCATTGTCATCAATCTGCAAGGCAATAGTTTTACCTTTCTCTTTCTCTTTCTTTGAAGATCCATCCAATTTATCCCTTTGAGCTATAACCTGTTCATGTGCTATCAAAGAACCCAAAAGCTGATCAAGTGGATAAGTAGATAAATCTTTAGCCTCACTAATTGCAGTTACTTTAGCATCCCATTCTTTGGGAAGGCATCTAAGATTCTTATAGACTAAGTCTTGATTCTTATATATTCTTCCAAGAGAATGTAACGTATTAATTATTTTCATAAATTTTGTATACATATCAGAAATAGATTCAGAAGGAGACATACAAAATAATTCATATTCATGAACAAGTCTATTTATGTGAGCATGTCTAACCTCATTAATACCTTCATAAGTTATAACTAATTTGTCCCAAATTTCTTTTGCTGAATTTAACATAGAAATTTTCATGTAATCATCTAGAAGAAGTGCACAATGCAAAGTATTACATGCCCTAGCATTTAATTCATCTAATTCCCTCTCTAATGCAGTCCATTCATCAAAAGGTTATTCAATTTTAATTCCAATAATTTCTTTAGTGGGTGTATGATATTGGTGTGTAAGGAAGTGCCACATACGAGAGTCTTGCCCTCTTAAGAATGTACTAATTATATTTTTCCAATAATCAAAAGGAACATTATCTAACAATGGAGGACGATGAGTGGATTGTCCTTCGGGAAGTGAACCCTTAGGAAAACCTGGTGCCATAGTTTATAAGTGGATCTACTCTAGGATGTTATGCAAAAATAAAAAGAGCCAAGGCTTTGATACCAATTGTTGGATGAATATGGCGCCCCTAGAGGGGGGTGAATTGGGGTTTTTAAATTATTATTAAAAGAAGAAAATTAAAATGATTTGAAAGCAATTTTGAAAAGAATAAGAAGACACACAATATTTCTTATAAAAAGACAAAAAAATAAATGCAAGGAATGAAAATAAGAGGCAAGATATTTTTACGTGGTTCGACCCGAATTCCAATCCGACCTACGTCCACGCTAGCCAACTCTTGGGCTAAAATTCACTAATCCCAGGTTTGCTCGACAAACCTCACTTCTTTAAGCCAAAGAAGCTCTTTACAGCCTAAATACTCTCCTACACGGGCGAGTACAACCCAATCAAATTACAATTAAAACTTCACTAAGCAAAATGGCTTAGATCAAGAAAATGAAAATTACAATTTGATGTAAATAATACAAGTTTAAATAATCTTGCAATAAAATATCCACAATACTTGAGGTGATCTTACAAATTAATTTTAATCACCTCACTACCTGCAAATGAAATATTAAATTTGCTCACTTTAAGATAGATTTAAATTTTGTTTAAAATAAGAATAATATTTTAAATAAAAATATATTCTTGCTGATTTAAATATTAAATCTTAAAAAAAAAATAAAATGAATTAGAATATAGATATAAATCTATGCCACCTTAAAGAAGTACATTACTTGCTTTGCTATACTTTATAGATTTAAAAGATATGATACATAAAACTTTAATATAAAATTTCCAATAAGTATTTCACCATAAAATAAATATTTTCAAGAAAGAAATATATGGTGAAAGCTAAAAGAATCAGCAAGTAAAGATTTAGAGATGGAAAGCAAACTCAAGAACTCAAGAGAGATTACTCGGTTTTGTGTGTTGATGCTTTCCAACAATGATTTCGATCTCATAAATGAAAAGAGCCTCTTGGAATAAAACAAGGCTTCCTCCTCTCAAGATTTAGCATGTAAAGAAGAAGGATGTATGAAAATTGCTGGAAATTTTCTTGTTTGAGCAGCCCTTTCATGAAGAAGATGAGAGGTATTTAAAGGGAAAGGGTAAATAAAGGCAAATTTGAATAAAATATTATTCTAAATATATTTTCTATCAACTAATAATATTATATTTCATTAATAATTCATTTATATTAATTATATATGAGATTCAAATGGCTAGAAAAGGCTAGCCACATGGGAAGGTCAAAAAGTCATGATATGCATCCAAAATAGGGCTAAAACGGCTAGTAGCAGCTTTTATTTAATTAGATAATGTTTGGAAATTATTATAAATGCATATGAAAATCTAAAAGAGTCAAATAATACATAAATACATCTACAAGATCAAATAATCTAATGAAGAAAAATTAGACCACGTTTCTGACATCATAATAATCATATTCAGTAAAAATAATAACTCATGCATAATATTTTAATATTTAAGGATATATTGAATATTAATATAATAATATTATGTAATATATATATATATATATAGGATTAATCATACAATAATAAATAGATATGAAACAAGTCAGTTTAAAATAACTACATAATAAAAGTTTTGCAATATAAGCTTATTACCTTTAATTCCCTAATTATATAAATTTCTATATTTGATAATAATTAATCAATCAATGATGGTTATAAAATTTATTTAATGAATAATTTTTATAGATTTCTATATCAAGATTAATATATAATTAATAGATATTTAGATTGTGAGCAAATCAAATAATGCAAGTAATATTGATGGACTATTAACCAACTCCTACGATAATGTAAAAGGCTTCAAATTATCCATCTTGGTCCATCTTAATCTCAACATTTGATTGATCTTGAGTTGTGCAATGTAAATACCATAAGAATTTACAATGCACATCATTATACCTGAAATACTTAGCACACAAATTAGAGCATCTAAGCATATATTTATTATCATCAAAATCTCTTAAATAGGTAATGAGGTAGATAATATCAATAGGAGCCTGGCTTATATCCTTGTTTGGTGTTATTTAGGCACTGACTATTTGTTGGTCATGACTTTGTGGATTAATATGATCCTTATTACTTATGGGTTGATTTTCTTTGGGATCTATCTTCTTTATAATCATGATAGGATTTTATCCATCTGCTCTTGGTTTTTCCTTTTATATAAGTGTTTTTATCTCCATACAACTGCTATGTCTATTAATATGTGTCATTCTTAGAATAGATGGAAGGGGATTTTAGCCTATGATTGGAACCTGGTTCTTGGGTATAATTGTGATAAAATTCATCATATGCCTAGTTGCTCTATTTGCTTATGTTTTAATGTGGATATGCACCTTTATCCTCTCGGATACAACACTAATATTTCTAATTCTATTTGGCTTCAAGCATTAACTAGATTTAAATTTCATTAGTATTTTAAGTTTTGTTGTGCTTTGTTCTCTTTAGTAGTACATCTTTTTTACAGGTTCTTTGGACTAAGGATTTTGTAGTTAAGCTAGCTATTTTTTATAGGAAGATTATGCTGAGTGATTTGATATCTTTCAACCTTTTTAGGAGCTTCCTCCTTTAGTGTCCTATAGTGTTATTTATTTATATATATATATATATATATATATATATATATATATATACTATTTATTTTTTTGTGAAACGCAGCAGAGGGGCCTACGCAATAATTAATTAAAAATGATTACAAAGTCCTTAAAGGAGATCATCATCTCTCTACTGCTCTTACGAGCTACAAAACAAAGGAAAAGTAAGCCTACAAGCTAATTATTTCCACGAAACAAAAATACGGTGTACCCTAGAAACATTCTAGTGATGCTATAGACAAGCATCCAAAAAACAAAGATAAAAGAAATGGAATGAAGCACAATCTTTTGACAAAAAAAGCTTGATGTCAGCCAAAATCAGCTACACCTGCGAAGTAAAGTTGTTGCAAAAAGACAAGCTAAACCACCAAAAATTAAAGGTTAAGTAATAGAAATTGACTAAATTTAAGTTAGTAAAAAGGGAGAAAAAGCTGAATATGCTCCACATTAAGCTAAGATAGGGACTAAGACTTAAAGAGCTTAGAATATCATTAATATGAAAAGCCTCATTAGGAAAATACATAAGCCACTCAATCCTACGTTCAGGTCAACCAAAAACACTTTAAAAGAACCCATCCAGCAAAGCATGTAGCCTCTAGGAAAATAACAGGAAATGTCCAACATATCGATTAAAATACCAAGACCAATCCACCAAAACTAGATAATCATAATACAATCAAAAATCCAACGAACTAGCCAAAAGTTACCAGTAATAGCAAACATCCAAGTCAAACCGACAACAACATCAACACAACAGAAAAGCCTAACCATAGTCGCACGGTTACCCCCAAAAAAATAAGAACCGAAGGTAGGAAAGCAACAATGGGAATAACCATCAGCAATATAACTTGTGAAATCACAGTTTAAGTCTAAGTTCACCATAACCTTAGCTAAAATGGAAGACACAATTAGATACCAGAAACAGCTAATAAACAACCAAACAAAGGAACACCAAAATAGAAGAACATGAACAATATAGAAAAAGAAACCCCAAAGATGTAAGAAAAACCCAGATTAAAGTAAAAAAATGAACCTCCAGCCACCCTTTCAACTAGAAAGAGGCACTACACAACTGTAGCAAAAACCCAACCAGGAAGCAAAACCGAGATGATCCTAAACCACATAGATAGCCCATCCATCAAAAGGATGGCCCTAGGCAATATAAATAGGGGCAACATAGATGGCCAGTTAGAAAAACCAAGGTGCCAAAAAATAAAAAACAAACAAGCAACTAAAAAACCAGAGCCATCAACCCACCCAACACAACTCCCAGGTAAACAACCAATTAAGATCTAACATAGGGGATACAACATGCAAAAAGAATAAATAAACCACGACCAAATAACATGAGAAAAACAATCAATACTACAACCCCAGATAGCTAGTACAAAAGCATAGCCATTTCTTTCCTTGCTAACATGGTGAAATGACAAGTTTAAAAATAGCAGTAGATTTTTAAATTCTCACACAAGATAGAAAATATTCGGGCTACAGCACATATCCTCATTAGCTTGAAGAAAATGAAAGTCATAATCGGAACTCACTTCAACATATAAGTTGTTTAAATTAAGAGGGATGCATAGCTGAATACTATAAAGAATGGCCATAGTAATTGTAGAAAAATAGATACCATTATGAATAGGGAAAGCAAAAACAACAATAAGGTCACTATTATTACCCTTGATAGCACCACCACAACCTATTAATAAATCACTACTAGCACCATCGACTTTCAATTTGAAGAAATTAATCGAGGGTTTTTTCAAGTATATAATATTAGCCTGAAAAGCAGAAGGATAACACTCCAAGTTAAGCCCTAAAGTAGTGCCCAAGAAATAACAATTTTTCAAATTCTTAAGACAAAGTAGTTTAATAGCCACAAGGGATAAAACCTTATCCTTCACCCTCTGAATTATTGCGTATCTGATTTCAAAAATAGAATTTTGATGATAGAAAACACTTCCATTTTTCTTCAACTGCCTTGCCTACTAACATTTCAGGTCTACAAGATTAAAGACTACAATTGAACCAACTTAAGATTGGGTAGAGTAGGTCTGAGTCAGTTTGTAATTTTTTCCCCTTCTTGAGTCTATTGTGAAAGAGGTGGTACCTTATGCTAAGTAACCTTGCACACACACACTATGGGAGAATTTCTAACTATTTTATAGAGTTTACTATTTTTGGTATCATCGTTCGGGATGATCCAAACATCATCCTAGAAGATCAGTTCAAAAATAAAAACCCTAATTAGGGCATCCTAGTTAAGGAAACCATCATTAAGCACATCATCCTAGATAATATTTATATCTATCAGGATTATAGGATCAAATTAAAAAGAATTAGCCTCCAGATCTATTTAGGTATTCTTTATTTTAGGACATCATCCAAGACATCATCCTGGACGATGCAGCTCAATTATGCCTAAATTAAGATGGTAATTAAAGAAAGTAATCAAGATTTGATTGCACGATCACATCATCCTTGATGATCATAGGATCGTTCGGGATGATACACTAGTTTATTGGATATCAGCCTGATTATATTCAGAACGATGCTCTGGATGATTTTTACATGTTTGAACTAATCGTCTGGGATGATCAAGCTAATTTCCCATCATCCAGACATCCATTCAAAGCGATGGCTTGCTGATATTCTGTGATTTAAGCAAATTATATATGATAATATTTGATCATCCTGAATGATATGAACAAATTTCTTCTGATCAACCCAAACCGTCCTGGCTGATTGAGCTTAATTTATACTGATCGTACAAGATGATATTAATATCATCCTGTACGATAAAGTCGACAAGTTACAATTAATGAGCTATTTTGAAGCTCTTCGATTTAAGAGCTCTTGTTTTACCATTTAGAATATCTTTTGTTGTTGTCTTGACCTAAGAGAGTCAAGAGGAGGGGAGAGCAAGGGAGAGAGAGAGAGAGGATCTTGTGAGGGGGAGTTTGTGAGTGGATTCATAAAGGTTGCTCTAAGATAGGATCCTTCAGCATCTTCGCCAGTCATTATCCTTTGTTCCTTAAGGGTTCGATAGACATCTACTTTAGCATCTGATCAAGGTTCTCTGCCTACTTTAGGAGGAATTAAAAGGAGTTAGGTTCTCTGCCTACTTGTAGAGGAAGCTAAATGAGTTAGGTTCTCTGCCTCACCTGGGTTGATAGAAATGAGGTTTATAAAGGCTTCTCTGTCTTACCATGGGGTCAAAAGGAGAGACAATGAGTTTAGTGCAATACTCGGAGGGCACCTCCGTGGAGTAGACATAGGTCGTGTTGACCGAACCACTATAATTTTTTGTGTTCTTTATTTGTGCTTCAAAATTAAATTTCCACACTTTGTTTTTCTTTGTGGTGAATATTGGTTTGGTTTAAGTTTTGTGTTTTGATTGAAAGATTTTCTAAAATACCAATTCACCTCCCCTCTTGGTTAGCCTTTGGACTAGTTCATAAGGGCATAACATCCCTAATGAACTTTTATGAATAACATGATGATGGTTCATCCGCACATCATTGAAAAGGGAGTTATTTCTTTCCAACCAAGGAGAACAAAGAATTAATAAACCAAGCCTTGAGCATAAACTTAAAATAGAGATGGGTATTAAAATAATTTAACTGAAACAAATCATCAAAATAGAATCAAGTTATAACATCAACAGGACTAGAGATAAAAACATGTTGCATAGTCTCCATGTGATAACAACATTGATAGTTGGAAGCCATAATAAAACCTTTTTTGGTGAGATTATCATTAATGAGTAAAAATCTATGCAATATTATCCAAACAAAGATAGACTCAGTAGAAGGATTGCTCTTATGCCAAATATAATTAAAATATTGTAATATTACCTTTAGCTCTAAAAGTATGCTAAGTACTCTTAAAGTGAAAACCACCATCATTGGATAAGTCACTTAAGATAATATCCTTAAAATCAATGTTGATAGACAAGTTTAAAATGAGGTGAATAATGCAATCAGGAAGGACATAAGACAGTTTTTCATAATCCCAATAATTAACATTAAGAAGGAGTTGACCTTAACCGAATTAGTAGATGAAGAATTTAAAATAGAGTCAATAGAGTGTTTACCTAACCACCGATCTTTCCAGATGAAATTATTACCATCACCAAGCCCCCAAAAAATAAAGGGCTCAACACCTCATTTAACCTTGCAAAGTCTTTTCAAAACTCTAGAGTCACCTTGTTTTAAAAAAAAAAATTAGTAGGATGTTTGCCAATACAATACTTAAAAATCATAAAATTAGCCCAAAGACTAGTTTTAGTGTGAAAATTATACCAAAGTTTAAAAGAAAAAGCATTAGGAAGATAATTGAAATTCTTGCAACCAAGACCACCTTCAGCCAAAACACCACAACACTTCTCTCAAGAAGCCCAATTGATTTTAGAGCTTGAAGAAGTGGCTTTCCAAAAGAACTTGTTAATAAGATTGTGGACCCAATTATAAATAACTAAATTCAAAAAAATAGTTTGAAGACTATAAATCAGTTAGGTGTAAAGTACGCTTGTGGTAAGAGTAACTCTTCCACCAAAGCTAACAAAATTTGAGTCCCAAGATAAAATTTTGTTTTGGACAGAGATAATAAGATCATCAAACAAAAAGGTTCTCCTCCTCCCATTAAAAAGATGAATACCTAGATATTTGATGGGCAAGTGAGCATGAGTAAAGCCTGTTGCAAATATGATTTTATAGATTAAACTTCTTATGATAGCAAAAATTCATGTTTTTCTACGAGTGCTTTGCCTACTAATTTTTCAGGTCCACAAGATGGAGTGTAACTCAAGCCAAGCTCAAGATTGGGTAGATCAAGACTGAGTCAGTTTGTAATTTTTCCTATTTTTGAGTCTTTTTGTAAACTAAGAGGTTCCTAATGCTATGTAACCTTACACACACTTAATCTCGATGACTGAGGGCTTCAGGGAACCAGATCAACCCCGAAACTTCCTTCAAATTGCTCCGACCTATTTGCAAATTATTTCTCTCCATCTTTCTCTCTCCCTTTTATTTATCATTATACATAGAACATTAAAATAATAATAATAATATTATTATTATTATTATTATTATTATTATTATTATTATTATTAGTATGTGATATTATACAATATATATAACATTGTGCGGTTGGGTCTCCCACTGTTGGAGGCCGGTAATTGTGCGGTTGGGTCTCCCATTGTTGGAGGTCAACAAATGTCCCCCAAAAAATATGATAAGCGCCTCATAGAATATCAAGTTTGTTGAAAGCTATTTGACCATATGGATCTCTAATACTTTATTTTAGATGTCACATATAGGGTATTTTAGATATTCCTAATTTATCTTCTCGATTTGTCAGCAATTAATATTTCTTCTTCCCTAGCTTTGTGCTTTTATAAATTTGATAAAGAATCCATAATGATGACCTAAATCATTTAGAGTGATATTGGGTCAGTGGCAAATAATCATCTGTCCAAAGCTTTTTGTATGGTGCACTTTGATGATGAAAATATTCCCTTTGTTCGATCTTTGGCTTTATAAGAACTATTGAATAACTTCTTCGGTCTTGAGCTTTATGCTTTATCAGACTTGTTGAAGAAGAGAAGCTCCCTTGATCTTAGCTTTGTGCCTGACATATTTATTGAATGATAATGCCTATAAATTTTATAGGCGTTTTCATTATGGCTTGGTGCCTTTGACTTGATTGATAATTTTCTTCTGAATTTTGTTTCAATCTATTTGTTAGTTAAGGAAATGTTCAAAATCTGAACTATTTTGATTTGTTAAGTTTAACAAACATCAAACTTGATAGTATTTGTCATCGGGCTAAAAAAATAGGTGCTTTCCTACTACGACCTCTTATCATGGCTTATTGAGTTGGCAAAGCTGTTAGTGACTCGGCCGCATAAAGGCTTGTTGAGACTAATATCAAATCTGTTTGAGCACTGGAATTGTATTATAATAGTTCATACTTGTTAAATTTGATTTGTTGAGGATGTCAGATCAAAATATCTCCTCATTCTGAACTTCAAAATCTTGGCAAATTTGAAGAAGAATCTTCAATCTTTACAATAATTGTATATTTGCTTGCTTGAAGGCACTAGCTTCTGCCTTGTATTTATGCTGCAGTAGATCCATGAATAATTTTAAATACTTATTTAGGGTTCGATGATAAAACAAATAAATATTTAAAATTCCCCTACCTTGAAGGGAAATTTCATCTACCATCAGATTTTGACATTCTTAAATGTAAAAATGCCCCTGTCTTATGGGAGAACTTCTAAGATATCTTAGAAATATTATCTCCCTTTACATGGGATAATCTTCAACTTGCTTTCTTAAGAATAATATTTCTTCATATATCGCCCATTAATCGAGGGCATAGGTCGTTGACCTTCTTGATCGATGAGTTGATGTACTCCTCCCTGGTACACCTTTTCGATGACAAAATGGCCTTCCCAATTTAGTTCAAATTTACCACCAATTCATTAGTGTGAGATAATTAGTCTTCTCAACACCCAGACCAATTCACCTTCTTTAAATGCTAGAGGGCGTATCATACGGTCAAAAGATTTCACTATCTTTGCTCGACAAATCTCTAAATTTTATTGAGCTTGGAGTCAGACTTCATCCAGTGCATCAAACTCTTCCATTCGTAGGCAAGTATTTTGTTCTTTTGTGAGATCATACTGAATAGCTACTCGAAGTGATGTCAAATCATCTTCAAATGGAAACACAGCTTCAACTCCAAACACCAATGCATAAGGAAATGCTTTCGTTGGTGTTTTGTATGTAGTACGATATGCCCATAATGCTTCTACCATTTTAGTATGCCATTCTCTTTTATTTTTAGTCAGGAATTTCTTGAGCAGCTTTACGAGCATTTTATTGAAAGCTTCTGCTAATCCATTACCTCTTGGGTTATAAATTGATGAATATCGCCAATCAATTTTATGTCGCTCAATGAATTTTTAAATCTTGGTACTTTTGAAAGCTGGACCGTTGTTTGAGATTATGAAGCGCAGAACACCAAATCTGTAGACAACATAATGAGTAAAGAAGTTAATCACATGATGAGCAACAACTTCTTTCAATAGAACTGCTTTAACCCATTTAGAAAAATTGTCGGTTGCCGCTAATATAAAGTGATGTCCAGCAGATGATGGTGGATCAATGGGCCCTATTATATCTATCCCCGAGCATTCAAATGGCCAGGATACTATAGTGGGATTTAAAGGATTTGGAGGATGATGTATAATATTACCATGAATTTGACATTCATGACATATATCTGTATGATTTGTGCAGTACTTTATCATTGATGGCCAATAATAACCTGTTATTTTAACTTTAATAGTCATTTTAAGACCCGATTGATGTGCACCACATAGTCCTTCATGAAATTCAGAAATAACTTTATCAGCTTCATCTTTCCCTAAACATCGTAGCCATATTTGCTCAAATGACCTTCGATATAGCGTATTATTGACAAACACATATCACAGCGCCCTCTCTTGATCTGTGTAGCTGATGATTTATCTACGGGAAGTATATTTTCTCTGAAGTAGTCAATCAAAGATTGCCTCCAGTCATTTTTCACTTCAACTTCTAGGCATTCAAGCCAAGATTTTGATGCTCTACCAAATTTTCTTCTTGTAAACATATGAGATTTATCTTGTTGATTGTTAGGAATAATCTGTTAGGGAGATTGAAGAATAATCAAAGTTATGTCCTAGTGGCTTGAATTTGATGACCCCTCTACCTGCGGGGAACATAGAATTGCTGGCTCTAGTACTCGATTTGTGTTGGCATTGATTAGTACTGGCTCGTCATTCATGCTCGCCATTTCTTTAGCAAGTTTTGCTAAAGTATCTACTTTACTGTTATGAGCTCGAGATACTTGGATTAATGTAACAGTTATTATTTGCTTCATGAGCTCGGGGACTCACCTATGATAGTAAATTAATCCAATTCTGCTAATTTTATAAATACCTGGTACTTGATTTACAATGAGTTGAGAATCACCAAAAACTTTGAAGTTTTGCTTTCCATTTTTGGCTAGTCATATATAAAATATAATACCGATAAAATTATTAAAATTTTAATAAGTTCTTAAGATTTTGGGAGGTTGGGGAGGGCACTTACACTTTGACATTTACAAAACTATGCTGCTGGAATCATTTGGAAAGGAGCTTATTAATTTTATTATTCAAACTAAAATTATTCGAGACGGTGGAGAGGATCGTATGAAGTTGATTCATCAAAAATCTAGAATGTCTATTTCTGGACTAGCATATAAAGCTTCAGTTAAAGAGACTGATGATGTCCAATACTTGAATTGGATCAAAAATGTTAAGTTGAATGCTCGGGTGGAAGTGTTTTGGTGGAGATTATGTAGAAATGCTATCCAATCACTTCAATTCTTATTTTATAGAAGATTAATTGATAATGTCAATTGTCCTAGGGGAGGTAATTCCACTGAAGATGTTGAACATATCATGTGTGTATGCTTGAAGCTCGAAGAGGTAATCTTCCATCTTTACTAATGGGGATTTTGTATTCCACTGTTTGATAAAGTTGAGCATTGCATTAAATGGTTGGAAACCAGTTCAAAGAAGAAAGGAATGGTTGATAACCTGTATTGTAACAAAGTTTTCTTGTCTTGGAAAAATAGAAATAGGTTCATACATGAAGGTGTGGAGGAAAGTCTAAGTTTTATAGCTTCGAATACTATATGCCAAGCTTTAGTTTCTTACTGCTTTAGTCACTATAATTTGGGCATTCAGGATGTCAACTAGTCATCAAGACTATCCAATAAATGGCATCCTCATCCACCCAAATGGCTAAAGGTAAATGTAGATGCATCTCTACTTTCTTCTTACAAAGCAGGGATAGCAGTAGTTTTCTGGGACTGCAAAGGGAGAATTCTTTTTGCATATGGAAGATTGTGCATTCATTGGGACATAGCTCAGCTGGAGTTGTTAGCAATTCATTCCTTAAAAGAGGAGATAGAATATTGGATGTTCAAATACCAAGGCATCATCATAGAAGGAGACAACTCAAACATCATTTATTACCTTCAAAGAGAGCACATGGATGAGGGTATGGATTTCCTTCAGAATTTTAACTTTGTCATTTTCAATTGTATAGGTCGTTATAATAATGAGTTAGCAAATTTATGTGCTAACTATGCTTTATTTAGTAGTTTCAGTTGGGATGAGTTTTCATTGAATAAGGTTCCTCCTTTTTTAAATAAATTAAAGGGGGAATCATCTTTGTACTTCATTTTTTCTTTTGTTTTTAATATTGTAAGCTCTGGCTTTTTCTTCAAAAAAATGATCATTCTACAATTGATAGCAATCACATGACATTAGTTGATGAGTTTGATGCATTAAACAAAAATCATAATGAATTATCAGATGCACATGATTCTTTAAAGTCATCCCATGCTAAGTTAGAAAAAGAGTTAGCAAATCTCAAAGCTTCTGAAAATAAATAATTGCATGCATCACAGAGTTTTAAAAAGAAACATCACCACATGAGTAAATTAGTGCATCCTTTTCTTGGTGTTAGATGTTTTTCATGTGGAATGTTAGGACACATTGCACACACTTGTACTATTCACCATAGTTTACATTTGGTGTGGAGTTCCAAATTGCATGATTCACAGCATAACACACATGCATTGCATTCTACTTTCCATAAGAAGGGACCCAAACATGTTTGGATTCCTAAATCTGACATTTGATAATTTTGTAGGCTTGGTCTCACAAAAAGCCTCATGAGAGCATGTGGTACCTGGATAGTAGATGATCATGACACATGACTAGAGATGCTAGCCAATTTATATCGCTAGAGGCCAGGGCTGGAGGCAAGGTTACTCTTGGAGACAACACCACCATTTAAGTGTTTTGCTTGTAGATGGACTGATACATAACTTGCTCAGCATCAGTCAGCTATGCGATATAGGCTTCATCATAAAATTCTTTGCAAACACTTGCTTCATAAGCTTAAACAATAACACTATTTTGTAGGGAAAGTGGATCAACAATATTTACTTGCTTGATTTAAATAAAATTGAATGTGCTACTTCATTTTGCTTAAAAATTATGGCTAATGATTTATGCTTGTGGCATAGGAGATTATGTCATGCCAATATGAAAACCCTTAGGAAAGTGACCAAGAAATACCTTGTTAGAGGTGTCCCCAAGCTTAAGTTTTCAAAAGAACACCTTTATGATGCTTGCCAATTAGGAAAACAAGTCCACTCCACTTTTTACAACATTAAGGACATTATCACCTCTAGACCTTTAGAAGTCCTTCACATGGATTTGTTTGGACCCATTAGCACTCCAAGCTTAGGAGGAAAAGTCTATGGGTTGTGATTGTCGATGACTACTCGAGGTTTATTTGGATTAGAGTTTTGTCACACAAAAATGAGTCTTTTGATGAGTTTAAAGCCTTCTTCACTTGGATCCAAAAAAAGTTAGGTTGTGAGATTTTGACCATCCATAATGACCATGGGGGAGAGTTTAAAAATGAGAGATTTGGAGACTTCTGTGAGGAAAAGGTGATTAGCCACAACTTCTCAGCTCCTAGGACCCCTCAACAAAACGAGATAGCTGAAAGGAAGTACCGAACCTTAGTTTAAGCCGCTAGAGCCATGCTTGCTAAGTATTCACTTCTAAAATACTTTTGGACTAAAGCAGTAAACACAGCTTGTTATGTGTTGAATAGGGTGAATTTTAAAGCCAAACTTGATAAGACTCCCTTTAAGATCCTTATGAGTAGGACACCAAACCTTTCCCAGCTTCATGTCTTTCGTTGTAAGGTTTTCATTCATAATAATATGAAGTCTCACTTAGGAAAATTTGACCCAAAATCTGATGAAGGAGTGTTCTTAGGATATTCTAGTGTTGTGAAGTTTTTTAAGGTGTTTAATAAGAGGACTTTGGTGGTGGAAGAGACTACTCATGTAGTGTTTGATGAATTTGATCCTAGGAAGCCTAGAGTTAAGAATGATGATGATGTTGGAGAGATTATCGCTGGAGTAGAAAATTTGGAGAAGAGGGTAGAGCCCCAAAACACTGAAGGAGTAGGAGAGGTTTCCCAAGGATTAGAAATTGTAGATCTGGAGGAAATGGTTGAAACTACACACACTTTGCTTAGAGATTGGAGATACTCTTCAAGTCACCCTAACGATCTGATCTTAGGAGACCCTTCTGAAGGAGTTAGGACTAGGCATAGACTTAGGAAGGAAGTGAACCACTCCACCTTTATCTCAATGACTGAACCCACCAACATCAATCAAGCCCTTTCTGTTGTGTTTTGGATCTTAGCCATGTAGGAGGAGATGAATCAATTTGTTACGAATGATGTTTGGGAGCTTGTAGAAAGACCTAAGGGATAAAGTGTAGTTGGAACCAAGTGGGTCTTTAAGAATAAGGTGAAGAATTATTGTGTGGTGGTTAGGAATAAGGCAAGATTGGTGGCTAAGGGGTACAACCAAATTGAAGGGATAGATTTTGAGGAGGCCTTTGCCCTAGTAGCTAAATTGGAAGCCATTAGAGTGCTATTAGGCTTTGCCTATTATAAGGGATTTAAGCTTTTCCAAATGGACGTTAAGAGTGTCTTCTTAAATAGGGAAATAAAAAAGAATGTGTTTGTAGGACAACCCCCATATTTTGAGAGTTCCCAATTTCCAAACCATGCTTTCAAATTAAAAAAGGTCTTATATGGATTAAAGCACGCACCTAGAGCTTGGTATGAGAGGCTTAGCACATTTTCACTATAGAGGGAGTTTGTTAAGGGGAGTGTAGACACCACCCTTTTTTTGAGGAAAATAGGAGATGATTTACTCATTATTCAGATCTATGTTGATGATATACTTTTTGGATCTTCTTATAAGATACTATGTGTTGAGTTTTCTAAAATAATGAGTCCAGAATTTGAGATGAGTATGATGGGATAATTGTCCTACTTTTTGGGGTTTAGCATAAGATAATTATATGATGGAACCTTTCTAAGTTAATCCAAATACATAAAGGACATTTTGAAGAAGTATGAAATGGATAAAGCCAAGTCAATTAATACTCCCATGACCTCCGGTGTTTAGTTGGATAAGGACCCAAATGGAAAGTCTGTTGATCAAAAGAAGTACAGAGGGATGATAGGATCTTTACATTACTTGACTGCTAGCAGACCTGATATAATATTTAGTGTTTGTCTCTGTGCTAGATTTCAAGCTGATCCTAAGGAATCTCACCTGACAGTAGTTAAGAGAATTTTTAGTTACCTTTTAGAGACCCAAAACTTAGGTATCTGGAACCCTAGACACAACACTTTCTTTTAGATTATTGGATATTCTTATTTAGCAGGATGTAAGGTGGATAGAAAAAGCACTTCTGGAACTTGTCAATTTATAGGATAGCCTTTAGTCTCCTGTTCTAGTAGAAAGAAAAACACTGTTGCACTTTCCACTGCTGAAGCTGAGTACATTGCTTTAGGAAGTTATGTGGCCCAAGTCCTTTGGTTAAAATAACAGGTATTGGATTTATGATTACCTGTATGCACGATTTAATTCTTTTTGACAACACTAGTGTCATCTGTGTTTCAAAGAATTCTATCCAACATTCAAGGACTAAGCACATTGACATAAGGCGTCACTTTATTAGAGACCATGTGACCAAAGGAGATATTGAGTTACTCCATGTGGCAACTGAGAATCAACTGGCTGACATATTTACGAAACCACCGGCCTTCGACACTTTCAGCACTTTAAGGACTTGATTGGGTGTGATTGACCTTAATGCTTGAACTTGATTTCTACTAATTTCTGATATGTTATCTGCTGTTTATATTTACTTCTATTGCATTATTTTTGAAGTTTTTTTCTTTTTTGTTTATTTTTGTAGTTGTCTTTATTTCTTATGTTTTAATTTTCTTATGCTTTAGGTTGTTTTTTTAATCATCGTGGAATTTATATCTTATGTCTTATTTTTGTTTTTAAAAATTTGTAGTCAATATTTTACATCTCTTAATCTATTAAAGGGTAAAAATACCATTGATTATGTCTCTTTCTCTAACCTATTTTAGTGGTGTAATTTTCTTTTATAAACAAAAGTCTATCGCAAATTAACAACTAAATTTTGCAAATTGAGATCTTTTCGACCTTGCTACAGTAATCTAGCTTATATTTATAATGATCAAAATCTTTATGTTACTTCAAGATTTCTCGTTATCCTGTCATTGCATTTCTCATATGATTTTTTATTCTTATTTGTGGAATGTTCTTCCCTATATTAGATAGTGAGTTTTTCTTCTCTAATATCTAGAAGATATACTCACAACAAAGAATATTTAAGAGTTGTTTGAAAGAGAATCTAGCTTGCAAAAATAAAAAAAGTGGCCAATGATGCCAAAAACAAAAGATGCACAATGATGCAAAATTGAAAAATATACACAAAGTGTATCAAAAAAATCAAAAGATACGCAAAGTGCGCCATTCAATGGGCAAGAGGAAAAAAATGAACCCATCAAAAGCAAGCTCTATTCTCTTTTCCGACTCTTAAAACTTAGAAGAATTCATGTATCACTTGAGATTTTAAAGGCTTGATTTTAAATTTTTGCAGTTGTAACAAATTACTTTGATACATTATTCTATAAGATATTTTTCTGAAACTATGTTTTGAACGGATCTCTCTTTCTTATCCAATTGGTTTTTCTAAGTTAGGTCATTTGATTTCAAAAGAATATTTTTCCCTAAGAAAGTTGGAGCTAAGGGTTAACATGATCGGATATTTTACCATTTTTCAGATTTTTGACGTTGTTAACTCATTGACTTACAAGTGTTTAAATTCAATCACATTGAGACTATGTCAAATTCATGCCTCGATTAAAAAAAACCTTTATTTTTGTTTACTTTTATGTCTTTTTCGTATCTTATTTTTATCATTTTTAGTTGATTTTAATATTTTTAGGCCTTGTCTAATCATCTCCATCCATCCAAAATTTTAAAACTTTTTGTCACATCATCATGGTCGATCCTCATATCGTCCTAGACAATCGGTTCTCAAACCCCATATGCTGTATGTTCTGACCTCACTGCTTTTTATTATCTTGAATGATGCATTATCGTCCTGGACAATATGATCATCATTTGATTAAATCATCTTTGATCGGCCTGGCCGATAAAATTTCATCCTGGATGATGGGTTTATTGGTAATCGCCCCATCTGACACAACTTTTTTTCCTGGATGATACAAGTGTCAGTACATTTAAAATCTTTAAATTCGCCCGGGATGATCTATTTTTGGACAATCGGCCTGGACGATCCACTATTCATCCTAGACGATACATGTATCACATGATTTAAACATTTTAAATTTGGCCGGCATGATCCATTATTGAGGATCATCTTCGACGATCCACCACTCTGCCTGAATGATATGCTTTTTCATCTATCATCCGGCTTGACTCCTTAGGACGATCGCCTATGTCCATTCATCCCAGATGATATCTAATCGTCCAGCATGATAGTACCACTTTTTTGACCAATCGGCCTGAACTCAATTATTGAACCAGATTGGCCTAGACGATCCTACGTTCGGCCTGGACGATCTGGTCAATTCTTTATAAATTGAGCCCTTCTATCTATTTTATTCACCCAAGTTTTCTCAAACTTCTTGTGCTCCTCCTCTAGTGCTCTATTCTCTGAAATGGAAGGAGAGAAGCGCTCATGTCATCTTTCTGGAATTTCCTCGAGGGCTACTCAGGACCTCGATTCCTAGAGGTGGATGATCAAGCCGCCTACTAACGCTATAAGACGACCTGCATTATTGTTTCCCGTTTGATCAACCCAAACAACCTTTCATACCCGGTAATTGACTTATTCTCTTACACCTCTTTGTGTTTCATTCTCACTATCGCAATCCCTTTTAATTTTTAGCTTTTGTTTGAGTTATTTGCGAGGCTTAGAATTAATTCTTCCTACACTTTTCTTTCTTCATATGTGAATTGACGTCCCGTCGAGATGACATATGAGGATTTGTGGAGATTTTGGAGCTTTCCACCACAGGGGATAAAATTCACACCCAGTATTCTGATCCTGGTTTTAACTGGGCTATGGCCGATCACTTTCTCGGCAACTCTAATGCCCACTTTCATATTGGAGAGATTCTCTCTTTACTTAAAGATGCTAGGATGATCCAATACGTCCTTCGCACCTCTGTTATTCCCATAGCTGGTGAACGAATCCATATCATTCCCCTTCTTTCACTTGCCACATTTTACATTATGGCCCATCGAAAAATTAATGAAACTGACCTGATCTTTCGCTACATTGAACACTTAACTACCATTAGAGATCTAGGTCATAGAAGGAAGCAAAATCTTTCCCTATGTCATATCAATTCATATGTTCTATAATCGAAATATAACCTTCAATATCCTGCTCGTCCTAACTATCAGCCCACCTTCTACTGAAATAATTCCTTCAACATCCTTCACAATATTTTATTCTCCACCCAGGGGATGGGGAAGCTCAGAGGGCCGAGGAGGAGGAGGCTCCTGCTCCTGTTCTTACACCTACCTCGCTCTACCAGCACTCTTAGCTAGATCAGTTGGTGGAGCATTTCAATCAGTGGGAGGCTCATTTTGAGGTTTATGTTGTTGCACAGGATCAGCAACATATTGAGGACATTATTCACATACAGCACCAGCATGACTAGGACATGGCCTGGTTTGGATCTTAGTTTGCCATTATGACTAGCTACTTTCAAAAGCCACCACCACCACCAGCTCCACCTTCAGATGATCAAGGGTCATCGATTTAAAAGTTTTCATTTTATGATTATTTTTCTCGTTGTAGTTTATTTTTGTATTTGTTTGTTATTTAGTTTCTACTTTATTCCTATTTCCTCCTCTTTTTGTGATGTCAAAAGGGGGAGTGGTCTACTATACTATTATCTACTGTACTTTTGATTCTATAGTTTGATTCTGTAATGGATAGTTAAAACTCTAATTTGTTTTTCTCAATGTTGCTTGAACTTCTAAGATTATTTTTTGATTTGCTATCATCAAAAAGGGAGAGATTGTTGCAAATATGATATTATGGATTAAACTTTTGATGAAAGCAAACATTCATGTTTTTCTACGACTTCCTTGCCTACTAACTTTTCAGGTCCATAAGATCGAGTGTAACTCAAGCCAAGCTCAAGGTTGGGTAGATTAAGACTGAGTTAGTTTGTAATTTTTCCTTTCTTGAGTCTTTTTGTAAATGAAGAGGTTCCTAATGCTAAGTAACCTTGCACACACACACATGAGGAAATTTTTTTTCTGTTGATTAGAGTTCTCTATTTTGATTACATGATCCGAAATGATCATAAAATCATCATGGATGATCTGCTAAAAATAAAATCCATAATTAGGGCATCCTGATTAATGTAATCATCATTAAGCACATCATCCTGGACGATCTTTATATCGTACGAGATGATAGGCTCAAATCAAAAAGAATCAGTCGCCAGATCTATTTAGGTATTATTTATTTTTTGACATCGACCAGGATGGTCCATTACATTAGCCTGGATGATGCAACGCAATTATGCATAAATTAATCTGATAATTAAGGAAAACAATTAAGGCTTGATTGATACGATCACATTGTCCTGGGTGATTGTAGGATCGGCCGGGATGATCAGTTCAAAAAACCTTAGTTTCTCCTGGATGATCAACATCGGCCAGCTCTTATTCATAGCGATATTCTGGATGATTTCTCCCAGTTTGGAACTAATCATCCGGGACGATCGTTAGATCAGCACAGACGATCAAGCTACTTTTGGATTTTCTATACTTCCTTTCAGAGCTTTAGTCTGGCCGATATTTGTGATATGAACTAATCGTACATGATGATATAAAATCGTCATGGATGATATGAACAAAATTTTTCTGATCATCTCAGATCATCCCTGCAAATTTGGCTTAAATTGTATAGATCGTATAGGATGATATGTATGTCGTCTTGGATGATAGTGTCGACAAGTTGCAATTAATAAGCTATTCCAAAGATCTTTTATTTAAGAGCTCTTATTCTACCCTTTAGGGTATCAATTGATGTTGTCTTGACCTGGGAGAGCCAAGAGGAGAGGGAGAGAGAGGAAGGAACTGGTGAGGGGGAGTTTATGAGAGGGTTTCACAAAGGTTGCTCCAAGCAGGGTTATAAAACATCTTCTCTAATTGTCGCCCTTCATCCTTGGGGGTTCAAGGGAGGTCTTCTTCAGCAATCGGTCAAGGTTCTCTGCCTACTTCAGGAGGAAGCAAAAGGAGTTGGGTTCTCTACCTCGTTGGGATCGGCAAAAAGGAGTTTTTTCTAAGGGCTTCTCTGCCTTGCTTTGGAAGAAAAGGGAGAGTCACTGTGTTTTAGTGCAATACCCAGAGGGCACCTCCCAGGAGTGGACATAGGTCGAGTTGATCGAACCACTGTATATTTTTGTGTACTTTTCTTATTAATCTTCCGCATTTATTTCTTCTGCACTTTGATTTTCATTGTCGTGATTTTGGTTTTTGATTGTTGATTTTGTTTTAAATAGATTTTTAAAATACCAATTCACCCCCCCTCTTGGTTAGCCTTGGGCTAGTTCATAAGGGCTTAACATCCCTAAATAACTTTCAAAGCATATAAGATCTTTAATAGCTAAAATGCGATCATTAGAAATTATTTTAGAAGCAATGAAACAACTTTTATTTTTGCTAAAGGATAAATGAATAACCATCTCTAATTGGAAAAAGAAATCCATAAGATTTTGAGTTCTATTAATTGCCACAATGGTAAAAATAATAAATTGATCTGAAAAGCAAAAATGATATATGGAAAAACCTCCCATAGTTTTAAAGTAAAGGCCAGGATTAGCATCAAACAAATTCATAAGACCCTTATAAAAAAATTTAGCAGCATTAATAAAGAGTGTAGGAGAAAAAGGATCACCTTGCCTTAAGCCATGAGAAGATTTGAAGAATTCATTATTAGAAACATTAACAATTATAAAAAAATAAACATCTTCAATACAATTTTTAATAAGCTTGATAAAATTAGAATCGAAACTAAAAAACTCTAAAGTAAGATAAAGAAAGTTCCAATCAATATTATCATACGCCTTGTCAATATTAAGCTTCAAAATTAAATTACCCCCTCTCACCCTAACATCCAAGTCTTAACAAAACTCTTGACCCAATAAAATATTATCCATGATGGACCTACCTTTCACAAAACACATAATATTAGGAGAAATAATTCAAGATAAAATAGAAGTAAGACGATTCATAATAATTTTAGAGATTAACTTATTGAAAAAAGTATAAAGACAAATAGGTCTAAAGTAATTCCAAGTGTTAACAACATTGTTTTAGGAATAAACATAATACAAGTAGAAGTAAAAAACTTAGGTATAGGTTTACCAGCAAAGAAATCCAAAATAGCTGTAAATATAACATTATCAATAATACGCCAAGCTTTTTTTAAGAAAAGAGTGGTAAACCCCTCAAACCCAGCTATAAAATCACTATTCTTTTTTTTTTTTGAAGAAATGCAAATTGCATTAAAAGAAAAAAAAACCTAATACAATCTAGAAAGCAAAAGCAAACCCTTTAAAACTACCATAATGGATATGCGATCCACTAAATTCCATTTTAGATTCATTGGGGTGATGGGGATACCAAATATTGAAACAACCTAAAAGGTTGGTTAGTATCCCAGCTTTCCCAAGAGATGGAAAATGAAACCTAGTAAAAATTCCAAATTTCATCATAATGGTTTTAAAAAGGTATAAGAAGACAATAAGCAAAACAAGTAAAAGATAACTAGTATCAAGAAAAAAAAAAAACAACTACTAAACCAGCTTTCCAAACATCAACCAGACCCCCAACGATCTTAGGGTCCAACAAGCTTCGAACAGAAGTAGAATTCGCTGATGTTGCATCAAGACAACCCACAACAGCCATCAAGAACAAACCAATCAACCACGACAAAGCAATAACAACAACTGTCTCCTCAATAGTCCAAGAGTCGGCCTCATCACAAGCAAAATCATACGAACTGAAAATCACCACCACACCCATCATACTGGCAAGAACAACACCAGTAATATTCCAATGTAAAACCATAACACCGACAACCACCTCAAGAAGCCAATAACTAGCTTCATCTTTGTCAAAATCAACCGAATTGATAATCATCACCATTCTCATCGCATTGATAAGATAAAGACCAAAAACCTTCAAAACCTTCAAATCTTTAACCAATAAAACTTGATATTCAAAGAACAACTGAAAAACAAGTAACCAAACAACCACCTCATCATTACAAACATCAACCAACAACCTCCTCAACAAATTCGATCCATGGGCTTGCCCTTTAGACGATCCAAACAAAGATGACGTATCAATAACAACATCTCCAACAACAGTCGGCCAAGAGACGATCTCAAACAAAACTTGATCCTCATAGATCGGCATTACCAAAAACCTCCAAATAGCTACAAAACCAAAAACCTCCTTCCAAATAGTTGCATTACCATCACCAACCAAACCAGAATTGTGTATTTCCATAACCAACGGCATCAAAATCATCAGCAGGGCTATAATGACTCCCAGAACCTTCAATAAAACAAATGTGACCGAATGCTTAAAGTAGTAAGAACCACCTATATTATTCAAACACCCATACACCGTCCATCTCATAAACAACAAATGATTCCCCATCAAGAACACTTTCAATCCAATTATAGAATAAAGAAAATCCATATTCCAAAGTAATTCTAAAATCTAGTTAACGAACATAAGAAAGAAATTTTCCCCAGCACAAAATTCGATCCCAAGAAAGTTGAAGGTAATGAAGAACCAACAAAAAATCTCCTCCAAAAGCATCTTCAGATTTGAAATCTTACAAATTTCATTCAAGAATCTATTAATAGAAGGATAATTGCATCCCACACAGACAGAAGCCAACCCAAGCCAACGGAGTGTTGTTGACAAGCAGAAATCAGCAAAAAACGAATTCAATTCAAAAGAAACACTAAAATCATCGGTCCAAAAGAGAACCTCAACAAAAAAAAACTTTATCAAAATCGCATATCTGAACCAATTGGAGATGGCAGAGTCGAATCATCGGTCCTCTAATCAGGCCGACAGAGAACCACCTGATGCCAAGGATCCTCCAAACTTGCCAAGAACCGATTCCCCATCAAGATCGCCTACACCGCTTCTTCGCTTCGCCTTATAAAATCACTATTCATATAAAATAGAGTCTCTTTAAACTCCTCAAAAGAAGGAGGCCTAGAGAGAGTGGCATTCTCCTCATGGGAAATAAGGGTAGGAATGAAAGAATGATCCATAGGATGAGCCGGATTAAAAACTTTATTGAAGCCGGTTTGAAAATGTTGCGCAGCTAAATTAGCAATCTCCATGGAATTATCAGTGACAAAGCCAACCTCCTTATGGATTCTACTGCAACTATTTTTAACCCTTTTCCTTTAAACCAACACATGGAAATATTTAGTGTTGTTATCACCTTAAACCAAGTGTTTAGCTGCAGCTTTTTGCATCAAAAAAACTTCTTCCTGAGCTTGAAAATTAAAAATGTCCTCTTTGGACTTCTTTAAAAGAGTGAAATTAGCATCAGTAGGGTCATATTGGCAAGCTAGCTCATGAGAATTGACAAGTTGTTCGGCTTTAAGGATATTAGAGAAAAGATTCCTAAAAATATGATGGTTCCACCAATTTAAAACTTGTTTCATCCTTTTCAGCATAAACCAATGTCTCCTTATGCCAAAAATAGAATTATCCAGATATAATGGAGCTTGCCAATTATTCTGAACAACATTAAAAAAAGAGTCATGTAGTAATCACATATTTTGGAATCTAAATTGGGAGGAAGCATTAAAATGTCTAAACTTGAGGCTAATAAGTAAAGGGGTGTAATCAAACAAAGTTCTACTTAGATGTTGCACATTGGTAGAATTAAGGGAATTAAGTCAAGAGTCATTAAGGAGCACAAAATCCAGACTTTGCCATAAGTGACCCCTATTCAGAGTAAAATTATTACCAACAAAACCAATATAAATTAAGTTTCAAGTGAAAATCATATTATTAAAATCCTCCATAGAATAATAAGGAGGGGAACCTCAAATCCTTTCAGAAGGGTTAGTGATGGCATTAAAATCACCACCAATAAGCCAAGGTAAATGGCAAATATTATGTAAATCAGTAAGTTAATCCCAAAGCATTTTTCTATTATAAAGAGACGAACCAGCATACATAAAAGATGCACAACAATGCAAATTAAGAGCCTCAATTTTACAATGCAAAACCTGAGTAAAATCACTAATAACATCAATTTTAATCGGATCTTTCCAGAAAACCCAAATCTTGTTAGTATCATTAGAAATAGCATGATTAAAACCCAAGAACCAAGAGGTGTTAAACAATCTAGAAGAGGAAATAAGAGGCTTAAGCAGCATAAGAATAGAAAGGTTATGCACACGACATAAGTTCTTAACACAAATTCTAGAAGAAGGACAACTAATGCCCCTTACATTCCAAATAATAGCATTAAACATAAATAAAAACTTAATGGTAAGTATGCGAGCAAGTTTTTCTATGAACTTTACTAAAACTAAAATCATCCCTGACAAAATATTTAGCAGCAATATGCATATCCTCAGTGTCAGTCAAAGCATCACTATTATAATAAGAAGTTGAAAGAGTCTTACTTGCATTTAGGTGTTCCCTTTGAATAGTCTTTTGAGGACATTCTTCCTCCATAAACATACCATCACCCTCCATATTATCACTAGTCCTCACAATAAGCTCTTGATAGTATTTAGAGATAGGTGAGCCATGCTCCATAGAAACAAATTCACCTTCCTCTAAAGGGATGTCATTCCTCTCACCCTCTTTGCAAAGAACTTGAATAGCCACAACTTCCTAAATTCAAATAAATTTTCCACAATCTTCAATATTTTTTGTATTTCATAGTATTTTGTACCATTAGCTCTTAGGCTTTCTTTTGGCTTTTATGTAGCTCTGTCGAGCGTTTGTGAGCTTATGGTTCTCTTTAAGGACCTTGTAACCTTCTTTGTTATTAACATGTAGGCCCTATTGTGAGTTTCTCCCAAGAAAAAAAAAATTTAAATAAATCACTAAATAAGTCAAGTTGAGGGAAAAAAAATAGAAAAAAAAATTGATACCAAATTTATACATTATAAATATAATTAAAATTAAATAAATAAGCAAAATTAATAACTTAAACCAAATAATATAAATAAATCAATAGATTATATGTACTTGATTTGATTCCTTTAAGGGAAACAAATGTATAACAAAAATGAGCATAAGATTTTTATATTGAAAGGTTCAATCTTCTTGAAGTGATTAATTGATAGAATTCCTTAAAATATAAATCATTAAAATACCTAAATAAAATGAATTACTCTTTGCATCATATTTGATCTCTTAGGGGAGGTCAATAGTAATAGAAATATGAGCCTAAGACCTAATAGTTAATGTCTCAATACACTTAGGGGTTTGAGCACACCATCGCTCCTAACGTCTCTTTGCTCTGAGGCAATTTTTTGGCGATTTAGGGCTTCCTCTGGTGTGATCATCTCTGGCCCTCCTAACCGGAAGTTCTTAGAGTTTTCGGTTTGGATTCTTACTCTACGCATCTGGTTCTCTATCGTGTGTGGATTTTGTTATTTTTCTCTGTGTTTTCATTATGGGAGATGACAACTTTGTCATCATCTGGCACAATTCCTTCCTCTTTTGATGGGAAAACACAATCATTTAAGGATGTTCTTGCTCGTATTTCATCATCTTCTCCCAAACCGAAATTTGTTCACTCCTCCTTTAAGGGTTGTCTGGCCCTTCTTTTTGAGGATTCGGTTGTTACGAACATGTTTTTTGGATTATGATTTTGATGATAGCAAACAAATCTTGTTTCACTACGACTGCCTTTTTCTACTAACTTTTAAGGACTCAAAGATTGGACGATAATTGGAACCAGCTCAAGATTGGGTAGACTAGGTCTGAGTCAGTCTATAATTTTCTTTTTCCCCTTCTTGAGACAATTGTAATCTTTGTAGTGACTAATGCTAAGTAACCCTACACACACACTTGAGAGATTTAGAATCTTTGTTTTTACTCACATAGGCCCAGATGATATTATTATCGGCCTGGATGATCGAGTTCAAAATAGAAACTCTAATTAGGATTACTTGTTAAGGCAGCCGTCATTAGCTGATCGGCCTGGACGATACATGTATCGTTCAGGATGATAGGCTCAAAACAGAAAGAGATAGCTGCCATGATCTATTTAGGTATTCTGTACTTTCAGAAATTGGCCAGGACAATCTTTTGATCGGCCTTAGACGATATTATATAATTAAGCCTAAATTGATCCGGCAATCGTGGGAGTAATTAAGGATGAATGATACGATCACATCATCCTGGATGATTTCAAGATCAGCCAGGATGATCCATTCAAAAACCCTTGGTCTCTCCTGGACGATAAATATCGACCAGTACAAATTCAGGGCGATGCTTTGGCCGATTTGGATCGGACAGCTCAAATTCAGAGCGATGCTCTGGACAATTTTCCTCTGATTTGATCTGATCGGCCAGGACAATCGTGAGATCGTTCGGGATGATCAAGCAAATTTTTAATTGTCCAGTTTGCATTCCGGGCGATGCTCTGGCTGATCTTCTGAGATTTGTACTAATCGGCCAGGACGATTTTTATTTCATCCTGGACGATAAAGTCGGCAACTTATAATTAATGAGCTCCTTTGAAGCTCTTCTATTTAAGAGCTCTTGTTCAACTTTTTTAAAAATCCTTGGCTGCTGTCTTGACCTAAGAAAACCTAAAGGAGAGAGAGAGAGAGAGAGAGAGAGAGAGAGAGAGAGAGAGAGAGAGAGAGAGGATCTTGTAGAGCTTGTGAAGGGGTTAACAAGGGCTGCTCCAAGCATTATTCCATTTCTACTTCCCTAGAGTCTCTTGTCCTTGGAAGTGTTGGGAGAGGTAAGTTTCAGCAAGTGATCATGGTTCTCTACCTGCTTTAAGAGAAAGCAAAAGGAGTACGGTTCTCTTGCTTGTCGGGGGTGGCAAAAAGGAGGTGTCTTTGTAAGGGCTTCTCCACCTAGCTATGGGGGTTAAAGGAGAGTCACGTTGGTAGTGTAATACTCGGAGGGCGCCTCCGGGGAGTGAACGTAGGTCAAGTAAATCGAACCACTATAAATTCTTGTGTTATTTTTACTGCTTCCGCACTTTAATTTTCCGCACTTATTTTTCTGTGGTGACTTTGGTTTGTGATAATTTTTCTTTTTCTTTAAAGATTTTTAAAATACCAATTCACAACCCTCTTGGTGAGCTTTGGGACTAGTTCATAGGGCCTAACATCTCTAACGAACTTTCAAGTGATATCAGAGCTTTATTCATAAAAATTGAGTTTGAAAACTTTTTGAATTTTGATCAATGGCTAACCTTGGGAATCATAATACAACTGAAGGATATTCTATTATATGACCTCTTTTGTTTGATAAGCTTCCTTTTGATTTTTGGAAAACTCGCATGTCTGCTTTTTAGCAATCAACTGACTATCGCATGTGGATGGTTATTAAAGAAGGATATTCTCCACCTTCTCGTGAAATTAACAGAATTAAAACTGAATGGACTTTTATTGAATGGACTTTTGATGAAAGGGATTTAGCTCAACTTAATGCGAAGAGTTTGAATTTTTTTTCTGTGCTTTAAAATCTTAGGATTACATGCGTGTTTCTACTTGCTCTACTGGAAAAGAGATATGGGATAGGTTGTGCATTACTTATGAAGGAACCAATGAAGTGAAACATTCTCGTTTGAATATTCTCTTGCATGACTACGAACTTTTTCGTATGAAACCTTCTGAATCAATTTCTGATATGGATACAAGGTTTACTCAAATTGTAACTTCTTTGCATGCCTTAGGAAGAGAACTCTTAAACTACAAAAAAAGTTAACAAAATATTAAGATGCTTACCTTCTTCTTTTGATGCTAAAATCACTGCAATCACTGAATCTAAGGATTTGAACCCTTATTCTATTGATAACTTACTTGGCTCACTCATTGATTACGAGCAAGGAGTGAATCAAAGAAATCTTGATGTAGGTGAGGAAAATAAGGAGAAAATAGTGGCACTGAAGGCCAACCACAGGAATTCTGATTCTTCCAGGTCTGAGAGCGATGACATTTCCTTGATCACAAGGCAATTCAAAAGCTTTCTAAGGAAGAAGCACAAGCATCATCAAAATTGGAGATAAGGTAAGGATAATAAATATTATAAAGGATCTTCTGATATTGTTTGTTTTGAATGCAAGAAACCTGGACATGTCAGAGCTAATTATCCTACACTTCAAGATCACTCAAGCAAAGAAAAGGGTGAGGATAAACCCAAGTCTAGAAAGGACAAAAAGAGGCTTCAGAAGGCATTTTGGGCAGATTCTTCATCTGATTCATCGGAGATTGAACCTGAAGATGAAACAACAAACTTGTGCTTAATGGCGGAATATCATCTTGATCAAAGTGATGAAGAAGAGGTATGTAAACCAACTTATGATCAATTGTTCGAAATTTGTGAGAAAATTCAAGCATCATACAAAAAACATAAAAAGACTCATGCTCGTTTAAAGTTGGAACTTTCAAATTTACAAAAAGAATATGCAATTATTCTCAAAGATCATTCTACGATTGATTCAAATCACATGGCTCTACTTGATGAATTTAATGATTTAAACAAAAAGCATTCGTAATTAATTGATGAGCATGATGCATTAAAAGTTTCACACACCTCACTTAAATCTGATTTTAAGAAATCTAAAGATATAGAGAGCAACTTGAGGATTGATAATATTGCTTTGAAAAATATTAACTTGAGGCTTAAAAATGAATTTAACTCACTTAAGGGCAATAGGATGACACCCACTTTTGATCTAAAGCCAAGACCTAGGAAGAGGCATAATAACCCAATTCATTTAAGAAATCCTTTTCCTCGAGTTAGATATTTTTTTATGTGGAATGCTAGGTCACATCTCACACACTTGCACCGTTCACCGTAGTACACATTTGGTGTGGAGACCAAAATTGCATAATTCATAGAATAGCACACATGCATTGCATTCTACTTTTCATGAGAGGGGACCCAAACCTGTTTGGGTTCCTAAATCTAACATTTTATAATTCTTGCATGTTTGCTCTCACCAAAGACCTCATGAGAGCATATGATACTTGGAAAAACGGAGGCTCGCAGCTCATAACTGCCTAAACTTGCTGCTTAACAAATTCTTGAATTGCATTTTGATTATTGTTATGTTTTGTTTTTGTGATAGTTTTTGTTTAGTTGTTCTAGTCGTTTTTTACTTTTATTTTCTTTATGATGTTTTTTCCTTGTTCTTAAACTTTGAAGATTTATGGCCAATGATTAGCATTTCTAAATCGGTTAAAGGGAGAAAACACCGTTGATGGTTTCCCTCCCTCTATCCTCATTTGGTGATATAGTTTTCTTTTCTAAACAAAAGTATATCTCATTTTAACAAATGGTTTTTGAAATTAAGATCTTTTTTATCTTGCTACAATAGTCTATCTTATATATATGATCCAAAGTTCTTATATATCTTTCAAGTTAAATGAAATCTTGCTGTTGCACTTATCATATAATTTTGATTTTTGTTTTGTGGCTTATTCTTCTCTATGTTAGAAAGAGAGATCATCTTCTCTAATATCTAGAAGATATAATCACAACTAAGAACCTTTTTTAAGGGTTTTTAAAGAGTTTTTAGCTTGCAAAAATTAAAAAAAAAAAGGAGGAAGTGGCCAATGAGGCCAAATTGAAAAGAAAAGTATATACACGAAAGTGTATCAAAAATCAAAAGATGCTCAAAGAGCTAATCAAAGTGACAAGAGGCATAAAATGAGCCCACTAAATGCAAGCTATCCTCTCTTTTCAAAACTTTAAAACTTAGAAGGACTCATGGGTTATTTGATATTTTCAAAGGCTTGATTTAAAATTCCATGATAGAGATAAATTACTTTGGTATACTTTTTTATAAGATATTTTATTTGTAACCAACTTTTGAATGAATCTTCTTTTTATCCAATGTATTCTGAGTTAGACCTCTTGTTTTCAAAAGACAATTTTTATCCTAAAAGAAGTCCGAGCTATGGTAAACAGGATCGGATATTCTACCATTTTAAGATTGTGACATTGTTAACTCATTGATCTTTCAAATCTTTAAAATTTATTTATTTTTTTTGGAAAATTTGTCATATAAAACTTTGCTAAAACAAAAAAAAAATTATAAAAATTAAAAACCAAAAATTTTGTTTTTTTTCCTTTTCTTGTTTTTAATTTTTTTTTTCATTGCTGCTTTTTTTAATTATTGTTATTTATTTTGTTTGGGGTTTTCTTTGATCATCTCCATCTGTCCTATGGTTTTCAATTCTTGTCATATCGTCCTGGATGAAATATCTGTTGTCATGGAAGATATGATAATTTATCTTCAAAAGTTCCATCTGCTGAACTTTTTCTAAGCTTTCTGTAATTCATCGTCTCGAACGATTACTTGTCGTCCTGGCCGATATGATCATTCTCTGCATCAAACATATTGATCATCTTGTCCAATAAACTTTTCATCCTGGCTGATGCCTTTATGAATATCATCCTGGCCGATACATCGGGATCGTCCAGGATGATCCACGTGTTAGTACATTTATAATCTCTAACATTGCCCTGGATGATCCAACTTTTGGATAATCGTCCGGGCCGATCCACTGTTCGTCCTAGACGGTACACATGGCACAGATCTAAAATGTTTTAAATTTGGCTGGTACGATCAATTATTGTGCATCATCCTGGACGATACACCTAATCGGCCTGGACGATCTTCTTTTTCAACGGTCGTTCGGATTGACTCCTCGGGCCGATCGCATGTGTCTAATCAGCCTGGCTGATATCCTATCGGCCTAGCCGATCGGACCGCCTTTTTGACCAATCGGCCTGTACGCAATAATTGAACCAAATCGTCCTGGACGATTCTGCAATCGTCATGGATGATGTGGCCATTTCTTTAAATTCAGAGCATTCCAGCCATGTTTTCTCACCTCAAAACTCTTCTCCTCTCCTGCTTACTTACGGATTTCTTAATATGGCTAGAGAAAGCGAGTCTATCAAGCTTCTGGGAGCTCCTCGAGGGCCACTCTGGACCCTCAATTTCGGGAAGCTAAAGATCAAGCAGCTTATCATCGGTACAAAGAATGCAGCATCACTCTCTCCAGGATAATCAATCCTACCTACCTTTCATATACTGTACTAGATCTCTTCACTCACACTTCTCTCTACTTCATTCTTACTCTAGACGTCCCTTTTGCCTCCGAACTTCTGTTTGAATTTTTTGCAAATCTCCGGATAAATGTTTCCTACACTGCCCTAACCTCCTATGTGAATCGACGCCTAGTCTAGATCATATATCAAGACTGTGCTGAACTGCTGCAGCTATCCACCACCGAGGATAAGCTGTATTTAACAATCTCTGATCCTGACTTCAACTGGTCTGCTGCAAATTATTTTCTACGCCAAACCAACTCTCCCTTTCATGTTGGAGAGACTTTCTCTTTAGTCAAAGATACTAGGATAATCCAATATGTCCTTCGCACCTCCATAATTCCAAAAGCCGGGGATTGAATCCACATCACCCCATTACTTTCTCTTACTACCTTTTACATCATGACCCATAGAGATTTTAATGCTATTGATCTAATCTTTTGATACATTGATCATTTAAATACAATCTGTGATCTGGGTTATAAGAGGAAACCCAATCTGGCTTTGGGACACATCATCTCATATGTTCTTGAAACAAAATACAATCTTCAATATCCTGCTCACCCCAACCATCCGCCTCCCTGCTACTCAAACAATTCATTCAATGTCCTTCACAGTACTCATCTCCACCCAAGAGATGGGGAACCTTAGGGGGCCGAGGAGGAGGCTCCCGCTCCAGTTCCTGATCCTATTCCACTTTGCCAGCACTCACAGTTTGATCAGTTAATGGAGAGATTTTATCGTTGGGAGACCCGTTTCGACACTTACGTTGCTGCACAGGGGCAGCAACATTCTGAGGATATGACCCGCTACGAGCAGCACCGCACGGAGGACTTAGCCTATTTTGACAGCTACATTACTCACCAGCAATAACAGCACGACCAGGACATTGCCTAGTTCAATGCTCAATTTACTATGCTAGCTGGATACTTTCAGCAGGCTCCACCACCTCCACCACCATCTGATGATCTGGACCCTCATTTCTGTAGTTTTAGTTTCTATTTTCTATAAATTTCTTTCTTTTTCTGTATTGTGTTTTTAGTTGCTATAGTTTGTGTTCTTAGTTTCATCCTCCTTTTTGAGATGTCAAAAGGGGGAGTAGTATGTTCGTACTTGTTCTATTTGAAAATTTGAAAGCTTGTTTAGTTTTGCATTACTATTTTAGAATTGATTATCGATATGTTTGCCCTCATCAAAAAGGGGGAGATTAATACAAACCTGTCTTTTTGGATTATGATTTTGATGATAACAAACAAATCTTGTTTCACTATGACTGCCTTTTTCTACTGACTTTTCATGACTCAAAGATTAGATGATAATAGGAACCAGCTCAAGATTGGGTAGACTAGGTCTGAGTCAATTTGTAATTTTCTTTTTCCCCTTCTTGATTCAATTGTAATCTTCGTAGTAAGAAATGCTAAGTAACCCTACCCACACACACACACTTGAGAGATTTAGAATCTCTGTTTTTACTCACATAGGCCAGGACGAAATTATTATCAGCCTGGACGATCGAGTTTAAAACAGAAACTCTAATTAGGATTTCTTATTAAGGCAGCTGTTATTAACTGATCAGCCTGGACGATAGGCTCAAAATAGAAAGAGATAGCCGCCATGATCTATTTAAGTATTATATATTTTTGGAAATCGGTCTAGACAATATTGTATAATTATGCCTAAATTGATCCGACAATCATGGGAGTAATTAAGGATGATTGATACAATCACATCATCTTGGATGATCCAATCAAAAACCCTTGGTTGCTCCTGGATGATAAATATCGGCAGTACAAACTCAGGGCGATGCACTGGCTGATTTGGATCGGACAGCTCAAATTCAGGGTGATGCTCTGGATGATTTTCCTCTGATTTGAACTTATCGGCCGAGACAATCATGAGATCTTCCGGGATGATCAAGCAGAATTTTAATCATCCAGTTTGCATTCAGGGCGATGCTTTGGCCGATCTTCTGAGATTTGTACTGATCGGCCAGGACGATTTCCATATCGTCATGGACAATAAAATCGGCAACTTGTAATTAATGAGCTCCTTTGAAGCTCTTCTATTTAAGATCTCTTGTTCAACATTTTTAAAAATCCTTGGCTACTGTCTTGACCTGAGAAAACCTAAATGAGAGAGAGAGAGAGAGAGGATCTTGTGAGGGGGAGCTTGTGAGGGGGTTCACAAAGGTTGCTCCAAGCATTGTTCCACTTCTTCTTTCCTAGAGTCTCTTGTCCTAATAAAGGTTGGGAGAGGTAAGTTTCAGTAAGTGATCATGGTTCTCTACCTGCTCCAGGAGGAAGCAAAAGGAGTGGGATTCTCTGCCTTGCCGGGGGTGGTAAAAAGGAGGAGTCTTTGTAAGGCCTTCTCCGCCTAGCTATTGGAGCTAAAGGAGAGTCACTTTGGTAGTGTAATACTCGGAGGGTGCCTCTGGGGAGTGGACGTAGGTCAAGTTGACCGAACCACTATAAATCCTTGTGTTCTTTTTACTCCTTCTGCACTTTAATTTTATGCACTTATCTTTCAGTGGTGAATTTTGTTTGTTTTAAAATAAACCAATTCACCCCCCCCCCTCTTGGTTAGGCTTTAGGACTAGTTCAGGCCTAACATCCCTAAAGAAATTTCATCGGTAGTTGAGTAGCTAGCTGCTCCGTATGCTTTAACCTTGGTTGGTAAATTTGTATTAAGAAGGCCTAATCATGATGTTATCCTAAAGTTTTTTGTGAACCTTAAGCTTTCCAGTTCTTTTCATGTTGGTTTACTCGATCAAAGGCATGTTTCTATCCAGCTAGCTAATGACCTTGACTATAGTCGAATTTATGCTAGGCGTTCATATTATATTCAAGCTTATCAAATGCGTATTTTGAAATGGACTCTGGATTTTGATGTTAGGGAAGAATCACTGATTGCTCCTTTTTGACTTTCATTTCCTTATTTACGTCTGCATCTGTTTAATCTCCAAATTTTATTTAGTTTGGCTTCCATCTTTGGTCGTCCCTTACAGACTGATGAAGCAACTGCTTCAGTGTCTCTCCCGTCTATGGCGAGGGTTTTGGTTGAGTTGGATGTTTCTAAGAAACATCCAATTGAAATTTGGATTGGTTTTTAAATGAAAGGTTATTTCCAGAAAGTTGATTTTGAAAATTTGCCTATATTTTGCACTTTTTGTAAGATGCATGGGCATGCTATGAATCAATGTTTTCGTAAAAACCCCCAATTACGTATTGATAAGAACAGTTTGAAACAATCGTTTGACACTAATCCTACAGGAAAATCCCTACCTGTGAGACCCGTGGTTGGACCCGTGAAGGATCATCATGAGCAAATTACTATGTCTGATCCTCTTGAGCAGGGAGTCGATCTTGTTAAAATTATGCCTAATGATTTAATTAATGTTGGTTCTATTGACTGTGTTGCTAATGTTGATACTTTTGTACATAAGGCTGATCCTTCCCCTTCTTGCATTCTTAATCATAATATAACTGTGGTTAATGATATTGTGATTTCGAATTCTCTAAATGGTCAGAATGCAGATACTGGTATTAATGGTGTTATTCAGCTGGCTCATAGTGACAAAGATAAGAATGATACTTCCCTTGATGATGGAGAAATTGTTGCTATGGTATAACAATTAATTCCTTCATCTAACATTAAAGTTGTGAAGAGAAAGAATTCTGAAATATGGGACGATGATGGTAGGTTTATGGAAGATGATAAACCTCATCTCCTCAATGTTGGTAAAACTCTTTCTACCTCTAACTATAATAGTGATACTCTTACTGCTAGATGTTTTGCCTCGGATGACAACGAAACTAGTTTTATTAAATTTCATAGTAAAAGGGGCCGCAACCTAAGCATAATTCATTACAACCGGCTAGAAAAACTCCTAGAAATACTTGTTCCAATACTGCTCATTAATGTATTTGTTATGTTTAGCACTATTATTTGGAATGTTAGGGGCATTGGCTGCCCATCATCTAAGATTCGTGTTTAAAAATTATGTTGCATTCATCATATTTCTATTCTGGTTTTACTTGAACCTCTTATCCCTGCTTCTAGGTTAGCTAGTACTTCTCGGTTTCTTTCTTTTAATAATGCTGACTCGAATGTGGCTAATAAAATTTGGGTTTTCTGGAAAAATCCTATTAAAATTGATGTTATTGGAGATTCCATTTAATTTTTACATTGTAAAATTGTGGGTTTCAACTTTCAGTGCTGTGCTTCCTTTGTTTAAGCTGCTTCCTCCCTTTATATTAAGAAAGTGTTTTGGGATCAGCTTATGAATTTTAATAGTATCTGTCAATTGCCTTGGATGGTGGGAGGTGACTTTAATGCTCTTACTACTCCTGCTGAGAGGAGTGGAGGCTCGCCTCCTTCATATCGTTCTATGGTTGATTTTAATAATATGATATTGGTTTGTAACTTGATTTACTGGTAATAATTTCACATGGAATAGGGATCACTTATGGAACAGGCTTGATCATGTGTTGTTTAATGATTCTTGGATAAATGCTTTTAGTTATACTGATGTTCAGAATCTTAGTAGAACCTTATCGGATCATTCTCCCTTGCTTCTCAACATTAACAATAGACAAATTAATACTCCTTCTCAATTTAGATTTAATAATATGTGGTTACTTAACAACACCTTCTTTGAGGTTGTTAAGTATAATTGGCAAGCCCCACTTCATCCCGACAACTCTATTGTTGGTATGAAAAGGCTTTGGTTTAAGCTCAAGAGGTTGAAACATGTCCTCAATTGGTGGAATCGCAATGTTTTTAGAAATATTTTTTCTAATATTTTTCAAGCTGAACAATGTGTATCTATCAATGAAAACCTTTGTCAAAATGATCCTTCTTATGCTAATTTCTCATTGCTTAATCAATCGAAACTTGATCTTTTTTACTTTCAAGCTCAGGAAGAGGTTTTTTGGAAGCGGAAAGCTGCTGCTAAGCACTTGGTTGAGGGTGATAGAAATACTAAGTACTTTCATGCCTTAACTAAGAGGAAAAGGATTAAGAATAGTATCACCAACATCCTTCATGAGGATGGTTCTTTTTTCTAATGATAGTAATGAGATTGCCAATTTAGCTGTTAGTCACTTTACTAGCCACTTCAATAAAGTTTTTAACCCTAATCAGGTAACGGATCACACTTTTATTCCAAATCTTATCTCTAACGAGGATAATGTCTTCCTCTCGTCTCCTCCCTCTCTCGAGGAAGTTGAAGATACTATTTTTGGTTTGATTAGTAACTTTGTTGCTGGCCCGGATGGGTATACAACTATGTTCTTTCAAAAATGTTGGCATATTATTAATGATGATATTTTTCAGCCTCTGTAGAATTTTTTGCTTGTAATCCTATTCATAAATTTTTTATGTCTACCTTGCTTGTGCTTATTCCTAAAAAGTACTACTATTCAAATGAGGAATGATTTTCGGCCTATTAGTTTTTGTACTTTTTTCAATAAATTGTTCTCCAAGAATATTACGAATCGTTTATCTTCTATTTTGCCTAAAATTATCTCTCCTTTTCAAATGGGTTTTGTGAAAGGTAGGGCTATTAATGATAATATCCTTTTGGCTCAAGAATTAAGCAAAGATTTGGATGTTAAGGTTAGAGGAGGTAATATGATTCTAAAGCTTGACATTGCCAAGGCTTATGACAATATTAGGTTGAAGTTTATCTACTTTATGCTTGACTGTTTTAGTTTTAACACTATTTTTGGTTTGATTAGTAACTCTTCATTAAAGATGATTGGTTGCTTTAGAAAATAAACTTGTAGTTTACTACAAGATGATATAATTCAAGATTGTACATACATCTCTCAAAATTTTCTCCCTGAGAAGCTTATCCAAATCATAAATAAATTCTAAATCTAAATCTAAATAAAAATTTAATCGTATAAATTTTTAAACTAAAATATTTGATCAAACCTTCTCAAATTTGATAAGTCTAGTCTTATCTTTAATAAAGAGTATTCTTAACACATGTCTTCAGATGTAATTAACTATAAAGGCTTATTTCAATAGGAAGTTTAGAACCCACTTAAAAAAACCATATCTTAATTCTTTTCTAAGGTAGAGTAAAAAATCATTTGGATTCATTCTAGCTTTATACATTTGTTTATACATTCATATTAAAGTGATTGCTTAATATTCTTTGTAGCCTTCATTATGTAAATAAAAATTTCTTATACTAATTAGCCAATATATGAAGGTAAATAATTTCTCTTTTTAAATCTAAAGTCAAGCAATTGTTTGTCTTTCAAGAAAATAGATGTTAAGCTATGTACATTTCATTAAATAAATAATAAACAAAATCATGTGGCATGTCAAATATTTATTTTTCTATAATGTCTCTAATTTCATAGTCGTAACCTGGGTTATTAATAATACCCTTTTTCTTGGTGATTAGAGATCTATTTAGAGTTCATTTTCCACACGATGAGAGATTATGAAATATGTAGGACTTATAATAGGTTATTAAGTCATTCTAAGAGGCCAAAGAACTAAAGGAATTTTTTTGTCCCACTTACTTTTTCACTATAGAGCTTTTTCTTAAGGAACTTGAGGAGGTGGATCACCATAATAGGTGATAGCTTATAAAAAGGTAATTGGCTATCTTAGCATCGATCCACCAAAGATTGCTCATTTCCATATCGATTGATTCATTCCTAATATATTTGAGATAAGGATCTATTCGAATCAAGAAGCTTGGAGCCAGGTAGCTTATTATTGCCTATTCTACATCTACTTTGATGATGTAGGACATGAAGCATGTATGGCTTGTTGCTCACTAATGCTCACTTTTTGAAAATGAAAGTTGGTTTGTTGATTAAGATCCCTGGGGATTTAAGTGATTTTAAAATATTTTTTCTTACTAATTCTATCATTTACTTTGAGTTGATATTTAGAGAGTATCGCATCTTTAACTTTGTATTTATTAATAATCTAGCTCACCATGAGTTGAGAGTCTGAGTATACAGTAATATGAGTGTTTCTTAATTTAGAGGTAAATTTTATTTCATTAGTAAGGCTTCATACTCATCTTAATTATTTGTAACTGAGAACATGAACATAATGGCTTGTGTTATAGGTACTCTAGTGTAAATTTTTAGGTTAAAACTTGCACAAACTCTATGCTTTCCTAATGCTTAGTCCATTTATATTGTCTAAAAAGGCAAAGTTATTTTTGGACTTATAAGTTGGAGGGTACAAACATTAAAAGAAATCATGAGTTCTTGCACATTTTATTATTTCCTTGGTGTGTGTGTGTGTGTGTGTGTGTGTGTGAATTTATAGAGTTTGATCGACCATTTAAATATTGAATTTGAAAGATCTAGCTCGGTGTGAATGGAATCAAGCGTGTGGTTAGTCACCACTTGGATGGAAAGGGATTGAAAGTATATTTGTAGCTTTCTAGCTGAGATGACTAATGACCACATAAGCTTTTCCATGAATGTACCTCTATTCAGCACCCCTAAAGAATATGGCTGATGCAATAGAGTAGCCATAATTTTCTTCCCTAATCTTAGACAAGTTCGTAACAAATAACTTATTCATCTACTTTGAGATATACTAGTAAGATTTGACTTGTTCAAGGGATCTATAGGAATAGCGGCGAAGAGAATTTTGAGTCGTTGGAAGGTGGCTTCACAATAAACTCACAATGAGAGTTACTTTACACTCCTGAGAGTTTTAAAGAAGGTAATGCATCTTTCTTTAAATTGAGAGATGAATCTATTGAGCCTATAAACCCTGCCATTAATTCATAAGACATTCTTGGCAGTTCTCATTGTCCTCATATCTAATATGTCTTACTCTTTTTTAGATTGAATTTGATTCCGTTAATTATAAGGAGGTATGCTTGGAATTTTTTTTTCCTTCTTTTAAGGTCTACTTGAGAGGGTTTAAACTCATGTTGTACTTTTTGAGAATTGAAAAGGTCTCTTATAGGTCTTTAATGTGTTGATAACGTGACTTGGTTTTGACAAGGAGGTCATCTATGAAAATTTTGATGCATCCTCCCCTTTATTTTATGATAATGTTTTCCATCCTTCTCTAATAGGTTTCCACAATGTTATTTAGGTTAAAAGGTATGACCTTATACAAATACTAACCTTTTGTGATGATGATTACAATCTTCTTGTAATCCTTAAGATGCATGTTTATCTAGTTGAAGCCTGAGAAGGCTTCTATGAAACTTTTTACTTGATAACCCACCACAGACTCAACTAAGGCATTAATCCATGGGAGTGGGTAATGACCCTTGGGACATACACAGTTTATATTTTTTTAACTCTATGAACACTATCAAGATTTTTGGGCATAATATTGTCCATATAGATAGTCCATTCGGCATTCTAAACATCATTGTGGATTGTTAATGGAAAGGAGGATGTCTTAAAAAAAATTCAAGAGGCACTCCTACATGTCTTTAAGTTCATGGAGGGCTATATATTTTGGATTCATTATAATCTTATAAGCTTCATATCATTTAAATTGATCCACACTCAGAGCACCAAAGAGGATATTGAATACTAGTTTATTCAATGGGTGATGTCAGGCTATACTTATTATTCATGTCTATTAAGAGCCATTGAAGAGAAGGTCATGAAGTTTGAGTATAAGAAAGAAAAAAATGAGATTTGAGCTAAATAGAAAGATAGATTTAGATTAATTCTTTATTTCCTAAGATATTAGTTAAAGAATGGTAAATTTGAAGCCCTTTATTAAGGAGTTTATGCTACATAAGATAACTAGTACAATGATATGGGGATATTTATTTACAAATTATAGATAATTAGCTTTATTTAACCTATCTCTCACTTTATATGATCATCTCGCATGGGAGAAGAATAAAATAAGATCAAGTTTCAAAAGTCTTAAGAAAGTTTTTAGGGTATGAAAGAAGTGTCCATTGAGTCTTTGGGGAGGAATCATTTCCTCCCTTTCCTCTTGCCAAATTTTATAGAATTTGGAAGGATTCAATAGTTTGGTCTTGGTACTCAATTTCCGCATAAATATTTAGAAATAGCTCATTGGTGGCTGTTGACCTCAATTTTTTATTGAGGTCAAGTATCAACAATGAAAATAACTACAAATCATAAATCAAACTATATATTTTTAATTGGCATAGTGCCTTGACAATTGACACATAAACTCATCAATTAATAATCACCCATGACTATCATTTTATCATATGATCAATCACCTAATAATCTGATTAGTTAGGATCTAACTATTCCTCCTAAATATTCTTTACATCTTGATTTGTTATTTGTAAATGAATCTTCTCCTTATGAGTAGGCTCATATTACAATCATTACTGAGTCTAACAATACAAATGACCAAATTGTTGGGATAGATTTTGAACACAATATCAATAAACTCATTAATGCTAAATGCCCTAGATGCAATATTAATGCTTTAACTTTATCTCAAATGCCCAATATTTTTATAAACTCATTCATGATTTTTAAAGTGTATATTAGTATAATGTAGTCTCTATTAATCAAACATCTAATGTTGTTATTATTAATGTGTAGGAAAGGGTGGAAGAAGGAGAATTTTTTTAGGTATCCGATTCTGACAATGCCCATATGGCTGGTAAAAATTTGTCCTTAAATAATGTTAATCTTATTGGTCCTGAGAAATTAAGTTCTAATGGTAAACATTATTTCCATAATGATAACATGGAGGAACTTAATGAGAGTTTTACAATTTCTCATGGTTAAAAACATTTGAATATTAAATCCCTTATTCCTCAATCTTCAAGGAGTACTCGATCATAAACTACTAAAGCTTTATTTTTTTAATATTTAAATTTCTCATTTAGAATGTTAGGTGTATTGGCATACCCTCATATAGGATTTATGTTAAAAATATATGTAGAATACATCATATTTTGTCCTTGTTTTACTTGAACCTTTAATTCTAGCATCTAATTTATGCCCCACTACTCAATTTGAGGATTTTAAGCATGGTTATGTCAACATTTCCAAAAAGATTTTAATTTTTTTATAGGATCCTATTGTTATTGTTATTATTGGTGATTTTTCTCAAGTGTTTCATTGTCAAATTGAATTCCATTAGTTTAGATGTATGACTTCAATTATTTATGCTTCTTCTTCTAGGTTTATTAGAAGAAACCTTTAGACCAAATTTAAACCATCCAATCCTTAGTTTCCATTCCTTGGATTGTAAGTGATGATTTTAATACCATTTCAATTCCCTCTAAAGACTTTGGGGTGCTAACCACGACTATCAATGTTTGGAAGATTTTAATAACATGATTTTGGATAGCAATATGGTTGATATTTGTTTTTCTTGTTTTAGTTTCACTTTGAATCTTGGTAATTTGTAGCAATGGTTAAATCATGTTCTTTTTAATTCCCATTGGATTGAATCCTATAATGGCACTCATTTTGGGCACCTAAGAAGAATCCTTTGTAATAATTCCCCCTCCTTATTGGACTTAAGATGCAGCATTGTACCTCCCCCCCTCCCCCTCCTACTCTCAAATTTCAAAATGTTTGGCTTCTAGACTACTATTTCTTATCTATGGTCCATCAGAATTAGAAAGTTCCTTTGCATCCTCATAATCCCATTCAAGGCATGATAAAATTTTGGTTAACACTCAAAAGGTTTAAATTCAAACGTAATTGGTGGAATAATAATATTTTTTAAAATATTTTGTCTAATATTCTGACTGATGAAGTTAATTTGAATGCCATTGAGAATTGTAATAGCCTCATCCTACTGATGAGAACTTTATGCTCCTAAATCATACTAAGAACTCCCTTTGTAAACTACAAGCTCAAGAAGAGGCCTTTCAAAAACAAAAAAGCTACTTTTAGGCATCTTGTGGATGGTGACAATTAAAAAAATATAATTTCATTCTATAGTGAAGTAGAAATGTATGAAAAACTTTATCAACAATATATATGTTCTTTATGGTACTATTATTATGGATGCCGAGGATATTATCGATTTTTCCATAGGTTGTTTGAAAATTTTCTTTAATAATAACATTTGCCCTAATCCTATTAATCTTTGCCATCTCATCCATGTTATTATTAAGGAGGATGATAATATTGCAATGATCTAGCACCCCTCTACTACAAAATTTTTTTATATCATTAATATAATGAATTCTTATTCTGTGGTTTGGCCTGATAGCATGTCTAATAAGTATTCTCAGGAATCCTGGAAAATGTTATTGGTGACATACATTAAGAGTTTTTAGATTTCTTTGTTGGAAATCCAATTTCAAAATTTTATTCTTCTGCTTCTATTATTTTGATTCCTAACAAAAAGTGACCATTTAGTAAGATGCTTTTCATCCCATTAGCCTTTGCTCTATTTTTAGTAAGCTTATTTCAAATCTTTTTTTGGGTCATCTTGCTCCATTCCTTCCTAGCCTTATTTCGAATTCTCAAACTAGGTTTGTCTAAGGTAGAGCAATGTCTTATAACATTTTTCTTTCTTAGGAGTTTCTTCATGATATTCACACCACGGTGAGAGGTTGGAATGTTATCTTTAAATTGGATATTACTAAAGCCTATGATAATATCAACTAGAACTTTCTTTGTAACAACCTTTTGTTATTTAGTTTTATTTTGGATTTTGTTTAGCTTAATAAAAACTACATCAAAGTTAGCTATGCTTCTGTAATTGTTAATGGCAACAGCACTGGTTTTCTTAAGGCTTCCAAAAATTTAAGACAGGGTGATCTCGTATTCCTTACATTATTTGTTATAGCTACTATGTATTGGCTAGAGTTATTAAAAAACATGTATGGATACCACAAAAATTTCAATTATAGAACTTTGGGTGGTTTTCTTATTTCGCACTTAAGCCTTGTTGATGATATTATTTTCTTTCCTAATGGTCCTTTGAGCATGATTAAAATCCTTATGAGATTTTTGCAAAATTTTGAAAATAGTAGTCTCCTTTTTATTAATATCACTAAGAGGTTATATATTACTTCCAATTATATGTCTCAAGAATTATTTTGAAATATTAATCATATTAATGGTTTTATTTACTATTTTCCCTCTTTATACAGGTAAGACTAGGTTTTTTTCTTTTAAATAACATTCTTATTTATGTTCATAATTGGCTGGCTTCTTGGAGTTTAATTTATTTCCTTTTGGGGTGATACTTCCTCTTATTAGGAGTGTATTCTTATTTTTACCCATATATACCTCTCAAACCATCCAATATGGCATTTCAATTTTTATCCATTCGGAGAGGCTCTTTAAAAATTTCTTTTAGGGTAGCTCTCCAAATCAGTCTAAATTGATTTGGTCATCTTTGAGTAACTATTGTGGTGCTCTTTAGGAAGGAAATTTGGGTTGTAAAAGAATGACTTATGTGGCCCATGCTTTTTCTATCAAATAGTGGTTTAGCTTTTATACTAAGCAAGGCTTATGGGTCCAATTCATGGCCATTATGTATTGTATTTATAAACATCCTAATATGTGCTTTCATAAAAAGGGGATTCTATGATTTGGAAGAGACTTTGCTACACTAAATGGAAAGTTGAGACCTTGATCCAATAAGGCTTAGGTTATGGTAACATCTTTTTTTAGTAAAATAACTTATTATTTTCTGCATTTATTAATTAGTTTCTTAACACTAGCTCCACTTAAGTGATTAAAATTAAACAATTTATCTCTAATAATAATTATTATTTTATATGTTATATTCTATTGTACATCAATCTTTGATTTCTCATATTATGAATATTCCCCTTAATTGTTTTAATGAGGACTGTCTTTTGTTTATGACAATTTAGTACTAAAGCTGCCCAGAATTATTTAAGAGCAAGAAGCATGTATCTCTTTTCTTTTCAATGATTTGGTATAAAAGTTTCCCATTTTTCACTACTTTTTTTATTTGGAGAACTATGCATATATATGTCCATACCAATGATAACTTAATGTCTAAATGGTTTTTCCTTGCTTCACATTATCAATGTTTCTATCATGTGAAGAATATGACTCATATCTTTAATTTTGTCCCCATAATTGCTAATATTTAGATTTAGTTTGATTTTATTCTTAGAACTCATCATTACAACAGAAATATTTTTATCCTAGATATGCTCAAGAATTGGTTTATCAACTTTAAAGGTCATATTAAGAATGTTATTCCTTATCTTATCTTATGGTTTCTTTGGCTTGGTAGAAAGGTTCCTTTTTTAAAAGTCAAAGCATGAATCATTTTACTTTTCTTGGTAAAGTCAAGAATAAAGTAAAGAGGCTTTATGTTAATAAGTGTTGAAAGATAATACATTTTTATGTTCTTCATTTGCGGCTAAGGTCTATGGCATCTCTCTTATTAGCTGTTCTAAGATTGATGAGACAAAATTTGTATTGTGGATAAAGCCTCAAACCTCAATTTTAAACTTAACACTAATGGTTTTGTGAAACTTACAAGTTCTCGCTGTGGTGTCCATATCAGGGATTCCTTTGTTGACACCATTATGGCTTTTATTGGTCCTTTAACAAAGTATTATGTTGAGCTTTATTAAATTTCTAATTATCGTAAGCTTTGCCTTTATTTTGGTATTATTAACATTTTTATTGAAGTTTTACCCTATATTTATTGATAAGTGTAAAAAATGTATTATTTTATGTGCTATCGTTTCCATGATAACGTTTTATTGTACTTATGTTGTGCATGAAAAATACAAAAAAAAATAATAATAATGGATTTCCATTATCATTCAATGACGTGGTGTTGAAAAAAATTAATGTTGTAGGGCACTAAAAAGCATTGCCGGAGCACTACAACATTGACATGGAGAAAATGACTTCTTTGTTAGTCAACATCATTCCTTAAAAATTGTTAACTTTACAACACTTTGTTTACAATCTTCAAGTGCGATGACTTCACAATCTATCATTCCTCAAAGCTAAAATTTCCACTCTGGTGTAGAAACATCCATATGTCAGCAGTACCATGTGTAGAGGCTATAACTTCCTAAAGATAGAATCTATCAGGAAACATCGTGACTACTCACTAAGTAACTAATTCACATCAACAAGCACCATAACATATCTAAAACAATAATGCAATAGCTTTAGATCATTTTATGGGTGCCATAATGCGAATCTTTCAAGTGTCCCAGTGCTAATTTTCTACTTTGTGTTTTCCTATAAATAATCAATGTGTTATGTTTGCAAGTTAGTTTAGTCACTTATATGAGTTTAGTACCTTTAGGTGTACTTTATATCTCTCTTAGAGTCAAATCAAAGTGAGATTTGGGAAGTGTTATATAGATTCATTAGAGTGTTTAAGTCAATGTTTGTTTTAACAACTTCATTTATTAAGGAAGGAGTGTAAAGGGGATACATTGATCATTCCCCGTGATATCATTCTCTTGTATTTTCATTCATCTATGACTTCAAGGGGATACAATATGCTTTTTAGTATTTTATTACTTTTATTCAATAATTTAATTTCAATAGGATAATTTTGTAATTAGAGTAGACAATAATATTTAATTACTAAAAAGCATACTTTCTTATGGGTTTGACACCCTACTATATCACTTTTTTACATAATTTAGCATGTATACTTGTAAATATTAAGTGGGGTTTTTTTTTTATATATCAAATAGAACATATGCATTGTTTAGGAAATATAAAGCACTAAATATTTTTATGATTTAAAATTGCTCTACATAGTAATCCCAAAAAATCTTTTTGGTGTCCTTGCTAGGAATTATTTCATTTTTTAAAGAAGTTTAAATATATTATAGAATTAACTACATAGTTATACCTACTTACATTATTTTTTATTATTAGCTTTAATTTTTTTTATCACTAATTACAAATTTTTAGGTTACATGCTTTATTGCCGTAGAAAGGAACATTTATCATTTGAAGTTGAAATTGGGAGAACCTTTCTAAATTTAGAAAAACATAAAGATTTTGAAAATAAAAAAACCTGATTTAGAGTAATATATTTCTAGTCCTTTTAAGGATTATTCAATCACTTTAGTAGACGGAATTAATCAGAACAAAAGAAAACTTACAATCCAAGCAAATAATTTTGAACTAAAACTAGCTCATATTCAAATAGTTCAAAACTCTCGATGTGGAGAACTCTTGTAGAAGAGACAAAATTAAGTTTAGCAAACTTTTTAGAAAATATTTACAACATTTAAGTACAATTGTGTTAGTGATGATACTTTTAGACTTATAATGTTTCTGTTTCTCTATGAGATAAAACATAAATGTTGTTGAATTCCTTACCCTCGGGCTCCACAACTACTTGGAATGAGTTGCCTCATAATTTATTGATAAGTATTTTCCACCATCTAATAATACCAAACCTAGAAATAACATAACATATTTTTCTCAGTTTAAATTAGAATCCATTAATGAGAGTTGAAAAAATAATAAAGAAATGCTTAGAAATTGCCCTCATTATGCATTATTTGATTGATTGGTTTTTCAAATATTTAATAATGAATTAGTAGGATCTCTTAGAGCTATAATTGATGCTTTAGCTGGAGGATCATTAATGCCTAATCCATTTGAAGAAGCCTATGAATTAATAGATAATATTTCTACTAATAATTTTCTGTGGCCTGCTGATAGCTTAAATCCTAAAAAGTAATTGGAATTTATGAAACTTATGCTTTATCAATCTTGGTTGCACAAGTTGAAGAAATTTTACAAAGTTAAATATAATAAAAGTAAATTCTTGAGTAGGAACTAAATCTTTATGGGTTCAAAATTCAATTAAAGATATAAATGTGCAAGTGATCAAAAATATAAATATAATTAAAATACAAGAGACTCCCCATAAAAATACTTATAATCGAGGTTTGAGGAACTATCCTAATTTTAATTGGTCAAATAATATGGGTGGTAGCAATCAATGTAAATAATGGGCAAAATAATGTAGATTAGTTCACTTCTCGACAACCTACTATTAATCGTAGACTTACATATCCTCCAATATCAAATAAAAAAAAATAAATTTGTAAATAAAAAATTAACATTAAAGTAATAATTATGAAGTTAGTGAATTAATTGCAAAATCAAGCTTCTCGTAATATAAATTTAAAAACACAATTAAGTCAGCTTGCAATTTCAATCAATAGTTACCTCTTAAATATTTACCTAGTAATACTGAAGTTAATCCAAAAGAAAAAGAAAAAGTTCTTAATGGAAATCATTTGTAGAATGGAAAAAATATTCTCAAGCCAAATTAAAAAATCTATAAAAATTTGGCTTAAGACTATAAATTTTATGCTATATGGGAGGCAACCCAAAATTAGTTTAACAGGTTATTAAGTTTGGTTGAAGAATTTCAGCTTATTGCTTCATGGGAGGCAACCCAATTTATATTTTTGGTTTCATAAGTAGGGTTTTTGTTTCATTGAATTTCATTATTTGAGATTAAAAAAATCCTTAAGAGAAAATGAAGCACCGCAACGCCTCCTTTAGCACCTAAGCACTGAGGCCGGACTTCAGAATTTCATATTTTTAAACTTCATCACACTTGAAAATTAAAAAAAAAAGACAAGCTAGAATTTTAATTCTAAATCCTTGTTAGCATTTTAGTATAGTGTTGCCTTTCTCTTCCTTAAAATTCAGCTTAAGTAATGGGGATAACCAATAATAGGTATTTCTCCTCTAGGATTAGAAGTGAGTAATATTTTAAAAAAGAAGATTCCATCTCTCTTCTCCATTTGTAGAGTTCTGGTATCATTAATAAACTTTTTATGTTCAATAATCAAGTTCATGCAGATATAAGATGATACAATGCATATATTAAGAAAATGCATAAATGTGAAATTTTATATTATAAATTTCATCATGGTCAAGATGTTCTACTATTTTACTTTTTCTATGGAAAATATAAATTTTGATGGGTTGGCCCATAAAGTGTTATTATAATATGTCTCAATGGTGCCATAAACATTCATGATAAGAAAACTTCTCATATTTTCAAGGTCGATTATAAAAAATTTAAACCATACGGACTAGATCAATAATGAAATCTTAAATTTGGAGAAATAGGGGATGTGTATTTGATAAGGAAATTTTAAATTTGGAGAAATAGGGGATATGTATTTGTATATTTTCTTTTTTTTTTTAAAGAAAAAGCCGGAGCTACTATATTAAAAAGCAATAAAAAAGAGTAACTACAATGTTGATTCCTCCTTCAAAGTATTGAAGAATGAAGGAGGAACCTTATTAAGAGAAAATTCATCCCAACTAAAGCTACTGAAGTAAGCATAGTTAGCACATAAGTTTGCTAACTTATTATTCTCATGGCCTATATAATTAAAAAAAACAAAATTGAAAGTCATAAGAAAATCCATACCCTCTTCCTTATGCACTCCTTTCTTCCAAGAACTTTGTAGAAAAGATATGATATTTGAGTTGTCCCCTTCTATAATAATGCCTTGGTATTTGAACATCCAGTCCTTGATTTCATCCTTTAAGGAGTGAATTGCTAGCAATTCCAGTTGTGCTATGTCCCAATGTATGCAAGATCTTTGATAAGCATAAAGGAATCTCCCTTTACAGACTCGGAAAACTACTGCAATCCCTGCTTTATATGAAGAAAGTACGGAAGCATCTACATTCACCTTTATCCATTTGGGTGGAGGAGGATGCCAATTATTGGACAGTCTTAAAGACTGATTAGCATCCCAAATGCCCAAATTAAAATGACTAGAACAATAAGAGACATAAGCTTTGCAAATAGCATTAGAAGCAATATAACTTGAACTTTCTTTCACGCCTTCATATATGAACTTGTTTCTACTTTTCCCAACCAAAAAAATCGTATTACAATACAGGTAAATAATCATACCTTTCATCTTTGAACTAGTCTCCAGCCATTTGTTATAATGCTCAAAATTATCCATCTGCAGAATACAAAATCCCCATTGATTTAGATGGTAGAAAACTTCTTTAAGCTTCAAGCATCCACATATAATATGTTCCATATCTTCACTTGAGTTGCAACCCCTCGGGAAATAGTCACTGTTTAGTAATCTTCTATATAATAAGAATTGAAGAGATGGTATGGCATTTCTACACAATCTCAACCAGAAAACCTCCACCCGAGAATTCAGTTTCACTTTATTGATCCAATCCCAATACTAGACTTCTTGAGATACTTCCACCGAAGCTTTATATGCTAACCCAGAAATGGACATACCAGATTTTTGTTGGATCAACTCCAAACGGTCTTCTTCACCTTCTTGTGTAATACTAATTTGAGTAATCAAATTAATAAGTTCCCTCCCAAAAGATTCCAGCAGCATTGATTCATTCAAACAACCATCAAGAATGAATTTATTAACCAAAATAGGATCACCATCATGGGGAAAAATAAACATAGGCCACTTATCTATGCTTTTATCAAGGATCCAGATTTCCTTATATGCATCCACTGGTTTTCCATTCTCTAATGACCATTTCGCGATAGGCTATAGCTTTTTAAAACCCTCATTCAACAGTTTATAAGAAGATGAGCTGCTCACTCTACCGCAACCCTTTTCCAGTTTAGCTCCATATTTAGAAGCCATTATTTTGTTTGGCAGAGAATCTTTATCCTGAATAAATCTCCATGCAAAACGTGCTCTCAAAGTAGATCTCTTTGAAATATTGGAATGCAGGCCACAGCCACCTCTATCAATTGGTTTGCACAATTCAGACCAACTGACATAATGCAACCCTATATTGCCATTATTCTTATTCCAAATGAAATTCCTACAAGCTTTATCAAGATTTTCCAATACACATTTAGGGACCAGGGAGTGAGACGCATGGAATGTAAGCAAAGCTAGCAAAAAATATTTTACTAGATTCCATTTACCTGCTAATGACAGAATTTTACTTCCCCATTGATTCAACTTTATCAATGCATTTTCTATGATAAATTGAAAATCATCATATGTTAGTCTTCTCAAAACTATCTTCAATCCAAGATAATTGAGTTCTCTAACTGTTTTAAACCCATGATTCTTTTGATGCAATTTTTCTTCTTCCTTCCCACGTGTTTTCCGAACAACATTACAGATTTTTTTAGATTTTGCTACCAAGTCCATTCGCAAAAGCTAAGTAAGATTTACTTTACTCTTTTAACCTTCTTTCTATTTTTTTCAGAGAACATGATAACATCATCTGCATATAGTAAATGGGAAATTCTAGGTCCCCCAGGATTGATTTTGATGCCACAAGAGCTTTGTTCAAATGTATTTGAGAGAAGTTGAGTGCAAAGAATAAAAAGGATTGGAGACAAAGGACAACCTTTCCTAAAATTGCTCCTTGCAAGATTCCAATTGGAATAATTTCCATTGATGATTAAAGCAAACTTTGGGTCTTCAACGCATTCCAAAATGAGTTTAGAAATTTTAGTAAGGAAGTTGAAATACTCCAGCACTTTCCTTAAAGAAGGCCAAGCCATGGAATCATATGCTTATTCCATGTCTACTTTGAAGGAGACAAGCCCATTAGAATTCTTAGAGATCCTTAGTTTGTGAAATATTTCTTGCACCACCAAAACATTGTCTGACAATGATCTCCCCTTAATGAAAGTTGTTTGCTCCATGGAGATTAGTTTTGGGATGACCATAACTAATCTATTTTGTATGATTTTTGTTGGTACCTTATAGACAGTATTACAAACACTTATAGGTCTATAGTTAGAAGGAAGAATAGGATTAGATACCTTTGGAATAAGCACTATCAAAGTCTCCTTCCATTCTTTATTCAATTCACCATTGATAAAGAAAAGATTAATGGCCTTCCAAAAATCTGTTTTGATGACCCCCAATAAACTTTGATGAAAGAATTAGTAACTCCATCATTTCCCGGAGTAGTATTGCCTCTCAATTGATCAAGAATTCCTTCTACCTCTTCAATAGTCAGTTCAGCCTCTAGCATTTTTTCATCCACTGTTTTTAAACAAGATCTCACAGCCGGCCAACCTTGCAGTTTGAAGCTTCTAGCCTCCCATTTTCTTTGGAAAAACCGCATAAACACCTCTTTCAATTTGCCTTGATCTTCCACTAACAACCCATTTTCATCCTTAATTTTGATAATTTTGTTGGCGTTCCTTCTAGCACTTGCATATGAGTGAAAAATTTTTGTATTTGCATCACATTCCTTGAGCCACTTGATCTTGGCTCTCTGTTTCCAACAAGAATTTAATCTTGCCATGGTTGAATTCAATTCATTCACCTTATTTTTGAGACTCCAATAGTCAGAATATGAGAGAGCACCAAGCGAAGATTCTTTATTTTGAAGTTCCATAATTTCCTCCATAAGACTATCATTAAGCTTATTTAAATCCTTAAGCTTAGATTTACTCCAAAAGTACAAAGATTTCAATGAATTTCTAAACTTCTTATTGAGCACTTGAGAATTATTGCCTTGATAATTTTTATCTCATTCCTTCCTTACAACATCAAATGAAGCATGATAAGATGCCCAAGTATTTTCAAATTTGATCTTCCTTTTTTATGTAGCTTTGAAATTCTAAAATTGCAATGTTATTGGGCAATGGTCCGAGGCAATCCTAGCCAAATGCCTCTCTATAAAATGGAATGGGGAGCTTAAAGCAGAGGTGTTAATAAAATACCTATCCAATTTTTCAAGAATCCTTGCACCACCACTTTTATTGTTACACCAAGTGAACTTAGGACCAATGAACCCTACTTCATGTAAATCATTATTGAATAAGCACACCTTCATCTCCTTTGGACCTTGAGAGAATGTGAACCTCCTGCCTCCTGATTTGTCTTCTTTGCCCAATAAACAGTTAAAATCTCCTCCTGCTTCCATAGGAGATTCTTTCGTGGAATGCCTGTCTATCATATCCCATAGCTCTCTCCTCTTCAGCATTTCCCAACTACCACAAATCGTGGCCACTCTCCACCATTCTTTGTTGGAAATTTTCAGGTCTCCTATCACTATTTGAGCAAAAAAAGTACATACCGTGAACTCAACTTGATTTGAATTCCATAGTAAAAAAATTCCCCCAGATAAATCAGATGAAGTGACCAAGAAATAGTTCCAATCATTGCCAACCACGTTATTGATTTCATTTCTATCTAATTCATAAATTTTGGTTTCTACCAAACCCAAAAAAACAACTCCATTATTTTAAACAAATTCCTTAATGTAGAGAGAATCACTCCTCTACAATTTCAAAAGCTATGGAATACATTAAAAGAGATTTTGGGGATTAGCCCCCAAATTACCTTTCCCTTCTAGCTCCAGTTTTTGACTTCTAATTGAAGAGTTGATTGGACCCAAATCCCTCAATTGCTTAAGAATTCTCTTCTTAGAATATCAGATAGATTCAACTTTCCCTTCACTTCCAGATATCTTATTTTCACTGATATCAGTTTTCAATTCTTCTTTATATGTCACACTTTCAGGAATACTCATTTCTATGTTGTTCTCACAAATGGGAAACTCTTTTTCAAATGTGACTGCTTTTGTAGAGGGAACTAGTTCACCTTCCTCCATATCTACTAATGCATTAAAGCAATTATTATCCATCTCTGCCATCATAGTTTCCTGAGCACTGGAGTTATTGCCTTCAAGGTTAACTGATGACCTCCTCTCAGACCTTTGTTCCACCACTTTATGGTTATCATTGTCTTCCTTTGTTCCATAAAATTTGTTAGCATTCTGCTTCAATGGCACCCAATTACTTCTACTTGCCACCCGTAAACTTGGTCTTCTGATCAAGTTATTGTATAATTTTTTCTTTCCATATTTTACCAACATCCATGGTCATTATTCCTCTTTGTCAACCAATCCAGGGTACTCCAGATTTTGATTATCTACCATCTTTTTCATTCCCTCCAAATTATTGTCATTTGAAATAAAAGGTTTAATAGCATTAATCCTTTTCTCCATTTTAGCAGAAGCACAATCTTCCTTTTCATGACCAATCTTTCCGCATTCGAAACATAGATTTGGCAGCTTCTCGTATTCAGTTCTCTAGAAGAATTTGTTTTCTACTCTTTCAACCCAAACTCCGGTCGAAAGCTTAGCATCTAAATCTATCCTGACACAGACCCTTCCAAATTCTCTCTGGGACCACTGAAACATATTGTCATCAATCAAGTAAGGCTTACCCACCATGGAAGCTATACGACAGATGTTTATTTCATCCCAACAATACAACGGAAGATTTGGTAATTTGATCCATATATTAGCAGAGAGACCTTTCAGAGAATTTGGATCAAACCTTTTGGTCCATCTTTCAATCACCACAATGTTCCCATTAACAAATGAGGGACCATTGGTTAATATTGCCTCCATTGGTTCTGGTTCAGTGAACGAACATAGGATCCATCCCTTTTCAAGCACCGTTAGATGAAATTTTCCATATTGACCCCATTGTTTCCTCAATTAAAAGCTTATTGAAGAAAGAGGGATATTACCACCAAAGATTTTCACCACCAAAGACTTCTCAAGCTTCTTGGAGTTCTCCATAACTTTTTCAACATTAAGCATGACAGATTTCCCTTCTCCAGTTGTGGATTTATCGAAATCCAAATCAGCAACCCTGATATTTTTATTTTTGAGCCAGGCATTATGTAGATTACCTGGGTTATTCCGCTTAGGCATTTCATCATTAACCTTCTCACAAATTCCCAATTCACCTGTTTCGCATATCTACACCTTTCTTCAGATCAGCTAACAAATTTTCTTCAGCTGCTACTAAAATTTTCCTACCAGAATTTCACCCACATTTGATTCAGTCTCCATTCTTACCAGAGAATCACCTTTATCACCAATATCAGATACCATATCCACTGCATCTGATTCATAGCTTATCACAGATTTTAAATTTGAAGAAGGAGAAAATATTTTCGCTCCCTTAATGAAATTGGGTATTCCCAACTTATGAACTTCCTCCAGATTGTCCTCCAATAACATTCCCTTACCCTTGCCGACGATTTCCAGAATTTGTTTCTTCATTTGCTGTCCTCCTTCATTGATTAGTAAAGGCTTGTTCATCTTAAAAAGAGACTTTACTCTAGGGAAGAGATTAACTCTGTCATCTCCAAAAGTCGGGGGAGAAGACAAAGCATTATGAGATCCTCCATTCATTGGATGTCCCGAAGGACATTTCTCCTCTAACGGAGCACCGGCCTGAGGAGGCCGGCGACCGTTAACCGTCATCGTCACCAACAATGAAGCCATAAAAGAAATAGATTTGAAAAATAGATTTTTGAAATCTCAAACTTTCTCTCTCTACAGACTTTCTCTCTCAATCCAACCACAGATCTCTTATATTTTCTTTACTCCATACCTTTTAGAAGAGAATGCAATTAGTGAGAAATTAGAATAAATATTGTGAACAAGGTTTATTATTTTGGCAATTTAGGCCAATATTCTATGTATGGTGCATAGGGCATTAGTTATCTTGTAACCTAATTTTATGTTTATGTTAGTGTAGAACTTGTTTTTTGCACCTATTATTATACATATAATAGCATACTGAGTGTTAATTGTTGATTGTGTTTCATTTATTTATTTTTTATTGAAATTCTCCTCATGCTAATTAAAATTTTATTTAATTCTTAAATTCTTATTATTTAACTATCCTTAGTAAAAATGATAATTAAAATTATGTAAAATTAGCATAAAAATAAAACTCTATATTATAGTTCAAGTGAACATTATTTATACTTCATAGAGTGAAAAAATTAAGAATAAACTAACTTTGACCATTTATGTTATTGCAAAGTTGTATTATATTAGTTGTGTTGTGAATGAAAAATTTTAAAAAGAAATAAAATTTTAAGTATGAACTTGCGCCACGGCATTAGCTAAATCAACATCGCAGTGTCATCAAAGGCACCACAAGAGTGCTACAACATTGGCATGGTGATGTTCACTTCTCTTTTAGACAGTAATGTAGTGTCCAAACTGGTCAGCATTGTAGCACCATGTTCACTTTCTTTAAGTGTCATAACATTAAAATCAATCATACCTTTGTGCCAATTTTTACCCCTCTAGGGCCACAGTGTTGAAAAGTGAAAAGCACTGCAGCATAGCTATTATAACTTCCAAAGGACATGATGCCCCAAAAAAATGTTAAGATTGTTAACTAAGTAACTAATTTGCATAAGGAAATAAAATAACAGAGCTAAATTAGTATTGTAGTGGCATTAGTTTATGTTATGGGAGATGCTAATCTTACAAGTGCTATAATTCTAGTTGTCCACTGTTGACCTCATTTTTGTATGAGGTCACTAAGGACCCATCCAAGAATCTAGAATCAAATCCTAAGTCTTAAGGCCCTATCCTAAAAACCTTTTCCATTGAATTTTCAAACACTTTGAAACTTAGCCAAATGCCCTCAAATTTAGAGTCTGTCAGTTGCATATACTGATGGGACTTGTCTCTGGAGGCAACCATACAGATTTGAGCCCATTCTGAGGTCTCTAACCCCAGAAATTAAATCAAAATCCATAGGCTGTAAATATTTTATAGCCTATGCCACTAGACCTGTCACCCAGAAGTTTCTGACCTTAGAGGCTTCCCTAGAGCCTCTAGTCACTTTCAGACCATTAATCCTGATATGTTGATCAATAAACTACATTTTTCTGGACTCATTTCATCCCCTGGTGGTCGTGAGCCCAAAACGACCAAACAGGTGTTTTGACCCAAATGACCTCTTTGAGCCATGGAACTACTTCTATTGGCCTCCAAATGTCATTTTAAACTTGTTGAGCCCAAACCCACCCCTTGGGTCAACCTAGTTGACCCAATCAACCTAGGTTGACTCAAAACTCCTTTAAGGTCTTAATTGGTTATTTTAACCCGTTTAATCCTTTGACTCCATTTTAAGCTTCAAACCAACTTCTAATTATGGCCTAACCATGTTTTGGGATGTTGGTCAATCAAATCCAAGTAGAGTTGACCAAGTCAACTCTAATGTTGGATTAAATCTATTCCAAACGCCATATCAAATTCAAACCTCCATCCCTTCACTTGGCTTTGGTTTTGATTCATTTTAATCAATCTTTGAGGCCACTTGGCTTCCACATTAGCAGTCCACTTGGGTATTGACCAGTCAACATTTGGTCAACAACCCTTTAAGTGTCCAAATGGCTTGAACCCTCAAACACCTAGTGGACTGCCTTAAGTTCTTAACATTCCAGCATTCAAATCTACTCCTTCTATGCCACCTAGACAGCCATTTGACTGTTGACCAGTCAATATGGTCAACAAATCAAGTGAAGGGTTCAAATGTGGTCAAATCCTCCCTTAAACCACTTCCAAGTTTCAATCTCACTATATAAATGCCTTGAGACCCATAAAATCAGCTACACAAGCTCCACCCATGCCACCTCAGCTACCATGTGGCATGGAGACCAGTCAAATGGTCAAATCAAGGTTTGGGAGTGGTCAAAGATGGTCAAAACCCATCTTTAGTTAATCCTCTCCATCCCTAAACCATTCCAGCCACCTTAATCAATTTATGGAACTTTCTCAAGGATTTTCTAAGCCATTGGATGGAGATCCAATGGCTCTTAATTAAGCCATGTGCTCCAAAGGACAAAAGAGGCTTACGCCTCATGTCCTTTTCTCCTATTGATTCCCTGCCATCCTAACCACCCCAAGGACAGATGGCAATTATATAGGAGCTCCATTAATCAATCTCAACCCTCCATTCGATCAGATGGAGTTTGAATAGGGCAATACTCCATTTTGAGCTCTCATTCTAACATCTCCTCTCTCTCTATCCCGGCCATCCCAGAGCTCAAAAACATTTCATTTGAGCTCCCCAGGAATCCCTCTTCATTTCCCACATCAAAACCCGGCGGATTGATGCTGCCGCCGGTGAGCTTTCCGGCCAACTGAAGCATTTCCCGTTCAATCGCTTCTACCTCTCGATCCAGGCATTATCAAGGCTAGGGATCTTCTACAAAATGGAGCGTGGACAGTCCACAAATGCAACCATTCAAAACACGGTTCAATCCGTCCATTAAATCGAGGTGAAACCTAAACCCTAGTTTAAGAAACTTAGATTAAATTAGCTTTTTATAAAGCAATTTCTAAGATGCTAAATAAGTACCCCATTGATGCTCTTCATAAGGGCACTCTATGTTTAAAATTTCAAGTTAAATGATCGAGCCAATCTTTCCAACGAGCCATTTCTTTGATTGAGATTTGTATCGTAACGTGCATGAACTGCACATTTTCTGGGCCATTGATTGTATGATCAACGGTGTAGATTGAACCTCATTGCAGTTAAGCTCGACCGCTTAGTCGGTCCTGCGGATAAATCTCTATCCGACGAGATCTGAGCCACCCATTACAGACCGCGGGATCAAGCTCAACCGTTCGATTTTGCTGGATTAAGATCGGCCGTGTGGTTTGATCTCGACCCTTAGATCTAACCGTGTGTTATATAATGGCCGCGATGGGATGCCACGCTGGATAAGTAAGCGGGGCCCATTTGACCGCTGCCATTTATCATTGGCGCTGCCGCCTCTACGCTGGACGAAGCAGAAGGCGCCACATGGCCTCCGCCGCCGCCTAAGTTAATTAAAGAGTATTAAATTAGTTTTAAAACTATTTTAATTACAAAAAGTTTAAAAAAATGATTAAAAATTATTTATAATCCCAAAAATTAATTTTAAAAATATCAAAATTCTCATAACTTCAATACCTTTGAAATAAAATTAAAATTACTTTAAAATATTTAATACATTTTAAATAATTTTAAAGTACTTAAAATTTTATATTTTAATTATAAATTAATTCTTATATCTAATTTAAATTCTATTTTAAAATTATATATATTTTAAATCCTTAACCCTTGAGAGCTCCATTGAAATTTTAAAGCATAGATTGAACTGTTTGAATATAATTAGTGGGGATTTTTAGTGATTAATCATTAATTGATTATTCACTAATCTTATTTTTAGTTGTATATTTGATGTTAATCCTTGCATGCTTAGGTTGTGCACACACCACATAGTCTAAGGCTCTCCTAGATTTAGGAATTGATTGTACTTATGTGTGATGTGTTATGTTGTCCAAGGGTTAGTTAAAATATTGATTCAAACCCATTCAAACTTAGTGTCATTAAGAACAATAATTAAGGACTTGTTTAGAGAACTTAGAATATTTCCAATAATTTGGATACACCTCATTTGAACTTGAAACTTGAACATTTCAAACATAGTGACATTCTCAGCCTTAGGGAAAATTTTCACTGGTTTTAGAAGTCATTAAGCCCCCCTAATCAATTTTCTTAAGATCAAGCCTTAATTAAACCCTAAAACCTTCCAAAAAATGTAATAAATCATATTTAAACCCAAAAAATATTCTTAAGACCTCTAACTGACTAGAACTTAAACCTTAATCAATGAAAATTAAAACCCCCTTGATTTGACACCAAATTAAATCTTAATTTAATTTTAATTGAAATTCAATCTTTACTAAATTTAATTAGTTAATAATAATTAAAAATTCCAAAAATTTCCCAAAAACTTGGGAATCTCTCCTTAGATCATTCCTGACCTTTGGAGTTGATTTCAAGGAGTTGGAAACTCATTTGGAGCAAAATCACAAAAAGGCCCTTTAATTAAACAATTTTGAAAATTCATTAAATACATTTAATTTCAAACCTTCATAACTAATTCAATAAAAAGCATAATTGATCAAACTCACTTGCATTCAACTCATAATAGTGTCTAGTATTTATTAAAAATATTAAAATTCTAGAAAATCATTAATTTCAAAAAGTCAACAAATCGGTCAACTCTAATTTAAAACTAGTTCAAAACTTCAAACATTCGTAATAAAATGAAGAAACATTCAATTTCAGCGTACTTACCTTTTAACTGATTGTATTTAGGTCTAGTATTTTAATAAAATACAAACTTTCCAGAATTTGAGTTTAATGCAAAAGTCATTTTTTTGACCCCTTAATTAAATGATTAAAATATTCAAAAATTCTTAAAACTCAAAATTATTTTAAAACTCCAGAAATGGTTAACCAACCCTTAAGATCAGTAATCAAACACTTTTAATAAAATTCATCAACTCTTAACCTTTAATCAACCTAATTCACTTAATTATACCAGATACCACTAGGTAACCCAGGCCTACGAGGCTATTAACTTAGCCCCAAAGAAAGTGAAATAAACTTCACGGCCTCGGTGTGAAACAAAGGTGGTACCCAACTAATAATTAAACTCAAATTTAAATCCCTTAAGCCTTTCAACCAATCAAACTTTAAGCAACTTCAATCTAATGATCCTACTTAGGACATATCAAAACCACACGACCTACCTCATACACTATAGATGGTTTTCTAGGACAACCAACTCTAGTTTTAGGTTAGGTCAGTGTTTACATTTCCGCTGTGTGCCGGTTTTCGAGCTTTCATTGCATGCTGATTGTTAGCTTAGAATTGATTGATTGTTTATTTACTTATTGCACTCTGTGTTGTGGTTAGTTGAGCATTTAAATTTCAAATATATCAATTTCTTGAGATTGAATATTAACTGCTTGGGATTATTTATATAACTTGCTGATTATTATGATAACCCTGCAGGATCGAGTCTAGATTTTTCTTTTAAATTCAAATGTAATTTGATTTGATTTCATTGTAAATATTTAAGTGACTCGAGAATGGGATGTTAAAACATTCTATTTGGAATCCAAAGAGGAAGGGACATCCCTTAAGGGAGAGTCCCTATCCATTTGGATATCCAAATTTTGATGACTTTGAAAATGTCCAAAGAGGAAAGATAACACCCCGTTCAAGGGGGAGTTTCTTTTCATTTGGGTATCTGGACCTGATGATCCAAGAAGAAGCAGAAGGAAGAAGAAATGGATAATGAGAAGACCCATTCTCAAATTCACTTGAGTTTTAGGATTAGAAATCCGGGTTGTTGTCAGTGGTGCCCGGCTACTTTACTTTCTTGCAATTTTGAGATGTAATAATAAGGGCACTTGCCTACGGACATTCAATTTGATATATTTAATTATATTGATTTATTTAAATTGATTGCGCATTAGAACTACCTATTTTTCTAGTCTTTTTACCTGTATTTCGATCTTTGTTTTAGCCTGGAATCCGGTTGTAGGCTCTTAAAGACTTAATTAAACTTTTTTTTACTGTAATCAAATTAAAACATTTAGGCTCACATAGGAGTTCTGACAAATTTAAGAAGTAAGCCTGGGATCGCCGGGAGTTCTCATTTCATAGCCTTAATTCAAATTTAATCATTTAATCGAGTCAATTAGCATGCATCTTATTAGAAACAAATCAAAAATCTCTAAATCTTTAATTACATTTATTTAGACATTAAACCTTAACATAAGTCAAAGGGCTAATTAGGATCTGCTCTAGATGTCGGCCCAATTCTCAAAAACTTTTCTTAAACAGCGTCCCTACCCATTCTTACATTAAACGACTTGATACATGTTTTTAAAGAGCCTAGGTGGTTTAGCCGGCTCCCCAATCCAGGCCGGGGCCAGATTTGCATTGCACTAGCTAGGTTCAGGGCACTTTTAAGTGCCCAATTTAGACTTAGGTTTCGAGGCAGGCTCGGGCTATAAGACCTCAACCTCCAGGAATTGAATCCCAATATTCTAATAAAATTGACCATTTAACTTAAAAATCTTTTTCAATCAAACTTATGCCCAACACTTATGATAGGTTGGGGTGTTTCTGAAGTAATTCAAAATCTCAAAACACCTCCTACTTCTCCTCCTTTGACTCCGAAAATAAGTGCTCAACTTCGATCTAATCCCATTTGAAAATTCCTAACCTTTTCCTCCTATGATATCAATCTTCAAAATTATTTAAAAAAATTTATACCGTTATTTTAATCGAGAGTATTCGGGAAAACTCCAGCTTCCCTACGATGTAATTAACTACAAGGGCTTGCGCTCGTTGGAGATTTAGAAACCCAAACCTGATTTTTAAAATCAAAATTTTTAAAACTCCTAATTAATTCTCTTTGGGAAAATTCAAATTTCAACGATCGTTACCTCTATTTTCAAACGATCAATAGTGATTGATAACTTCTTTCCTCAGAGAGATATATCAATTTCTATTGTGATTTTGATTGTGAAATTAACGATCTCTTATCCAAATTATGATAGTTAAATAATTGATTGAACGTCATTTTGATCTTTCGAGATCATATGTCATTCCCCCTTGAGTTTTACTACAATAATTTGGATGAATTTAAAATTCTAAAATTTGAACCCAATTGAGAATGATAAGATCACCCTTCGAGGCAATATACTGTTCATAATGACACGTTCAATTTCAAAATTTTAAATATTAAAATTCCCAAAGAAAATTAATCCATTTTTCAAAACTATATACTTTTTCAATCAAAACATCCACTTTGTGTTTTCCTAGAAAGAGTTAACATGTTATGTTTTAAGGGAGTTAAGTCACATATCAAAATTTAGTCTTTTTCAGAGAACTTCTTTAGATCTCTCTTAGAGTCAAATCTAAGAGAGATTAGGGAAGTACTAGATATAGACATTAATGTGTTTTGGTTAGTGTTAGTTCAACCAACTTCATATGTTAAGGATGAAGGTCATACTCTGCATTACAGAAGAAAGAGCTTCTCTATGAGCGTTCATTTGTTTTCTCCCTCATCCGTTTCTCTTAGGTTTTTGTTCTAGTTTTTGTGTTATTTTTTCTATGGGTTTTTTGTTTCTCTTTTTCTTCCTGGTTCTCTGATGGTTTTGCTTTTGGTTTGGCCATCATGGTTGGTGGCTTCATCCCTTCATTTGGTTTTCTTCCCTTGGGTTTTTGCTTTTTTGTGTTAATTTTGGTATGTTGTTTTGTTTTGTCCATTCTCGTCGGTGGTTTTGAGGGATGACAACCCCATCATCATCTTACCCTCCTTTCACTTCAGACTTTAATGGTAAATCCTTATCTTTTATGGAAGTGCTTACTAGATCTTCAGCTTCTTCCCACCCCCCCCCCCCCCCCCCTCTATATTTACTCAATTGTCATTTAAGGGCTATTTGGCATTATTGTTTGATTATTCTATAGTAGCTCAGTTAGCTACACTGTTTACTCTTACTCTTATGGTCAAGTTTGTTTTGAGGCATCCTAATCTTTACATCATTCACAAGTTTTTCATTAATTTAAAGTTATTTGGTTCCTCTCACATTAGATTATTTGATCCCCAACATGTGGCAATTCAATTAAGCAACGACTTGGATTATAGTCGGTTTTTTTTAGGAGATCGTATTGCATTCAGGCTTGCCAAATGAGGCTACTTAAATGGACTCCTGACTTTGAGGTTCGGGAGGAATCACCTGCTGCTCATGTTTGGGTCTTTTTCCCTAACTTAAGGTTGTATTTCTTTAATTATCAAGTTCTTTTTGGTCTGGCTTCTATCCTTGGTAGGCCTCTTCAAAAGGATCAGGCTACACTTCGGTTTCATGACCGTCTGTGGCTCGTGTTTTGGTTGAGTTAGATATTTCCAAAAAACATCTTTTGGAAATATGGTTAGTATCTAAATTGAATGGTTATTTCCAAAAGGATGAATTTGAAAATTATCTGAGATTCTATTCTCATTGCAAAATACACAGCACTGGTTTGAGTAAATGCTTTAAATTACATCCTCAGCTTAAGAAGGTTAAAGAAGTTATTAGGTCTTCTAATATTCAAGAAGGCACTTCAAATGCTCAAGTTAATGTTTCTTTGAATAATATTGGGGAGGAATATAATGGAGTTTCTAATGAAGGTAAGTAGAGGGTAATTGTCTGCCTGATCCTATTCATCATGCCTAGGTTTCACCCTCATCTTGTGATAGGGAACTTCTTAGTGCTCAAGTTGTTGACCCATTATCAGCTTCTAAAACTGTTCTATCTGATGGGGAGGATCAAACTTTCTCTATCAATGCCAAGTCTTTAACTGATCCTACTCCTTCTATTCTATTTTTCAACAAACGTTGCCCCAAATAGTTGTTTCTAATTTTATTTTTTCCAATACTAATTCTTTCCAAGCTATATTTGTGAATGAATAGGTTAATGATCCTTCTAATGAAAGAACTAATCCTCTGCTGCCGGAGGATGATTTGAACCTTCCTAATGCTTAAATCGATGGTGTTAATGTGTGCTGTGGAGGAATTAAGAGGAATATTTCTACTTGTCAAGATGGTGTCGTTTATGAGGAAGGAGAGATGCTTCATCCTAAGGGGACTGTAGGTAATTTAAATTATAGTAAGCTTCTCTTAACTGATTATTATCATTGTGATGCTTTTACTTGAAGTGTATATTTTGGCAAAATGTTATGCTAGAGAAGATCATTATTTGAGCTTCTCTAAGGGCCGTGGAAAGAGAGGTAGACAACCCAAAAATGTTTTTTTACGGTCTCCTAGAAATACCCATTCGCATACTTCAGATTAATTTGGTTTTTATGTTTAATGCCATCATTTGGAATATTCGGGGTATTGGTGGACATGCCCCTCTTCTAAGTTTAGAGTAACTTATGTCGTATTCATAATGTCTCTATTCTTGTTTTGCTCGAACCTTTGATTTCTATTGATAAATTACTTGGTACAGCTAAATTTTTGGGCTTTAAATTTGTTAAATCCAATATTACTAATAAAATTTGAGTTTTCTGGAAAGACTATGTTAGAATTGATTTCATTGGGGACTTTACTCAAGTGTTGCATTATAATATTGAGAATTATAATTTATAATGTTGTGCATCTTTTGTCTATGATGCCTCCTCTCGTTATACTAGAAGGATTTTATGGGATCAAATCGCTCAATTTCATGGTTTTTGCAACCTTCCATGGCTTGTTGGTGGTGACTTTAACACTATTTTCAATCCGTATGAGCATATAGGGTGCTCTCTTCCTATATATCAATCCATGGAGGATTTCATTGACATGATTATGGAATGCGACATTATTGATATTGGTTTATCTGGCAATAATTTTACTTGGCATCGTGGGCATTTGTAGCAAAAACTGGATAGAGTTCTTTTCAATAATGTTTGGCTTAACTCTTTTGATATGACCAAGGTTGATCATCTTAGTTGTACCCATTCTGATCATTCTTCTCATCTTATTCAAATTACTAATAATACTAAGGGTTTCCCTTCCCAATTTAGATTTCAAAATATGTGGTTGCTTCATGCTTCTTTTCATGATGTGTTCAGAAATAATTGGCAAGCTCTTTTTCTCCCTGATGATGTTATTTCGTGTATGAATAGGCTTGGCTTAAACCGAAAAGGCTTAAACTTGTTTTGAATTGGTGGAATCATAATATTTTTAAAGATCTATTTTATAACATTTTATCTACTGAAGATAGAGTGAACTCTACTGAGGATCTCTGTTAGTTGGACCCTTCTGAGTTCAATTTTAATCTCTTGAAAGAGGGCAAAGCTGAGCTTTGTAATCTCCAATCGCAAGAAGAGTCTTTCTAGAAAAAAGGTGGCTGTCAAGTACATGGTTGAAGGTGATAATAATACTAAATATTTTCATGCTTTTGTTAAGAAGAAGCGTGCTATGTATTGCATTCATAAAATTGCTCATGCGGATGGCTCTATCCCTGAGGACAGTGAGGAGTTTGCTAATCTTGTTGTTTCTTATTTTCAGAACCATCTTAATAAGTCGTTTAATCCTTCTAACTTTTCTAACCAGTAAATTATTCCTAATTTGGTTTCTCAAGAGGATAATTTTAGCTTAGCTAAGTCTCCTTCTCTAGAGGAGGTAAGAGATACTTTATTTGGTATCAATGCTGACTCTGTTGCTGGCCCGGGTGGTTTCACTACTAAGTTTTTTTAAAAAACATAACCTGTTATTTATAATTTTTTTCTTTATGATTGATTTTTGTAATGGTGCTACTATTCCAAAGTTTTTCTCTTCAACTTCAATAGTGCTTATTCCTAAGAATAATGTTGTATACTCCTGGAATGATTATAGACCTACTATACCTTTAAGTGTAATAAAATTAAAATTGTTATTTTTACTATTATTATGGCATTTTAATAAACATCAACCAACTACCCAAATCAAAACTTTTCATCGTTAAAGTCACAAGGATTATGGCGTTAGGTAAAAATCATTATTATTAAGTTATAGCACTACAATTAAAGTCTTTTATCATTGACATAATGCTCATATGTGTCAAACTGTGCAGTGATTACCCAGTCAAAAGATGATGCTTCATTTCCCAAAGAAGCACACCGTAATTCCACATGGACAGAACTACCGAACATTGATAGGTTTGAATTACCTATACTTTAATGTTATTAAGAGCCACACTGTTGAGTCATTCAAAGTTACAGTCCTTTATGTGTCTAGAAATAGAAATCCATATTTTCATTTGATTCAAAACAATTTCATTCCTCTCAATCCTCTCTTCTTTGAATTTTCTGCACTTAAAAAGCAATGGTTCTAAAGATGTTTGGAAAGAAGAGATCCTCTTCTTCCTGAGACAAGAGCATGTTTATTTAAATCAAGGTTGAATTATGGTTTGTGAAATTTCTCATTAACAAACAACTTATCCTTGAGTGAGGATTATAAAACCCTAGTATTCATATTATATAATCCATTATAAGTAGGGGTTGGGAGAAATTGTTTGAAGACACCTAAGTTACTATTTCTATTATTGCTAGGGATATTTTTTTCCAACAATAAAGAGACTATAGAAAATAATTCTTATATGAGATGTAAATGAGTTCCATGTGATTTTGTTTCTTTTGATAGTCTTTATAAACTAAAAACTTTTGAATTTTATGAGTACACTACTTTTTTGTGGGACCCCATAAATTTTAAGGATAATTTGAGGGTCTTATGTGGACCCAATGGTAGTGCATCCTAGAAGAAGAGAGAAAACAATTATGTTTGTTTCCCTATTATCTTATCCCTCGCAATTTCTAAAGCATAGCATTGTTTCATTTCAGCCACTTTTTATAGTAGGAATATCAACGAAGTAACCTGAGACCGTGCCCATTTAAATTATTCCATTCAAATGGGTTATTCCATAGATGTAGGAAAGTTTATTTACTTTCATTCATCTATATCATTAGGGGTACCACTTTCATTTAATTGGGGCATCATTTTCTTATCCATGCCTTGTTGATAAAATATAGGTGTAAAGGAGCAGTTGTATCCTATCTTTATACTTAAAAGAAATGAAAAAAATTAAGTTTTAAGCTGGTAGGTGGAAAGGATAATGAGGGAGGATCTAATTAACCTAGATCTTCTAGTAGGCTTCGCAGTAGAAGAGGTAGTAGGAGTTTTCAATCTCATAAAACTTTAAGTGATCAGGTGGTTGAGTAGAGAGAGACAATGGGTATGGTGACTAATTTTTATGAGGAAAGCAGGGTTGGAAACCTAAATGTAATAAAAAAATAATATCCCTACCAAGCTAATTTTAATGATACTCTAGTAGGAATGTTAAGGAGGAGGCCTTTTTGGAGAATTCTGATCAGTAGCAGTTCCTTTCCACTCTATTGTACCAATCATTTTTATGGACTCGGCCTATGATGATGATGAAGATGAGAAGTAGGATGATTGTGACTTTGAGGGTTAGGAGTCATTATTGTATTTATTTATTACTAGCTTTAGTGAGAGGAGAGAGAGTGAATGAATGATACCTTTGGTTTGTAGCATATTTATCTTTTTTTTTTCTATTTCATTTCATAAACCTTATGGGATAAGCCAATTCATATTCCAATTAATATCGTTCACACCTAAATTTAAAAATCCTAAATTCTTATTCATCACTTTGTAATGCTATTCTCTTATATATTTTTTTGAAATGAAGTTTAAAAATAACATTTTCTTTCTAATTTATTTTTTGAATTAGATTTCAGTTTAAAAATTACTTTAACCCATAAGGAGCCTATGCTAGGATTGTGAAAATTTAAATTTCTAACCTTTATTGATCTCAATGTTGTCAATAAATTTCTCACTGATTGTTCTAATCTAATCATAAGGTAAAATTTTTATTTAATGAATCTGATTGCTTCTTTGTAAAATAAATCATTAATTTTATTTTAAGGTTGTTTTTGTCTTATATTTGTATTAATTTTATGTTTTTCCTAATTTATTTTTGTTTTGGACCTCTCCTGGAAATCACATTCCATCCTTTAACTTCTCTATTTTTTGCTTACATTATACATTATAATTTATATTATAACATACAATCTAAATGAAATATCAAATATTTGATCACATAACATCTAATGGTGAATGTCAATCAATTATTTGTGATCAAATTGGATGATTTCCTATTCATACTATACGATCTACGTGGTAGGAACCGTTGGATGAATTTAATTTAGTTAGTATAATGTTTAATAAAACAATGTATAATATAATCCAATTGATTATACTGTACGAACTTATACGTCATACATCATATAAGGTGACTCAGGAGGAATGTTCTCTCTCTATAATCATTCAATACGATGTCTGATCATACTATACTATAAGACCACCATTTTTTTCTAATTTTATGGACAAATTGATTGCTCCAAATTATTCTGTACTATCTCATGATCAAACAGTACGATATGGCTAATTTCTATTTAAATAACAAAAATTCCTTGATTCGCTTAACATAATTCTACTCTTCAAATACTTTTCCTTCCCTCTTGAGATTTTAATGGCTGGAGGAATGCTTTCCCAAACACTTGCAGGTGGTTCTACAAGACACACTATCGATCCTAAATTTACTTAGGCCTCTAATGAATTGGCCTATAACCAATATAAAATTTGCTAGAATAACCCCTTCCAAAATAATCAATCAGGAGGTTCTAAACTTTTAGGTACTTGATCTCTTTGCCCATACCACTCTTGGCTTCCTCCCCACCATTTCCTGTCCATTAAATTCTAAACTTTTATTTCAATTTTTTGTAAGCCTTCAAATTAATAATGACATTTCAACCCTAAAATCTTATGTTAATAGAATGCCTATTAAAATTATCTACCAATACTTTCATGCCTTTAATCACCTTTCCACTACTGGTGACAAAATTTACATTTTGTCCTCAGATCCTGGCTATAATATGACCCAAGACAACTTTGTTTTTAGAGAATATATTTTTAACTATCACATTCCTATTTTCAACACATTAGTGCAACATGCTAAAATCTTCCAATTTATTATTCAAAATTTTGTCATTCATAAAGCTGATAATAGGATTAACATTACACATGTTCTCTCACTTGCTACCTATTATATCATTGCTCACATTGACTTTAATACAATTTATCTTATAATTAAATATCTTAATAAACTAATAAGTATTAAAGTTTCTTGACATAAAATAAAACCTAACCTTGACTTAGGACATCTCTTTGCCTTTATCATTGAGTCCAAATACAATCATAAATTTCTTGCTCCACCTGATCACCTACATGTCTTTTATTCTAATAGCTTCTTTCATACTTTTCATAGTGGTCTTTTCTATAACATTTGATATGCTAAATCTGATCCAGAGGAGGGAGAGGAAGAACATCCTCAAGCACCTACTCATATCCACTAATAATCTTAGATTGATCAGCTGGTTTAGAGGTTTCATCAGCGGGAAGCCAATTTTGACTCCTTTGTAGTGGAGTAGTAGCATAAACATGAATAAAATTAAGCTCACTTTAACTCCTACATAGCCTAGTAGTAGCAGCATGATTAGGAAATGGCATGGTTTGGAGAACAGATTGCCTCTTTTCATCACTTCCTTTAGCCACCACCTCCACCTAATCAGGGTCCTTATGATTTCTAAATTATTATATTTTTATTTGTTTCTATTTAGTGTATTTTATTCCATTTTGTGATTTCAATTGGTAGAGTAGTAGTGTGTTGTTAATTATTTTCATCTTTTATTCTAATGAAGTTGGTTTCATGTTTCACTTATTTTCTATTTTATGTATTTCCTATGTTACTTTTTTCTATTTTTCTTATGTCTAGCTTATATTTCTATATAAAAATTAATAATAATACTAATAATAATAAATATATAAAAATTAAAATCATCATTTTTTTTTAAATTTTCATCTTTGAGGGAGACTATTAAAGAATTTCCAAGTGCTTTGAATATCTTTTAAAATAATTTTTAGCTATCATCAAAAAAGGGGAGATTGTGTTAAATCTAAAACCAAACACTGTGATTTTTATTACAAAAAACATTGTTGTTTCCATACTTCTATGTTTTGTTAATTATTATTACTGAATATCTATTTTGATGCCCTACTCACAAACATTTCAGGTACACAATTCACTTGCAATTTTAATCAGATCAAGATTGGGTAGACTATGATTGAGTTTGTTTGTAATTTCAACTTCAATATACTTTTTCCTTTCTTAAGCCAAGTCATGTATATGGTGGATACTAAGTTGAGTAACCTAGCACACACATACTTAAGGGAATGAGTTTGTGAGTTAGAAAATTTTTATTTTTCAACTAATCATATAGTATGATTTATATCATATTGGACGATCTGTTAAAATAGAAAAACTTAATTAGGGTACTTTAGTTAATTAAAAATAATTACATGATTGTTCTGAGAATAAGGTTCCTCTTTTTTTCGACATGTTGAAGGAGGAATCTACTATGTAGTTGCTTTATCTTTTTGTTAGTAATTCATAAGCTTTGGATTTCTTCAAAAAAAAAATTAAGAAAAGTAATTAAGGTTTGATTGCTCGATCATATCATTCTAGATGATCGCAGTATCGGCCAGGATTATCAGTTCAAAAACCTTAGTTGCCGCTATACGATCAAACATCATCCACCTCTTATTCACGATGATATTCTGGAAGATATACATAGATTTAAACTAATCATCTAGGATGATCATGAGATCGTCTTGGATGATCAAGCTATTTTTCAATCGTCCAAACATCCATCCAGTGTGATGGTATGGCCGATATTCAGTGATTTATACTAATCGTACATTCTATCATCCTAGACGATATGAACAGAAACCTTCAAATCGTCCCAAATCGTCTTGGCTGATTGAGCTAAATTTGTACTGATCGTACAGTATGATAAAGTTGGTTTGGTACAATTAAGTGCATTTCTTAAGCTCTTCTATTTAAGAAGTCTTGTTCCTTTAAAGAGAGTGTCTTTTGCTGTTGTTCTGACCTGAGAGAGCCAAGAGGAGAGGGAGAATAAGGGAGAGAGAGAGGATCTTGTGAGGGAGAGTTTGTGAGGGATTTCACAAAGGTTTCTCCAAGCAAGGATCCTTCAGTGTCTTCTCCAGTCATGGTCCTTAGTTCCTTGGGGGTTCTATAGAGGTAGACTTCAGCATCTTATCAAGGTTATTTGCCTGCTTTAGGAGGAAGCAAATGGAGTTAGGTTCTCAGTTTTCTTCTGGAGGAAGTAAAAGGAGTTGGGTTCTCTTCCTCACGTGGGTTGGTGGAAAAGAGGTTTAGAAAGGCTTCTCCACCTTGTTGTGGGGGCAAAAGGAGAGACACTAAGTTTAGAGCAATACTCGGAGGGCGCCTCCGAGGAGTGGACATAGGTCGACTTGACCGAACCTCTATAAATTTCTATGTTCTTTATTACTGCTTCCGCATTTAATTTTTGCACTTTAATTTCTTTGGTAAAACTTAGTTTTGGTTTTAAGATTGTGTTTTTTAAAATATTTTTTAAATACCAATTCACCCCCTTCTTGGTTAGCCTTGGGACTAGTTCATAAGGGCTTAACATCCCTATCAAACTTTCAAGTGCCATTAGAGCACTTTCACCCTCATCTTCCATAAGCTCATCATCCATATAGTGAACATTGCCATGATGAGTACTGTAAAGGATATGGAAGGAGCTATTGGAATACAAAATTGGGAGGTGATCAAGTGGTACAAGAAATTAGAAATTATACTTAATTTCAAGAAAAAAAAGGAAATTAGATGTCCTAAAGTATGATTCAACATTCTCTTATGTCAAGGATCTCTAATTTTGGTCAGATATTTAAGATATCATATTATAAGATTAGCTGCATTAAAAATAATTTGAGCCATAATGTAATAAGTAGTAAGAGAGGGAACATGTGTAATGTTGATCCTATCTCTAGCTTTAGGAATGATGGAATTATGAAGAATATGTTGGATAATTCGAGCATCTTAAACTAGACTATTTACTTGTGCTATGTGGTATCTAAAATTGGATTTACTAAGAGTGGTGTAGGGAGGTTTCCAATCATAGTCAAGATCTGAGAACAGAATGTAAATTTTCTTGCCAAAAGTAGAGATGTGTAGGATTTCATGAAAGTCCTAATAGGTTATCTATACATGTCTCCTATTGACATAGGATTGAGTACCCTCTCTATTTTTCCTTAGGCAATTAAAAAAATTAAAAAAGTAATTTGTAATTAAAAGGGTAATCAAGAGTAAGAATAAATGTAAGTGTGGTGTGAGAAAAGAGTGGCAGTACTTGGAAGTTTAGATCTTCTTGTTTGATGATTTTTGAGGGGGTAATGCTAGCAGTTTTGTACATATGAAAGACCTCTTCATTTGTTTCCTCAAGGAATTTGGGATCTAAATGGTGTCATGAGGAACTACCAGCTACTACAAGAGAATTCTTTCCTCCGGCCTTTTCACACAATGGGAGCTTAAGAGAGATAAGAAGAAGATTGAAATGGATTGAGTGAGAAAGACTTTTAAAATCTCTTCATTTAAATAGAACTTGGCCAATCATATGGTATAATTGTAGGATCAATTATAAATTAGGCTCCATAGTTTCTAATTTTGATGATAAAAACTATTATTAATTCCACTTTTTTTATCCTAGTATTTGTAGTGCATATTTATTTGTGTGTTAACTAACATTTCAGGTTCAATATATACCATTATTTAAAGCTTTAGGGCTCAAGATGGGGTAGAATAAGTTATCAAGAAAGAGCCTATAATTTATGATCTATTATAATTAGAAACCCCTCTATTCATTAAATTTAGAAAAATTTTGAATACGAAAAGTTATTCTATTCATATTGTATGAACCTAATCATATTGTACGATGCTTAACTTAATCCTATGATTAATCAATCGAATCATCTTCATTTTGATATTTTAATCATATTGTATGATCAACAAAGATGATATTCATTCATCCCATGATTTGTCTTAGATTAACTGTATTTATATTGAACTAATCATATTTTATGATCAGTCATTCATATTGATAATCGTATAGCACTAAAAGGCATATTTTAACTTTTTGTATTGTACTAAATGGTGATCATACAGTACTAATAGGTTAAATTCTACACATCATATTGGATGATCTTGAGATCATACTATACAATCTTTCACCACTGAATTGAATATTTAGGGTTTTAAGCCCTCCATTTAAGTTTTCTCATAAGACTTTTTAATAGTCTTTCTAGAATTCATTGAGTTATATTCTTCTAGAGAAAGCTTGAAGAAAGAGCTTTAGGCTAGGAAGACAAAGGGTAGAGTTTGTAAGAGATGGAGAAGATCCTTTTGAGCTTCATGAGAGTGTGAGAGGGGGTTTCCACATGGTTTCTCCGATGAACTTCCACATGAGTTCCTCCAAGTGTCAAGGCTTATCTTGAAGGAAGCCTTGGGAAGAAGACCTCTTTAGTGTCAAAATAACCTACGACTCCACCATACTGGGGAAGGTAAAATTAATTCAAGGTTCTCTGCCTCACCAGTTGGTTGAAACAAAGTTCTTTCTTGTGACAGGAGTATTGTCCTGTGCCTCACTAGGTTGGTAGAAGAGATTTTGTAAGGGCTACTCAGCCTAGCTGTGTGGATAAAGGAGAGTCACTAAAAAGTTTAGTGTAATAGCTGGAGAGGAGGACTGCAGTGAGTGGACGTTGGTCAAGGTTTGACCGAACTACTATAAATTTGATGTGCTCATTCTAAATTTTTCTTTCTTTACTTTATTTTTTCGCATTATATTTTTTGGGTATAACTACTTAGTTAAAAATATGTGATTGATATTCCATTGTATTGATTATATTATCATCATAATCTTTGTAACTTTTGACAAGTTTACTACCTTTTCTAATAAGTGATAGTATTACTTACATCTTTGTGAGCCTTAAGGACAGTTCATTAAGGTCTTACAACCTTCATGAACTTTCAGGATTGTATTGGACGATCGAGTGCAATAAATTCATCCAATCCGATCCAATGAAAAAGTTTGTCTCATTATATAGTATGATTGGAATTGTACCAGATGATTAAAGAGAAGGCGTATGTCCTAAGAAGTCAATTTGGACAATTGTTGACTAATTGAATCATATAGTATGAACAGTTGTTTGTAAAGTACAATATGATATTAAATATCATTCTTGTCGAATTGAATTCATCCAACATTTATTTCCATGTGGATCGTACAATGAAAAGTAGGTGTTCATATAGTACAATCACCAATGTTCGATGAATATGACTTATTGGATGCATTGTGATCGGATCTTATAATGATATTTTTAAATATCGCACAATATAATATATATCAAACAGTATAATTTGAACAAATTTAACAGATGTGTGATTAAGGATCAGGAAAGCTCCATGAAGGAAAATATAAATCCAATCATAATAAAAATATAATATAAATCAAATAATCAAGAAAAAAAAACGTTACAAACACAAGTTTTTTTTAAGAATCAATCAATTTCAATAAATAATACTTTTATGTCGTAATCACATTAAAACTTAGAAAGAAATACGCTTAAACCCAGAAAGGTTAGAGATTCAAATTTTGTCAACCCTAACTCAAGCTCCTTATAGGTTAAAAGTCTTTTTAAACAAAAATCTAATTCAGAAAATAAATTAAAGAGGAAATGTGATCTTTTCAAGCTTGTTCTAAGAAATATGCCTAAGAAAATAGCTTTGTAAAGTGATGAATCATGAATCATGATTTTCAAATTTAAGTGTTAAAGATATCAATTAAAACATGGATTCTTCGATGATTTAAAGATTTTAAAGAAAGGGTAGTTAAATCATTTTGGGCTCATTTTGTCCCTCATTATCAATTTTTGGTGCACTTTACGCATTTTTTTTTATTTTTCATATACAATATGCATCTTGCAATTTATTTGGCGGAAATTGCGCATCATTTTATTTTGGGCTCATTTTGTGCTACCTTTCATTTTTGCCAAATTTCTTCCTTTCTAAATCCTTAATGGAGGAGTCCTCTCAATTGTAAGATTATCTTCCAAATATAAGAAAAGAAGAACTCACTATCTTATGTAAGAAAGAGTAAACCAAAAAGTAAAACACGATCCATATGATTGAGACAAACAACTTGAATAAGAAAATTTGTTGTACATTAAATAACTTGTAAAAATATTCATATGAGATATAGAACTGTATAAAGATGAAGCATATATCTTTTTCTAGGTCCAATTGTTAATCTTAAATAGATTTTAATTCAAAAAGAGATTACACAACTAAAGAAGTTAGAGGAAGAGAGATAATCATTAATTTTTTCTTCCTTTAACTATTTTAGAGGACTCAATCATTGCTTACATGATATTAAGAAAAAAAAAAGGTAATATTTTCATTCAAAGAAAAATTTAATTACTAAAGTGAGTAGTAATCACATTCTTAAATTTTAAAATATTTTTAACAAACACATGCACAAAAGTAAAAACATAAAAAACTAAAAGATAGAACAGAAAAAAAAACACAACATTATGATTTTAGATTATCAAAGCATTCAATTTCAAGCATGAATATATATTACACTTAATTTGCTTATTAAGATGCTGATCATTTCAAAAGCCAGAAGTTTTGTAAAGATATCAACAAGTTGATTTTTTAGTGGCTACATGATGTAGCTCTTTTTCTCCTTTGGTGACCTGAAGCCTAATAAAATACTATCTTATATCTATATGTTTGATCCTGGAGTGTTGGATTGGATTCTTTGAAATATAGATGCAACTAGTGTTATCACGCAAGATTAGAATGGTTCCTACAGTTAAAACTAAATTTAATCTTTTTTACTTTAACTAAAGGACCTATGTCACAGAACTTCTAAATGTGGTGTATTCTACTTCAGCAGTGGATAGGGCTAATGTGTTATGTTTTCTACTGGACAAGGAGATTAAGGATTGTCCTATGAATTAGCATGTTCCAGAAGTGTTTTTCCTATCAACCCTATATCCTGTAAAATTTGAATCAAACTATCTTATGATTTCAAAGAAAGTGTTATACCTAGGATACCATATTCCAAATTTTTGGGTTCCTAAGAGATATCTAAGGATTCTCTTAGCAGTAGTCAAGTAAGATTCTTTTTACTCAACCCAAAATCTTGTACAGAGATAAACACTAAATATAATAGCAGCTCTGATAGTAGTCAAGTGAAAAAGTGATCTAATTATTCATTTATATTTCTTTTGATCAACTGATTTTTCATTTGAGTCCTTATCTAACTAAACTGTGGAGCTCATGGGAGTTTTTATTACCTTGGTCTTATCCATTTCATATTTCATGAAGATGTCTATAATTAATTTTGATTGACTAAAAAAAATTCCATCTTCCTTCACCCTTATGCTAAATCCAAAAAAAAAAAGTTTAGTTCTCCAATCACACTCATCGCAAACTCCATACTCATTATCTTAGAATATTCATCACATAGGTTTTAATCAGAGGATCTAAATAAGATATCATCAACATAGATATGGACTTTGAGTAGTTCTTCTCCTATCTTTTTTAAGAATAGAGTGGTGTCTACTCTACCCTTAATAAACGTTGTATCTAGTAGGAATGTGGTTAGCCTTTCATACGATGCTCCAGGTGCTTATTTCATTTCATATAATGCATTTTTTTTAACTTTAACACATGACAGGGAAATTATTAATTTTTAAAACCTTTGGATTGCTTAACATAAACATCCTATTTAATCACCCCATTTAGAAAGGCATTCTTAATATCTATTTGGTAAAATTTAAATCCCTTAAAGTAGCCAAAATCTAGTAGCACTCTTATGGATTCTAGACTAGCTACATAGGAAAAGGTCTCATCAAAGTCAATTCCTTATATCGAGTTGTGCCCCTTAAAAATTGTTTTGTACGAACCTATTGTGAATCGGTATGAAACCAATTCATACATGATCATCGTCCAGTACGAACCAAGTTCATCCGAGACGAAATAGGAACCCCAATATTTCGTACCTGGATGGCGTATGTACAATTATGTCATCATCCGGTATGATCAGTTATAAAAAAAATTTCAAATTCATTTAAACAAAATGTCGGGATGAAAGGAGACCTCACATTTTTGTAGTCTGGAAGGCATATACGAACTGAGTTTGTACAGTACAATCCATACTTAAAAAAAAATTGAGTGAGAATAGCCCCGTGATGTTCATATTAGTGAAAGCATGTATGAACTGAGATCATCCCGTACGATCCATACTTAAAAAAAAAGTTTCATTTATGTTCTTTCGACTACTTGTCGAGAAAAATACATGACCAGGTCATCCCGAACTAAGTGATATCATACAATATGATCATTTTAAAAAATATGAATTTTAAACTCTTTCATGGTCTGTGTGTGTGCTTAGTTACTTAATTACAATCACACTCTCTCAGACTTAATAAAATGAAAAATACATATTTCAATTACAATAAACTCTAAACAGATCTTTATTTGAAGTCTTCAAAAATTCAAAGTATGATTTCCTTAAAATATTTGTACACACAAGAGTAAAATAATTCTTCCAAAATATGTTAGGAGAAATAATAATCAAATCAATAATATTTGGAATCATCAAAAACATACAAGTTGCAAGAATATCAAACATGCAAGAACTAAGTAGCAACTATCTCAATAATATCTCCCTTTTTTATGATGGTAAAATAATTATTGTTTGAATAAAATTAAAATCCTAAATTTCTCCTTAACTCCCCCTAAATAAATGAACATATGAATATAGGGGAATTTCTACTCAGAACAAATCAATTTTTATTTTATTTTCATACACATACACAAAAACACACAAATAGCAAAAAAATAAAGCATGACTAACTAACCAAACAATCAAATGCAAAAATCAAAAGTAACTATCAAACATCAAAAGAAAATAATATTTCTCACCCTTTTTTATAGCAACAAAAAGAAGGAATAATGGAAGATTGAAATGAAAGAAGTCATATGAGAAACCTTTAATAATTTATATTGAAAGATATTGAATTATATTAGCAATAACAAGATTAATGTCCATTAGATAAAAATAAGGATTCAAAAATTTTAAATTAAAATATAACATAGACAAGAAAAATATATCAAGGTCATGAAATATTCTAGACAATTAGATAAGGAGAATTATTGCAAAAGTGATGAAATGAAGATTAATTAAAGTCAAATTCTAATATAAAATATAATTGAACATTAGATTGGTTTGAAAATGAAGAATAAAAGATAGAAGAAAGAATATTAACAATACACTTGTTTGGAAATATTGCTCATCTTTTTAAATATTTGTGGCACAATTTATAAATCTTTTTATATTTAGGCTAATTTTGTGTCTCTTTTCAAATTGCGAACCATTGCGCATTCTCTCCATTTTTATACACTTGTACATTTCTCCATTTTTTAATTGATCTTTCCAAAATCAATAATCTATAAACTAAAACTTCTTTAAGTACAAAGATAAATATATTGAAAAGAGAATTAAAAATAATAAGTTATGAAAATTGAAATAATAGTATTAAAATTATGTATGTCCAAAAAAGAACAGAAGATTGATAACCTTAACTTGATCGAATTATAAATTAACTTATATTTTTGAAAAATTAGATTTCATAATGAAATTAATTTTTGTATTGTTGTTCATATTATAATACTTTTTAGAAAAATTAAGTCAGGATTATCATATAGGTAAACTAACATCTCAAACAAAGAACAAAATAAACTAAACAAAACAATACATTTTTTATTGATATCAATCTGAAGATCTAATACAATAAAGCACATCTGATATCAATATCACCTATCTCAAAATAAGATAACATAACATCAAAAACAAAATCTACAACAAAGAATAAGTACATAAAACATAGAAATCATATCGTCACATCTCAAATTAAGGACTGGCAAAGATAACACATAAGAAGTACATCTAGTAATTAAAAGGGCCCTGGTCTGGAGGAGGAGGCTGGTTGAACACATAAAAATAGATATTCAACATAGCCACGTTGGTGTTTATTGAGTCGAACCAACCTCAAATCCAACCCATGTCTTATTGGTACTTTGCATTTGCTGATTTAGATGAGTCTGAATTTGATTAAAGTGCTGAATAAAATGACTCTCTAATTGTTCAAAGCTGGACCATCTCCTAAGAGTACATGAGCAGGCGCAGGTGCAGGTGCTTGTGCTCCCCCTTCTACCTCAAAATCCTAACTTATATTATCACCTTTCCTAAAAAGTGCTCGAAATGAAGTATTAGTGAAGTAGATAGATAATTCAAGTAGAGGCTCAGGATGAACAAGATTATAATTCTTCTCTAGGATATAGGTCACTAGGTTTCCTAAAGCAATGTTCTTCTTCCTCATATGAGAGACATGCCGAATTTCAGGAAGGTGATGAATATAGCCAAGAATAAGTTGGGCTTCATCCATAGGTTGTCCAGTCATAACAAAATAGGTAACAGTGGATAGAAAAGGAGTAATGTTAATGCGGTCACCATCTTTAGGAATAATAAAAGTTCTAAGGACATTTTGAATGACCCTTGCATTTTGGTTTAAGGTATAGACCGTAATCAAATGACATACTTGTTCAATCCCTCTAATAACTTTATTTATTTTGGTCCAGTTAAAATTAGATGTAGAAGTCATTTTGTGGGCTCTAACTCCTTGAGTTCCCAAATCTTCCTTAGTGATTTCTACCCTTTTCTTAAAAATATAAGATCTGATCCCACTCTCATCCTCACTAAAAGACATGTTTGCCAGGTATGAATCAAGGTCAGGATAAAGGCAAATTGAGTGGTGGCGAAAAGAGGCATCACTTGAAAGTGGATATCCTCTTGAAGTAGGATTCTAGAAGGAGTAATTTTAGCAGAAACAAATATAAGGAAAGAATACTCATTAGCCCTAGATAAAAAGTTATCGTCTCCACTCTAGCAAGACTAACCCTTAGTGAGTCTACCCTGCTTGCTAGAACTATCCATTGCTAAGATGAGAAGGATTATAAGAGGTTATTGAAGTGAATGAAAATGAATTCTAAAGCCCTCCTATTTAAAGAAAAATGATCTGTGCATATAAAAAGTGTTCATACGTTATGATTAATGGTTCATACATGAAGAACTAAATTTTATATGTACGAATGAATACGTTCAAAATAAAACAACTTTTTTGTAATCATGCAAGTTATGAAGCATCCTTTCGTACAGGCTTTTTGACCAAACAATGGTATATACGAACAGGTGTTCGTCCGAGATGATCAATTATTTAAGATCACTTAAATGACGGTTAGGTTTGTCCCCCATATCGAATGACACGTGGTTCATATGTATGAACTAAAAGTTCGTACGTACGATTTCTTATAATAACTTATTCTGCCCGTATAACTGTCTACATGCGTACAAATGAAGTAATACAAATCGTCTGGGACAATATAAATATCGTACAATATAATATATAATAGAAAAATAAAATTTTATGCAATCAGTCCGAAATAACGATCAACATGCTATAGAATTCATACGGGATGAAAATAATTTTGTACAGGACGAATAAAACACTTAGAAAAATTTGCACAATCGATCAGAAACAAGAATTTTGATGTGTCAATAACATGTCCATAACACATACAAATAAAAAATCAAAAACCTGAAAAATAAAAATAAAAAATCAAAAACAAAACACAAAAACAAAAACACAAATAATCAAAAACACAAAAGACACACAAGATGATATCAAGTTTATAGAGGATTTTTTTTTTTTAGCATTAATATAAATCACTACTAGGCTTGTTCTTAATATGCTAAAACTATCAAAGAATAGTAGTTTTATAAAAATATATGTAAGTTAATTTTCAGTAAAAATATGGTTCAATTCAATTTCTCCTTTGGATACCTGATCCCTAATGAAACGTTGCCTTATATCTATATGTTTGATTCTATAATGTTGAATAGGATTTTCTGAAATGCAAATGGCACTAGTGTTATCACAATAAATTAGAATTATATCTATTATAAATTCTAAGTCAATCAACTGTTATTTTAACCAAATAACTTGTGCCACATAACTTTCTAAGATAATGTACTCAGCTTCAGCAATAGATAGGGCTACAAAATTCTTTTTTCTACTAGACTAAGAAACTAAATAATTTCCTATAAATTGATAAGTTCTAGATGTACTCTTTCTATCACTCACAGAACCTACAAAGTCCAAATCTAAATATATAATTATTTCAAATGAAGAGCTAAACTTAGGATACCAAATCCCTAAGTTTTGAGTTCCCAAGATATATCTCAAAATCCTTTTTACTACTGTCAAATGTGATTCTTTTGGATTTGATTGAAATCTTGCACACAAACAAACATTGAACATAATATCGGGTCTACTAGCAATAAAGTAAAGTAAAGATCCAATTATTCCCAAAATTTCTTTTAATTAATAGATTTTTTCTTTGGGTCCTTATCCAACCGAACTGAGGAACTCATAAGTTTACTAAAAGGTTTAGCATTGTCTATTTCATACTTTTTGAGAATATCCTTAACATACTTTGACAGACTAAGAAATGTTCCCTCCTCAATTTTTTTAATGCTAAAACCTATAAAGTAACCTTGATCTCCCATTAAACTCTTCTCAAATTCACTACTCATTGTTTTAGAAAATTCATCGCAAAGATTTTTATTTGTATATCCAAAGATGATATCATCAATATAAATTTGTACAATGAGTATATTGTCTCCATATTTCTTCAAAAAGAGAGTGGTGTCCACACTTCCTTTTCAAAAGATCTCTCAAGTAGGAAAGTGCTCAACCTCTCATATCAAGCCCTAGGTGCATGTTTCAATCCAAACAATGTCTTTCTTAATTTAAAAACATGATTTTGGTATTTTGAATTTTCAAAACCTGAAGTTTGTTCAACATAAACATCATCTCGTAAAATAATTTGAATCCTTTAAAATAGGCAAAGACTAACAAAACCCTAATTGGTTCAAGTCTCACTATAGGGGCAAAAGTCTCCTTAAAATCAATCCCTTTAATCTGATTATACCCCTTAGCCACCAATCTAGCCTTATTTCAAACGATAACTCCTGAGACGTTCATTTTTTTTTTTGAATACCAAATTAGTTCCAAGTGCACTTTGATCCTTTTTCCTTGTAATTAATTCCCAAATATCATTTATAACAAATTGATTTAATTCTTCTTACATTGCCAAAATCCAAAATTCCTCCGAAAGTGTTTGATTTACATTTGTGGGTTCTATCATTAAAATAAAGGCAAAATAATTGACTTCTTTCATTAGTCCATGTCTAGTCCTAACACACTCACTAGTTTCACCTAAAATCAATTCCTTAGAGTGATTTTTAGAAATCTCAAATCTCTAGGCATTGGGTTTTCTTTTTTCACATTTTCTTCCAAAATAATCTCCTCAATCTTCTAGGAGTTATTTTTATTTCATCCTCTTATAAATTTGGCTTTTCCAAATATCCAGATTCATCAAATATAATATGTGTGGTCTAGTCAACTACTAAAGTTCTTTTGTTAAATACTCTATAAGATTTTCCAACACTAGAGTATCAAAGAAAAAATTCTTCATCTGATTTTGGATCAAACTTTCCCAAAGAGGATTTTACATTATTATATTCGAACACCTTACATCAAAAAACATGCAAATGAAATAAATTAGGTGTTCTTCTCTAAAGAATCTTATAGGGTATTTTGTTTAATTTCAATTTAATAATCACCCTATTCAAAGCATAACATATAGTGCTAACCACTTCAATCCAAAAATATTAAGAAAATGAATATTCTACCAATATGGCTCGAACTGCTTCAATCAATACTCTGTTTTTTCTTTCAACTATCCCATTCTGCTAAGGGGTTCTAGGTGCAAAAAAATTATGATCAATCCTTTTTTCCTTACAAAAATATCTAAACTCCTCAAATGATTCACTCTTATGATATAAGAATTTAACCCAAGTGAATCTAGGAAATGTAGACCTTCATTTTGGCCAAAACCCTTGGACAAAGTGGTTGACTTGGTCAATTTGACCAAGCCAAGACCCAAGGTCTCTCCTATCCAGTTCAGTGGGTCAATCTGAGTCTATTGAGCCTAGACCCAGGTCCTGTGTCAACCTGGTTGACCAGGTCAACCAGGGTTGATGCAATTTGACCCCTTTAGCCTATTTGAGCCCAATTTGATTTCAAATCAATGCCAAGCCTCCTTAAACTCATCCATATCCGTTAATGGGTCTAAATAGGCTAAATTGACAAAGTCAAACTTTGACTTGGTCAATCCAAGCCTTAATGGGTCATTTTGACCCATTTAAGACCCATTAGTGCCCAAATCAATTTTTCATGCTTTCAAACTCAACCAAGGCTCAATCCATTGATCCCTAGGAGCTATTTGGTTGGGTTGACCAGGTCAACCTTTAACTTGGTCAACCAAAGCCTTAGATGGGTCAATATAACCTATTTAAACCCTTAAGACCATTAAATACATTTTTAGTGGTTCCTTAATGGTTATAATTCAAAACCACGACCTAAATGTGATATTTTCCCTCCTAATTCCATTTTGATTCGATCCTAGCCATCCACTAATACCCTAGTGCTATAAATAGGAAAATTTATGGTTGATTAAAGACTTTCTTTTACTCTAGCTCTCTCTCCAAGCAACCTCAGCCTCTGAGATTTGGTTTGAGAGCTCCCACCACCCTCCTCTACTATTTACAACCCTAACCCGACGCCAAGGCCCCGCCGGTGGTGATCTTCCAATGAACCCGAGGCCAAAATCCTTCCAAAGCTTCATCTCATTGATCGAGGCTGTTTCGGAGCTCGAGTTCAAGAGTAAAATTATACGAGGATAATCTAAAGTGCAACAATACCAAGAACCCGAAGATCCAACGATGAAATTCTCTAAAAACCCTTACCCTAGGTCACGACACTTAGGGTTAATTAACTCTATTTTTAGTGCATATTAGATCTTGAAATTCATCCCCCATGAATGTTCTTCATACATAGGTCCTATGTTTTAAATTTCATGCCATTTGGTTGAGTATCGAGAGAGAGTGAGCCGAAATACGAATTAGGGTTTCAGTGTGTGTCGCCCGTCCCTTACAAATGATCTAAGCCATTGATCGCTCGATCAACGACTCAGGATTTGCCTTCCAGTGGTCTTGTTAGACCGTGGTGGACGATCCCGCGGCTCCGCGCGTGGTCTGGCGCAATCGTGACCTTCCAATCCAGACGGCGGGGATCGGATGGCCGGAGTGGATTCGGTGACATGGACTAGTAGCGCCACATCATCTAACCACCAACACAATCATTACCCGAGATCGCGGAGCGAGTCCTAGGCGGGTCCCGCCGATTGGTTTTAAAATAAAGTTTTTTAAAATATTTTATTTTTAAATCAATTTTTCTTCTAAAAATCATGGAAAATTCATTTTTAATCTATTTTTCACGTATAATATATCGAATTGTTTGAAATTAAATCCTCTTTAATTCAAAATTATTTTCCTTCAAAAATAAAAATTCTCTTTCGATTTATTATAAAAATAGTAAAAGTAATTATTTTAATAATGTTATCATTGTATTTTTAATTCTTATTTTCTTATTATTGTTATTATTATTATTATTATTATATTAGTGGTGATTATCATTATATATTATTATTATTGTATTTCACTATTATTATTATTATTATTATTATTATTATTATTATTATA
>NW_021318525.1:192888-216405 GCF_001605985.2 Dendrobium catenatum
TAAAACTATTTTAAAATTAGCCTTTATTGCTTTAAAATTCTAATAAATCATAACTAATTCATTTTAAATCCAATTTCAGCGTGCGACCCATTGAATTTTTTAGAAAAATATATATTTTCATTTAAAATTATTTTTAGAAAATAATTTTGTTATTTCTAGCAGATGTCTGTCGTATACTCCTATATAGCTTTATTTTATATTATTTATATAATTGTTATTATAATTATTTTAAAATTAAAAGTTATCTTCAAACTATTTTTGAAGCCTCGTTAGGGTGGTCAGTGGATCTTCCCTATATTTATTTATTATGAATTGATTTATTTTTAATTATATTAATTTTCAAAATTTATATATATCTATAATTATTTTAAAACTATTTTGAAACAACTTATAATTAAATACTAATTTTTTGGAGATCCACTATTCATGAAATTTTAAACATGGGTTTTATATGTGAAGAGCAATCATGGGGAGGATAGATTAGTGGGTGGTTGAGTCTCAATCATTCATTAATCATTTCATTAGGTGCATTTACTTTCTTTTTGTCGTAGTTTGCATGTGTAGGATGCACCACCACTTAGTTTAGGCTCTCCTAGATCTAAGGACATGGTGTGTTTCTTTTGTTTGTGTACTCCATGCATTGTTACCCAGAGGGTTAGATAAAACTTCACTTCATGCTCCTATAACATAGTGACACCCTAAAAATAATAATTAAGAACCCATCTAGCAAACTTAGAAAAATTCTAGGAGCTAGGATAGATCCCATATTGATATGAAAAAATCAACACTTAAACTTAGTAACATCATAAATCTTCCAAAATTTTCTAGGAATTTTTAGGAGCTTTTAGACCCCTTAATTAACCAATCCTAATTTACCTATTAAATAGGGCCCTGTAGCCTTTTAAAAATTACAGTAAATCCATTTTAGGTCAAATAATTACCTACCATAGCTCATACTCTCCAGAATTTAGAGTTTAACCTTAGATAAATAGGGCTCCTGAGTTTTACCTTAGGTTGACCCTTAGTCTAGCATGGATTAGAAATTATCATTTTGCCCCTAATAAATTATTAAAAATATTAAAAATTCCAAATTTTTTCTAAACACTTGGGAATACTTTTTCAGGTCATTCCTGAGCTTTGGGGGTGATTCCAATCTGTTTGGAGCTGATTTGGATCAAAACCATAAAATGGACCCTTAATTAGATAATTTAGATAATTCCCTTAAATACCCAAACTTTAGAAATTAATAACTAATTGTAGAAAACTCCAAATTAGGCATACTCATTTATATTCAACTCCAATTAGGGTCTAGTATTTATCAAAAATATTAGGATTCTAGAAACTAACTTAAATCAAAAAGTCAACTTTCCGGTCAACCTCAACCTATATTCTAGGGCCCGAAACTTATAAAATTCATAATTTTGCATAGAAAACTCTAAATCCAGCAAACTACCTGGCTAACTACTCACCTTAAGATCTAGTATTTACCTAAAGTGTTAGGACCCTCAAATCTAGCATGTTTCTTATAGTGACCTTTTAGACCCCCTCAACCTAGTACCTAGGAGGACTAGGGACTTTCCAAAATTGGCTAATACAACATAAACTTAAAATATCACTACCCTAAGCATTTAAAATTGACCAACAAACTAAATTAATTAAAATTGATCCTAATTCATTAATTGCTAAACTTAATAAAAATTTTCCTTTCTAGCCTTTAACAAACATGAACTTTAGGCAACTCTAACTAATCATCCAACTTATGATCTATCCCAACCACACAAACCTTATACTCACATAGAATTATTTGCTAGGACACCACTTTTAGACTTAGGCTAGGCCGGTGTTTCCTTTTTTGCTGTGTGTTGGAGCTTTTCAATGGTTTTATTACATGCTGTGATGAATTTACTACACTCTGGAAATGATGTGATGGGCGTTAGATTTACCCCTAGCTAAGGAATGATACATATATCTATATTACATTTATTACACGTGGCCATGCTCATACAATGCTAAAAAGGGGGGCACTATCATGATTTCTAATAATGTCTTATGCAGGTGCTTGCTCACCCCCCCCCCCTAAACAAGTGAGGGCTAAAATAAAATCATTAAATTATTACTGCTATAGGTGCTATAAGTGGACTACTTAGCCCTCATGTTAAGAGCATGGCCAAGTTTTGCTGTGATGTGCATTTATTTTTATATAACTTCCTGTGATGATTATATCTGATAGGGATGTTTATTAGGATAACCTTGCAGGTGATTTTAGATTTATTATATTTCCAATCTATGTAAAATTTGTAATATTATAAAGAGTTGTGAATGTGTACTTTGAGTGTGGATATTCTTATCCAACTCAAATTCCAAAAGAAGAAGGCATCCCTAAAGGGGACAGTCTTCTACCCTTTGGAAGATCGAGTTGGATGGCTTTAGATATCCAAAGAGAAAAGGCAATGCCCCCTACCAAGGGGGAATTGTCACTTCGTTTTGATATTCAAGCCACGACGGATCCAAGGAGTCCAAGGAGGAGAGATCCAAGGATTCCAAGGAGATAAAACCCAAGGAGTCCAAGGAGGAGAGATCCAAGGAGTCCAAGGAGGAGATATACAAGGAGTCCAAGGAGAAGAAGACTGAAGAGTTAAAGATCGAAGACCCAATATCCCACTCAAAGTCATTTGCGTCTATCACAGGCTTAGAAATTTGGGTTGTTGGCAGTGGTGCCCGACCACTTTACTTTCTGCATATCCTGGGTTGTAATAAGGGCAGTGTTTCTTTCTTGCATGTCATTTTTTTATTTCGTTTGGATCTTGTTAGGCCATTGAGGACTATAAAACCTTTTCTACTCATAATAAAAAATTTATTATTTAAGATTTAAATAATTTAGAAGCTTAATGAACCTAGGAAACCACCGAAATCGTCTGGGGTCGCATGCATAATATTGCATTCTTCTTTCTCCTTCTAATAAGACACCTCCTTGCCTGCGAGTAGAGTCCGGATAATCTGGCCTATGAGGATGAAGTGCCGGACCTAGGTAGGCCCAGTATTTTCTAAAAATTATTTTATATTAAGCCTATTTTTTAAAATCTATAGCATCCCTGATTTGAGATCTTCAAAACCAGCATGCATTACATTAGTAACTAATTAAAATAAATTTTAATTGCATTAGCTAGAGGCATTCACCCAACATAAGTCTAGTAGAAATTAGGAAATTCTCTAGATGTCGGACCTATTTCCAAAGAACTATACTAACCATCCATCTTTCATAAATGACTTGATATCATAGTTTTGAAGCGATTATGTGGTTAGCTGACTCCCCAATCCATGCCAGGATAAGTTTAAATTTTTGCATTACATTAATTAGGACACGGGTCTTAGTGTTATTCATAGAAGACTAATCCCAATCTAGATTTAAGATTCCAGGTTACTATATTCTATCTCGTAGTATGCATAAAATAGTAGGTAGGTCCCTTCTTTTCAGAGACTCTAAATCCTACTTATCTACATCACAGGATGATGTCACCTCTATCTTTCTCTCATGCATGTGATCGAGTGATATACTTTTATTTTCTCCAATTTTCTCCTTAGTATCCTAGAGCGTCTGAATGTTGGTATGAACCCTGCGTGTGGATTCAGCCCTTTGAGACCCTTCTTCCCTTTGAGTAGGACCTTCTTAGTCTATTCCATCGTGCCAAGCCCATTTTGGAAAGGATAATGTATGATCCTTAATCGAGAGTTTTCTCAGGCTCCGGCCTGGGATGTAATTAACCACTAGGGGATTATGCCCGTGGGAAACTTGGCCCTACATCTAATAAACCCGATCCGAGCTGATATATCGGGTGGGGGAAACCCGTTCTGATCAGGTCATGTATATTACTACCCATCGGGGTGTGTTGGTGAGAGCCTATATCCTCAATGGTTAGTCATATGCATGGTCTAATCTGCCCTCCCATCAACCTGTTCATGTTGAGTGTAAAGGCCTGTGATCATTTTTTCATACTGGATAGTGCGACCGTATTATTTGTGTTTGAGCCCCACGAGCGATGCTCCTTCAGAGGTCCACATGTTTCTGGCGATCACCGTGGGACTAGTTTCTCTCTCCATCTTTGGATTATATATTATCCTTTCTTGTGTGTACTCCAGGATTGGTACTCCTTAGATTATGTCAGTCCCACTCTCAATTATGATCTTTCCTTAGTTAGGGTTCCTTCCCCTGAGCTAGGGTCTTCTCCCTACTCTACCTCTTTCGAGCCTTGCAAGCTATTATGTCCTTTATCTATTCTTATCTATCTTTATCAAATCCTTCCTTCTTTCTTGATTTAAATTCTGATTTCTAACCTTTCAAATTTCTTTTCTTGGCAGTAATGTCATATCTTCGTTCGCACCTTCCGTTACTTTTAGTTTTGGTTCGTACGCACGGGAAACTCTCCCTGGCTCACTATTCCTCTCCCTGGAGGAATCATTTGTTGTTCCTTCACCGACTCGACGTTCGTCACACTTGGTGGACCCACCCTAGCAGAGGCTGTTGCATTCTCTCCTTTTCATCAGAGAGGATGTGCAGCCATGCGCCCTTTTAGATGTCCAGCTGCTCGGTAGACAGCCCGGGCACCTGCTCATCCCATTCTTGAACCTACGTAGATAGTGCGCCCTATGGCTAGGAGACCAATGCCTAGACCACTTCCCATTCCACCCGTTCATCCTGCGATTAGGCATCTAGAGCCTACTGCTTCAGTTATACAGACTGCTCCGGCCCTAGTGCCGGCAGTCTACTGCTGTAGTTACCCCTGCTGTTCTGTCAGAGTTACCTCAAGTTATGGTTTCCCCTCACTCTTCCACTGGCAAGAGGGGCGTCTAGACAGAGGTGCCCTCTCCTTCTTCAGGTTGGCTTTTTATTTTTGCTCAACTCTCTCAGGTTGAGACCATCAGGCAGACCCCGACACTTCTTGTTGTCCCTATTCCCCTATCACCCAGGCAGTGGGTTCAGATGTTCCATCTACCCCCACTTTTGGCCTTGGAAGAAGGGCCAGGAGGAATAGGAATAGGAGGCTTCATATGGCTGCATCTGAGGCAGATAGGCAGAAGATGGTTGAGGTGACAGCTCATGAGGAGCTTATTCAGAGGAGAGTGGCTCCTAGGCAGTGGAGACCACATCGAGTAACATTCATGCCCACCCTAGAGGTTTTAATAGCTCCTAAGATAGAAGTGATCTAGGGAGGATACTTCTCTCCACTGGCACATAGTAGGGATGAGGAGGATGTTGCCCGCATTATGGTGACCCCTCCTATTATGACTACTTTACCCCGGGCTAGGGTCCCTAGGGACACTGGTGTTCGAGCCCTCACTTAGAGGATTTGAAACATCATCTGCTTAGCACGTGGCAGAGGGCCTATCAGTCGGGAGAGGTTACTCTGATAGATCTCTAAGGCTACCTTTCAGTTGAGGAGATAGACTGCGAGGTGAGTGTACAGTTGGCAGAGAGTGCAGACACCTCAGCAGTCTATGATTGCAGACAGTTCCAGTTGTTAGATTATTGGCAGTTACTCCTACTCTAGGATGATGCCCACGTCGGCGAGGAAAGAGACAGTATTGGTAGCCTGCTCGGCCCTAGATCAGTTCAGTAGTGGTAGCCCCTCAGCAGTCGATTACCAGTATAGAGCCCCATCGCAGCAGATGGGTTTGGAGACGTTGGAAGGCGGGCACCCCTGTCGACCCAGTTCAACCAGATAAGACAGCACCATTGGAAGAGGCAGAGCAGCCAGTGGACACAGTTGATCAGATGGATATTTTAGTTCCTTCCGGGTCTGAGGCAATCCTGATGGCTTGCGATGATGAGTTAGTACCTACTCCCAATGGATCATCAGTTCGGAATAAGATAGAGCCAGCTCCTAGCACTCATAGGATTACTTCTCTTATGAGTCCCTACATAGAGGCACTTCAACGATCTTTCTTATAGGATCATGATACACTAGGATGTGAGTTACATGAGGATATACCAGTGCACTGGGTCTGTGTGATCGCCCGTTGAGGTCACTCGGAGGAGCAGAGAGAGCCCAAAGACCAGGATGAACAGAGAGACCCCGAGGTGGTTGGATCTCCCAAGTTAGTGGATATATATGCTATAGTTCTGCACCTTCAGGCACAGATGGCAGAGATGGCCAGAGCCATGACAGCTATGATTGCATGGTTGATAGCCTTAGGGGTGATGCCTCAGATGACGGGTGTAGCCACTACTAGTACTTCCAGAGACCAGCCAGTAGTATCACCTACTACACTAGACCCCATAGGAGTGGACAGGATCCAGAGAGCAGTCCAGCACCACCCAAAGTGCCTACTTATACTACTCCAGTCTAGAGTCAACCAGCCCAGTTGTCAATAGGTCAGCTATAGGATCTGATTGCTCAGAAGATAGACCAGGCAATTTCCTCCATGAAGGCTGAAGAGGCAGTTAGCAGAGGGTGTCCCTACCCCCCTTGTTTCATCCCTCCTAGATATAGATTTTTTCAAGGTCTTGGGAACCTGAAGTAGCATGTGGCTCAGTATCGAGACTTATATTATAATATAGGAGGGAATGATCCTTTGATGTTGAGGCTTTTTGTCAGCAACTTCGTGGCGATGGCGTTTGCTTGGTACACCGACCTCCCCAATAACTCAGTTCAAACTTTTGCAGAGCTGGATCAATTGTTCATACAGAAATTTATGAGTACAGAGCGCCGGGTTACAGTTGGAGAGTTAATTATGACTAGACAACGCCCTAGAGAGAGTCTTCTAGATTATATAGTCAGATTAAGGAACCTCAGTCTACAGTGTGAGCCTCAGCTACAAGAGCAGCATGTAGTTTAGATTCTGTTGAAGAACATTGATGGTCATATAGCACCCTACCTTAAGATATTTAGTATCAAAACCTTTCAAAAGTTATTCACGAAGGTCACTAGTTTGCAGGACAGTATACCCGATGCAGTCCCTCCTAAGATTGAGAGTCAGCCTTCGCGCAGACCTCAGCGTCAAGAGTTTTCAGGGGTACCTTCACCTAGGAGAGAGGAGGTACATAGTACTTACGTACTGTCAGATAAAGGTAGGAGTCCCTTAGTCAGTTCAACACCACAGCAGGAGCATTCACACTCCTCTGGTCAGCCAGTAGTATAGCCCAGGACCTTCCGTAGGACTCTAGAGATTCAGGAGTACCTATAGGAGATGCTTAGTAAGGAATATCCCTTTAAAAGAGAGAGTGTGAGAAAAATTTTCAAATTCCTTACTAAGAAGAACATTTTAACATTCCCAAACAATAATAGAGTGGAGGAAGAGGGTCAGACTGAGCACCCACTCTATTGTCCTTACCACAAGACATATTGGGCACGTGTTAGAGGACTGCTATGTGTTCAAAGATAGAGTTGAGAGTTGATGGCCACCAAACATATACACATCTAGGACAGTAATTTGGTGCAGCCCAAGGGTAAGACTATTCAAATAGTTCAGATGATCTCCAGTCATAGTCCCAGCCATAGTGACAGTCAAGGTTACAATAGGGATAGTAGTAGTAGATCCCCTCACAGATTTGAGGGAGAGTGGCAGTTAGCACTCTCCAAAAAGACAAAGAGAATGATTGATCGTGCAGTTCAGAGTTTAGAGGAAGTTGAGAGGAGGCCTTCCCAGGCACAGTCGATAGTTGCTGCTCTAGTTACTACGCCAGCACCTTTCTCTTCTTTACTTTCTGTTGTAGTGCTAGATGAGCATATTTATTCTTATTTTACTTTTTGTACTAGAAAAATATATGAAAGAAAAAAATATGTTGTAACCTCAGAGGATAAGTCAGGGTTCCTTCCAGCACTTACACTGAAGGATTTTATTCTCCTCTCATTTAATGAAGAAATAATAGAAGAAGGTGATTCTGACTACTTTTTGTCTTATGTACCTTTTACTATTGTTTCTATTTCTACTTGCTCTGGCACTTCCACTTTTATTGTTCTATATATTTCTGATAATGATTCTGGTGAGGAGTCTGGGTATGAAGACAAACCAAACTTTGTAATTCCAGAGGGTGGTTGTTATATGGATTCGAGTGGTGAATCTGAGAACCCACTTTAGGCACTTTCTTTAGAACCAACACCAGCCACCATCACTGAAGCAAAGGAATCTCCTGTTGAGGAAGACTCAATTTAGGAAGTTCATTTGCATTCAAAGAAGGTCCTTCCACCTCAGTTGGCTAAGAATACAAAAGATAAAAACATAGTCACCCAACAGGATGATCATATCCCCTCCTCCCAAGAGCAGTCAAAGGAGAGGGAAATGCCCTCAGTTGGAGGTTGATTACAATGTGTTGGCTTATCTAAGTAAGATTCCTTCACTCCTTAGTGTAAATGATGCTCTGATGATGTCTCCTGACTTGAGTGAGATACTGGAAAATCCTTGCTTGAACTAGAGTCCAATCAAGTTTTCTTTGCTTCAGAGTCTGTTGGGGATGTGTGTCATTTGAAAGAGATGCCATGCATTACCTTTTCTAAGCGTGATCTTATTTTAGGGACTTCTGAGCACAATCTTCCCTTGTATGTAACTGCTGAAGTCAATGGTTGTGAGTTAAATAATGTCATCATAGACCAAGGGGCATCAATAAACATCCTTACACACGAAGCTTTGAAGAGCCTCTCTAGGTCACTTGAAGCTCACTTCCGACAAGATTATGTTGAAATGTTTTAATAACCAAGGTCAGAGGGCTCTAGGGTTTATCACCCTACCTCTGAAGTTTAGGAATTTCCTAACTGAGGCAAACTTTCATTTGCTTGAGGCTGATACTTTATACAAGGCTCTCCTAGGAAGGCCTTGGATCCATGAGTATGGAATAGTACCCTCTACTTTGCACCAATATTTGAAGTTCATGAGGAATGATATCGAGTATACCATTCTTGGAGATATTCAGCCCTTCTACGTGCATGAGGTTTCTCTTTACGATGATGCTGAGTATTATGTACTTCGGAAGACTCGTAAACCTCCACCTACCCAGTCACCAGTGACACCTGATAGTGCTATATAGGGTCCTGTGCAGTCACCTACACAGGGTCCTATACCACCACCGGTACAGGTCCCATCACAGGTTAGTATTGAGGTAGGTGTTTCCATTGAACATTCTGATAGAGATCCATTTAAGTTTATAGTGAGGAACGATGGTCCCCCTAGTAGAGGTAGGGGAGGATGAGGTAGGGGTAGAGGAAAAGTTTTGATCTGTGAGCCACATAATAACGATACTCGGACTCCTCCTCCCCCACACCTTTATACTTCTTCTTTGACTGTAGAGTTCGACTCTTCAGATGACGAAGTGATTGATATCCTTCATCATCCAGTCACTTCACCACTTCCATATTCTGCTGGTTATGATTAACAGCCTACCTTTAGTAGCCATTTGATACCTGAGGGTGGATTAGTTATTGACTGTAGCTCAGACGAGGAAGAGGACTTCCGATGTCAGACTACTATTGAACAACCATCTCCCCATCAGATAGGCGGGATAGGAGTTGAGGATTCCGGTCAAAGATCTTCTGACACTCCCTTAATGGTGATTATAGTCCGATATGGACTTGTGAGAACCCTATACCTCACCTGTACAAGACATTTCAGCTGGCACGATCTGAGTGTCCGTCTGTACCCTGTAGTATAGGTGCCCCACTAGGTCTTGGAAGCCAGCATTTAGAGGAGACCGCTATGAATATAGAGGTCAAAAGTACCCCTCATTATTTTTCACCTATTGTAAAGAGTTTTGTAGAGTGGGGCCTTATTCGTTCTACTTGGCCCGATGAATAAGATCTACAACAAGCCCTAGTTTGGCGAACTGACTTCCCTAGAGGTGTAGAGGGTGTAGGGTACATGGGATTGAGTCAGTCTAGTAATGCCAATATTCATGATGTTTCCCATTCTTATCCAATTATTTCTCTTACCGATGAAGAAGACTCGGATAGTGGTGAAGACAACATCCTTGATGCTCCATAAGAGTTTAAAGATGGAGTCACTTCTGCCATGGATGAACTGTATGGGGTCAACTTAGGCACTGAGTCAGATCATAGGCCTATCTTTCATATTGCCCTACTGTCTGACTCAGATGCTCAAGAATACATCAAGTTATTGTCAGAATTTAAAGACTATTTTGCCTGGAACTACACCGAGATGCCTGGTCTAAATCCAGAAGTAGCAGACCATAAATTAGCAAGTAAGCTTGATTCAGTTCTTATTAAACAACACCTCATAGGATGAGGTTAAAAATTGAACAACAGGTGATTGCTGAAACTAAGAAGCTTATAGAAGCTGGTTTCATCAAGGAAGAGAAGTACCCTATTTGGCTTGCCAATATTATTCCAGTTTGGAAGAAGAGATGACAGATTCGTGTTTGTATTGACTTCTATGATATAAATAAGGCATGTCCTAAGGATGATTTTTCTCTTCCCATTCCTAAGCTTATAGTGGATATAGCATTGTCCCATAGCATTTTCTTATTCATGGATGGTTCTTCTAGTTACAATCAGATAAAGATGGACCCCAACGATGAGAAATTCATTACATTTTGTACACCTATTGGTGTCTTTTATTATAAGGTGATGCCTTTCGGTCTCAAGAATGCCAGGGCCACCTATCAACGTGCAATGAATATTATCTTCAATTAGATGATACACGAGCAAGTTGAATGCTATGTGGATGATTTGATAGTCAAAAGCAAGGTTCGTGGAGATCACCTTCGAGATCTACAAATCATTTTTGAATGCCTTTACAAGTTTGATTTAAAGATGAATCCTTTAAAATATGCAATTGGAGTTAGTGTAGGAAAGTTCTTAGAGTTTATAGTCCGCTATCATTGCATTGAGATTGATCCTTTGATGATCAAAGTCATAGTTAATTTAAAACCACCTAAAATTCTTACCTAATTGAGATCCTTTCAGGGTAGACTTGCTTTCTTGTGGAGATTTATCTCTAATCTTTTTGGTAGGTGTCATCCCTTCTCTGCACTAGTGAAGAAGGATGCCCGATTCAACAAGGATGAGATTTGTCAGGAGGCCTTTAAGAGTATAAAGCGCTACCTGATGAACCCCCCTATTTTAGCTGCACTGATCTCAAGTAGGCCGTTGATTCTCTATACTACGGCCCTTAATGAGTCTTTAGGTGCACTGCTGGCTCAAAAGAATGAGGATACCTACAGAGCTTAAGTACCCAGTGATGAAAAAACAATATTTAGCCTTGATATTTATGGTACAGAAGCTTAGGCATTATATGATTTCACATAAGATTAACTTGATCTCTAGAGTCAACCCATTGCAGTACTTGATGACCTGTCTGACCCTCTCAGGTCATCTATACGGTGGTCTATGATTTTACTGCAATTTGATATCACTTTTTTTCCTCAGCGGGCTGTCAAAGGACATGCTCTAGCTGACTTTCTGGCCGATCACCCGATCCCTACTGATTCCACACTCAATGATGATCTACCTGATGAATAAATCATGAGTGCAGATGAGTAGGAGTCCCCTACTTTGGAGTTTTACTTTGACGGTGCGTCATCCGTTAAAGCCTTAAGTCCAAATGAAACTCCTTCGATTATGGTGGGATTAGGCCTGATTTTTGTGTCCCCTGAAGGTCACACTCTATGATACTCCTATAGTTTATTAGAACCTAATATTAATAATGAAGCTGAGTATGAAGCTCTGATTTTGGGGTTAGAGTTGGCCATTCAGATGAATATTATGCGGGTGAAGATCTTTGGAGACTCCCAACCAATAATCAATCAAGTAGCTGGAGTCTACAATCTATATCATAATAAAGCAATGGAGTTCCTGTACCTAATACTATAAGTAACTTTGATCAAGATCCCTAGATCTGAAAATGGAAAACTATATACATTGGCCAAGTTAGCAAAAGAATTAGCTGACCCTACTGAAAACCCAATGTCTATTATTATCCAGTATCGTCAAGCTCTATACCCCACGGACTTATCTTCTCCCGATTAGACCCTCACACTATTTGCTGTTGATGAGAAGTCTAATTGGAGAGAGCCCTTCGTAGAATACTTAAAATATGGTAGGCTTCCAGATGATAGGTCTCTTGCCGCTCAAATTAGAAAGAGGGCTCTATCATTTACCTACGTAAATGATATCTTATATTTAAGCTCTTTTTATAAGATGTGGTTGAGATGCCTCAATAAAGAAGAGGCTCATAAAGTCATAGGCGGGATACATGAAAGACTTTATGGTGCCCATTAGTCCGCCCAAAATGAAAGACAGAATTAAACGCCTTGACTACTATTGGCTTACTATGATCCATGATTGTATAGAACATACTAGAAGGTTCCACCAGTACCAGGTTCATGGTACAGTGATTCCCCAACCCCTAATCCGCTACACCCTACTGTATCATCTTGGACATTTAAGGGCTAGGGCACGGATGTAGTGGGTCTTATAGACCCTCCTTCTTCTAAGGGTCATAGGTTTATCTTAACCGCCACTGATTACTTCTCTAAGTGGGCAAAAGATGTCCCACTTAGAAAGTCAAATCAAAAGATGTGATGTGGTTCTTTCGCGATAATATTATTTATCGCTTTGGTATTCCGTGTTGTATAATCTCTGATAACGATCTGTCTTGTAGAAGAACCAAAATTGCTAGATTTTTTTGCCACCATAACATTAATTGGCGATACTCCTCGATTTACTATCCCAAAGCCAATGGCTTGACAAAGGCATTTAATAAAACTCTTGTGCAACTAATAAGAAAAATCTTTGTTGCAAATAAAAGAAAATGGCATGATATGCTACCTGAAGCATTATGGGAATATAGGACTACCTACCGCACTCCTACTCAGTCCACCCTATATGCTTTAGCCTTTGGGGATGAAGTAATCCTCCCACTTAAGGTCGAACTCCCCTCACTGCGTGTAGCAGTTAGTTTTAATCTTCCTGCTGAAGATAATGCCCGACTATGGTTGGAAGAGCTTGATGGCTTAGAAGAGCTTCGTTTATAAGCTCATCAGAATCTTAAGTTATACCAGGCCCGAATGGCCCGGTCACACGATCGCCTTCTTAGACCCCGTGCTTTCCGGGTAGGCGATTTAGTTCTTATTTTACGTAGGCCTATCATTTTGCATTGTTGGCGAGGTGGTAAGTTTGAGCCTATTTGGGAAGGCCCCTTCACTATATAGCAAGTTTATGAAGGTGGTGCCTACCTACTTATTAATGTAAATGGCATTCACCCAATGTCTGTCATCAATGGGTAGTACTTAAAAAAGTACTATGCCTGAGTCTAGTACTTCACAGGGGAGCCTCCCTACTGCATGTAGATATCCCTCTATATATGTAGCTCCTAGAAGAATCCCTCTCACTTTTGAGCAGTCTGTGTGGCCACGACCATTTTTCCTCTACCACACCTTTATACTTCTTCTTTGCCTGTAGGGATATTTTCTACTTTTGTCTATGTGCACCAATCACATTAATGCTATGGCATAGAAATTTTATTTGTTCTCCCCTTTGTAGGGCTTAGTCCCCCGGTTTCACTTGTCACCCCAAGTGTGGTCTAGGATATCAAAATCAATAGTTTGAGTCTAGTTTTAAGAGGTGATACTAGGTCCACCCCCTCCTATGATGGTCAGGTATGGTGATAGAGATCCATTATCCATATTTGAATTTCATTTTCCTATCAGTCTTGACCTGGTAGCTGTAGCCCCTAGTCCATTAATATGAGTTGAATGTGAGAGGGGATGTCGTAGTCTTTAAATTATGTTATTTTTTAGGTGTTATACTGGGTCCACACCCTCCTATGATAGCTAGGAGTGGTGATGGGGATCCACTATCCCTATTTTAGTTTCTTTTTCCTATCAATCCTTCTCTGATAGTGTTAGTCCCTAATCAATTCATATGAGTTGAATGTGATCGGGGATATCAAAATCATTAGTTTAGACACTCTATAGATATTATACTGGGTCCATGCCGCCCTAAGTTGGTCAGTAGTGGTAATGTTGATCCCCTATCATAATTTGATTATATTTCTACATCAATTTTACCATGATTGTGCTCCCCAGTTCATTCACATGAGATTAATGCGATCTGGGTTATCAAAACCAATGATTAAATTATTTATAAGATCCTGTTAGATCTCTTTCCCCAATTTTGTTCATGTGCCGAACATGATCTGGGTTATCAAAACCATTCACTAGTCCCTCAAGAAAAAAATATACATGTCATAAAAGAGGGAAGCTCTTAGTAGAGCAAAACCAGTTGCCCTTATCATAGGAGGAACTCAATAAAACTCTCTAAGGGCAAAAATTCCCCAAAATTCCTCTTTCTTCTCCCTTGAAGCACTTCGGTGGTCTCTTCAAGGTTGAGTTTCCACTTAGTTGGTTGTAAATCTTTATGATTCTAAAATGTTTTTCTTTGCTAGTGATATAGTACATTGTGTTTTAGAGGTCAACTTCACTACCTTCCGGTCTTAGGTCTTTCTGAGGAAAAATCAATCCCCTTCTACCCTCTTTTGGCAGCCTACTCTCCCATTTATGCACTACTCTGAGCTACCAGAATAGTCCTATGAATGTGGTAGTGTTACTTTTACTCCCCACGGGGTCCTACCTAGTTATGGTAGGTGTTACCACTGTGACCTGCTGATAATCATGGATTTCACTCATGATTACTATACTAGGTGTCAGGTGTGTTGCAAACTATTTTCATGGCTTATGTTTTGATGATTGACAAACACTATCTCTCTTGGACTACTTGTTGCTTCTAACTTTTCAGGAATCGAAGATCGGACGATCAAGAGGAAGCCAAAACATCCTGAACGAACTTTCAAGGTGTGCTCTCTTCTCACCTCAGAGTTATTTCTTTAGTTGTGATGTAGTACATCTATTCTCAGGTATTAGCATCAAAGTTTTAGGGGCTTTGACTTTCTAGTAGAAGATCAGCCCCATACTATAATATTCGTATCCTACTCTTAGCTACTAGAGTGGTTCTATGAGTAAAATAGTGTTGCTTTTACTCCCCACAGGGTCCAACCAATTTGTGAGGGTGTTACCCTAGTGTTCCTTTGATGATTATTCAATCTTATTCATGATTACTGTTCTCATGTATTAAGTGTGTCCCCTTACTACCTAGAGTTATCTTCTTGGGTGTGATGTAGTATATCCTGTCTTGGATATTAACATCTCTACTTTGAGAACTTTGATTTTCTAGCAGAAGATCAGTTCTCCTACTCCATTTCATGACCTATCCTACCATTCATACACTAGGCTTAGTTGCCAAATTAGTCCTATGAATGTGTTGATGTCACTTTCACTTTCCACAGGGTCCTACTAGTTTATGTGGGTGTTATCACTGTAAGCTTTTTCTCATTCAGAGTTGTTGTCCTTAGTGGCGAGAGTGCTCCCTCACCACTTTGGTTCTTTTCCTCTTACTTGGTGATGTGGTGCATCATGCCTTAGATGCCACCATCACCTTTTCCTTGAGCTTTGATTCTCTAGTAGAGATTCAACTCTTCTAGGTATTTTACCACTTGTTTACCCATTTAGACCTGACTCCTAGCTACTGAAGAGGTCATTTGGGTGTTTTGATAATGTTTCCACTTCATATAGGGTCCCCATCAGTAAGTATGGGTTTGCCACTATAGCTCCTTTGGTGATATTTTTTACTAGACTTAGTCCTACTTTCTGTAGCAGAGGTGCCCCCTCACTACTTCGATTCTTTTCACTCCCTCAGAATGAGATTACTCTTTTGCACACTCTACTAAGGGTGTATCTCTTCCATCTTTGGTTGGGAGAAATCATTCTGATGTCCTCCTTCCCTTTATATAGGGTTAGGGTTCCCTAGGAGATCCTGACAGTATTTGGATACTTATGGCCACAATGATTTATCCTCTACCATGTGGTTACCAAAATGCTAGAAAGGATTCCCTAGGAGGCTATACCCTTAAAATTATCCCATTTACCTACTCCTTCCTCTCTCACATCCCTACACAGATCTGTGTCAGGCAGATGTTGAGGTGACTTTTACCTCCTATCCTGCTATTTGAAATGAACAGATAAGAAATTGGTCTTATTTACTTGATAGAGAGGGCCTGACAGAGCACCAGATAGGTACTCCTCACCACTCTTTTTCCTTTTTGATATTATTGTTTTGATCAGGAAAGAATTAGAGCCTGACTCTTTATTCACTCAGCTGAAATGACTGAGTGGGTATTGAGCCCTTTCTCATTTACAAGGCCGAGCTGGTCGAGTAGATTGTAAAGCTTACCTGGTTAAAGTGAAGCCTTTCCATAGCACCTAGAAGGTGTCCCTTACTACCTCTCTTTACTCCGGATGTCCTATTAAAGACTAATCAGGCTTCTATTTCGTAGCTCATGAGCTTCTGTCTGATGCCAGACATAAGTAGTGGGTCACCCCAATCCACTATTCTGAAACGATTAGGAGGAGAGGGATCCTTTTCATCTTCTACACCATTATTTAGATACTGTGAGACTGGTAGATGGTTCTACTTACAAGTTAAAATGTAGCCTTGCCAGAGCATCTAGAAGGTGTCCCTTACCACCCCTATATTCTGGATGCCCTGTAAAAGACTAAGCAGGCTTCCATTTTGTGGCTCATGAGCTTCTTGCTGAGGTCAGGCAGAAGTAGTGGGTCACCCCAATCCACTATTCTAAAAGGATCAGGAGGAACGGGAACCTTTTCACCTTCTACCCCACTGTCCAGATACGGTCAGGCTGGTAGTTGGTTCTACTTATAGGTTAAAGTGAAACCTTGCTAAAGCACCTGAAAGGTGTCCCTTACCACCTCTTTACCCCGGATGTCTTGTAAAAGACTAAGTAGGTTTCCATTTCATGGCTCATGAGCTTCTTGCTGAGGTCAGGTAGAAGTAGTGGGACACCCCAATCCACTATTCTGAAAGGAGCAGGAGGAGCAGGATCCTTTTCACATTCACTACTGCCCAGATACGATCAAACAGATAGTTAGTTTTCCTTACCTAGTTGAGCGAGCCCGATAGAGTCCCTGGGGGCCATCCTTAACACCTCTTTACTTTGGATGTCCTGTTAAAGACTAGGCAGGTTTTCATTTTTGTCTTCTTTACTTTTGTTGAGGTCATGCAGAAGCATCGAGTCACCCGAATCCTCTATTATGAGATGAGCAGGAGGAGACGGGATCTTTTCACCTTCTACCTTGCTGTTTTGATACGGTCAGGCAAGTAGCTGGTTTTACTTACCTGGTAGAGAGGGCCTGACAGAGCACCTGACAGGAACTCCTCACCACCTTTTTCTCTGAGTGTCCTATTATGATCTAATAGACACCAGATTTTGTGATTCCTTATTTGTTGTCTTGATTTGGTTAGGTAAATATTGAGTCACCCCAATCCACTGTTCTAGGATGAGTAGGAGGAGACAGGACCCCCTTCACCTTCTATCCTGCTGTTTTGATACGGTCTGGCAAATAGTCGATCTACTTTTACTATATTACTTTTAGTTCTTCTCTTGGCTTTTCCCCTGCTACAGGGTAAGGTTAGGGGAGAACCCCTCTACCTTTTCACCCTTGAGGTGATCATTACTTTCAGTTCTTCTCTTGGTTCTACCCCTGCTATAGGGTAAGGCTAGAAGAGAACCCCTCTACCTTTTCACCCTTGAGGTGATCTTTACTTTTGGTTCTTCTCTTGGCTCTGCCCCTGCTATAGGGTAAGGCTAGGGGAGAACCCCTCTACCTTTTCACCATTGAGGTGATCTTTACTTTTGGTTCTTCTCTTGGCTCTGCACCTGCTATAGGGTGATGCTAGGGGTGAACTCCTCTACCTTTTCACCCTTGAGATGATATTTACTTTGGTTCTTTTCTTAGCTCTATCCTTGTTGAAGGGTAAGGCCAGGAGAAGGCCCCACTACTGGTTCACCACTTTGGTGATACCTTACTTGTGCACTGCTGCTTTTCATTCTCTCTTAGGCTCTGCCCTCGCTATAAGGGTAAGGCCAAGAGAAGAACTCCTTACCTTTTCTTTTACCTTTTTGGTACTCCCTTACTTATTTTTTTCACTCTACTTTCTATGCCATAGTCGATCAACACCAACATGAGCGTTTTACTAGTTGTTCGCCACTCCTGTTGGGGGTCCATTTGTTGACCTTGATTTTGGCAAAAACACTTGGACCAAACGGTTGACTTGGTCAATTTGACCAAGCCAAGACCTAAGGTCTCTTCTATTCAGTTCAGTGGGTCAATCTGAGTCTGTTGAGCCCAGACCCAGATCATGGGTCAACCTTATTGACCAGGTCAACCAGGGTTGACCCAAATTGACCCCTTTAGCCTGTTGCGGATCTGTTTTTAAGGTTTATGATTTTGATGATAGCAAACACTATTATTTCTCTACGATTTCCTTATCTACTGACATTTTAGGTCCACACGATCAGACTGCAGTTTGAAACTAGCTCAAGATTGGGTAGACTCTATCTGAGTCGATTATACCTTTTTTGCTTTTTTGAGTCTATTGTATTTGGTGTGGCTCCTGCTGCTTTATAACTTGGAAGATTTTCTGACTGTTCCCTAGAGTTTACTATTTTTGGTAACATCATCCGGGATGATAGTTCTATCATCCTGGACTATCGGTTCAAAAGAAAAAACCCTAATTAGGACATCCTCATTAAGGCATCCATCATTAAGATCAGTCTGGATGATACTTATATCGGTCAGGACAATAGGCTCAGTTAAGAAAGAATCAACCGCCATGATCAATTTAGGTATTCTTTATTTTAGGAAATCGGTTAGAACAATATCCATATCATCCTGGACGATCTAACTCAATTATGCCTAAATTGATCTAGTATCTTTGGAAAGCATTAAAGACTGATTGATTCGATCAAATCGTACTAGATGATCGCAGTATCATCCTGGACGATACGCTGGATGATACGGGACAATATGCTGGATAATTGGATATCGGATAGCTCTTTTCAGAGCGATGTTTAGGACGATATTCCATGATTTATACTGATCGTCCAGGATGATATATTATCGTTCGGGATGATATAAACAAATTTCTTATGATTATCTCAAATCATCCTGACTGATTAGGCTTAAATTATACTAATCGTACAGGACGATATTCGGCAACTTGCATTAATGATCTCATTTTGAGATCTTCTATTTAAGCTTTAACGATGCACTTTATAAGTGTCTTTGGCAGCCATTGTAGCTTCGTTCTTTTGGGGGAAACTTGAAGAGAGAGCTTGAAAGGGAGTGAGGAAAGGGTGGAGTTTGAGAGAGGGAGAAGATCCTGTGAGGGGGGACTCAAGGAAGTGTGGAGGGGGTTTCACACGGTTGCTCTGGAAAGCTCGCACCTGAATACTGTAAATTCAAGGCTTATCTCGAGGGAAGTTCACCAAAGAAGAAGATCTCTTTGGTATCAAAGGAACCGGCGACTCCACCGCACCGGGGAAGGTGGAAGTGATTTTGTAAGGGCTTCTCCGCCTAGTTGTGGTGGCTAAAGGTGAGACAACTTAATTTAGTGCAATACTCGGAGGGTGCCTCTGAGGAGTAGACGTAGATCAAGGTTTGACCAAACCACTATAACTCCGGTGTGTTCTTTCCTTTACTACTTTTGCATTTATTTTTCGCATCATTGATGTTTTTGTGGTGATTTTAGTTTGTAGTTTTATTTTAAAAGATCTTTAACAACCAATTCACCTCTCTTTTTAGCCTTGGGCTAATTCATAAGGGCCTAAAATCCCTAACAAACTTTCAAGTGGTATCAAAGCAGTATTCATAAAATCTAGTTTTTAAAAGCTTTTTAATTTTGATCTATGGCTAATTTGTCAAATCATAATATTGCGGAAGGTTATTCAATCACCATACTATCGTTGTTTGAAAATATTATATTTGATTTTTGGAAAATTTGCATGTCTATTTTTTGTAATCAATTGATTTTCGCATGTGGCATATGATTTTAACTTTTTTTTTTGACTGATTTGACCAAGTCAATAGCCATATGATTTTAACTAGTTATACATTACAAGCACGTGTTATAAATGGAATTAAAACTGATATTCCTTTTAATCAATAGAACAGGGAAGTATAACTTAATGCTCAATTGAATGCAAAATTATTAAATTATTTTTTCTGTGCTTTAAATTCTGAAGATTTTATGTTAGTATCCACGTGCACTACTGGTAAGAAAATTTGGGATAACTACACACCATATATGAAGGCATTAGTAAAATCAAGCACTCTTAGTTGAATATGTCAATGCATGATTATGAACTATTTCTCATGTAATCTTATGAGACAATCTTAGACATGTATACTATGTTTATTCAAATTATAACATCATTGCATGATTTAGGAAAAAAATTTTAAATTTTGAAAAAGTTAACAAAATTCTTTGTTGTCTACTGGATAAGTTTGATGCTAAAGTAATTGCTATTTCTGAATCAAAAGATTGGAATTAATATTCTATTGATAATTTGATTGGCTCACTCATTGCCTATGAGCAAGATTTGGATCAAAGATTTTTGGACGCAGGTGAAATGATTGTTCTAAAAGCTGAAGATATAGAAATAGATAGCTTAGTTGGTGACAAATACAATAACTTGTCAAGCAAATCAAAAAGCTCACCAAAGCATAAGCATCAACAAAAGAGCAATAAAGGTAAAAATGGTAGGAATGTTAATATTTTTTCTGACGTTATTTGTGTTCGTTGTAGGAAGCCTGGACATAAAAAATTAGTGCCCTAATTTAAGAATTCTTCCAGCAAAAGAAAAGGGTAAAGCGAAGCAAATTTTAAATTGGGGAAATAATGAAAAGCAAAAAATCTCCTGGACAGACCTGATTTCTGAAGCATCGGACCAGGAGAAAGATAATGGTTAAAAGCCTTTGTTCGTGTGTTTGTGTTGTGTTTTGTTTTTAGTTTTTTTTTTTTTTCGATTTTATTTTATGTTTTTTTTCTTTGTTTATTCTTTAAATTTTTTTCTTGTTTCGTGAAATTTTTTCTCTGATCAACACACACATTTACTTTTTAAAAAATGAAAAATCTACTTCCTATTTTTTTTTGAAATCTTTAGTAAGTTGTGATTGACTTCTCTAAAAACAGTCAAAGGAAGGAAACTCATGTTTTTGACTCTCAATCTCTATTTCATAAAAAAGGTTATTCTACTTTTGATTTGAAATCTTTTAAATATTTTAAATTAGTCTTTGAAACTAAAATTTTTTATCTTCCTACATTTTATTTATCGCATAGGGATCATTTACAAGTGGTTGAATCTAACTCATAATTTTCTTAATCGAGAATTTGCTTTGTCAATAGGATGGATTTACTTTTGTTTTTAATATTTCAGAAACATAGCATATTCAAAAAAATTGGCCCATGATGCCAAAAATAAAAGATGCGCAAAGATGCCAAATTGAAAAATATACACAGAAGTGTATCAAAAATCAAAAGATGCACAAAGAGCGCCATTCAAATTGATAAGAGGCATAAAATGAGCCCACAAAATTTAATGCTTACCATTCTTGTACTTCTTAAAAGCTTAAGAAAACCCTTGAAACTTTTGATAATTAATTTTGAAAAATATGATTCCTGATTAAACAATTCATGCATTAATCTTCTATTAGATATATTTTATGAAAGGAGTTTTAAAAAATTAGTGTTTCTTTTTCTAATTTATTTCTTGATTTATATATTGGATTAAAAAGTTTTTGAGCCTTTTTAAAGAACTTGAGTTTGGATTATCAAATCCTAAATTTCTAACCTTTTCTGGGCTATACGTTGTCAATACAATTCTACTAAGTTTTTGATTAAAACCAAGAGGTAACTTTCCATTTTAAGAATATTTATTTTATTCACTAGATCAGGGATTATTTTTATCTTTTAATCATTTTGTTTTTATTGTTTGTGCCCCTTCTCTTTTTGATAAAGTCAAAGGGGGAGAACGTACTGTTGAATTTGTGTCCTTTTTAGCCTTAGGCTAGTTCATATGGGCCTACCATCCCTAATGAACTTTCATAGCCTATTTTAGCCCAATTTGATTTCAAATCAATGCCAAGCCTCCTTAAACTCATCCATATCAGTTAATGGGTAAAAATAGGCTAAATTGACCAAGTTAAACTTTGAATTGGTCAATCCAAGCCTTAATGGGTCATTTTGACCCATTTAAAACCCATTAGAGCCCAAATCAATTTTTCTTGTATTCAAACTCAACCAAGGCTAAATCCACTGATCCCTAGGAGCTATTTGGCTGGGTTGTCTAGCTCAACCATTGATTTCGTCAACCCAAGCCTTAGACATGTCAATATAACTTATTTAAACCCATTAAGACCATTAAATGCATTTTTAATGGCTCCTTAATGGTTATAATTCAAAACCTCGGCATAAATGATAGATTTTCCCTCCTAATTCCATCTTGATTCGATCCTAGCCATCCACTAATACTCTAGTGCTATAAATACAAAAATTTAGGGTTGATTAAAGACTTTTTTTACTCTAGCTCTCTCTCCAAGGAACCTTAGCCTCTTAGATTCAGTTTGAGACCTCCCACCACCATCTACTATTTACAACCCTAACCCGACGCCAAGGCCCCACTGGCGGCGATCCTCCAGTGAACCCGAGGCCAAAATCATTCCAAATCTTCATCCCATCGATCGAGGCCATTTCGGAGCTGGAGTTCAAGAGGAAAATTGTACAAGGACAATCTACAAGTGCAACCATACCAAGAACCCGAAGATCCAACTGTGAAATTCTCTAAAATCCGTTACCCTAGGCCACAACACTTAGGATTAATTAACTATATTTTTAGTGTGTATTAGATCTTAAAATTCATCCTCCATGAATACTCTTCATACATAGGGCCTACATTTCAAATTTCATGCCATTTGGTTGAGTATCGAGCGAGAGCGAGCTGAAATATGAAATAGGGTTTCGGTGTGCGTCGCCTATCCCCTATGGATGATGTGCGCCGTTGATCGCTTGATCAATGGTTCGGGATTTGCATTCCACCGATCTCGTTTGATCGTGGCAGTGGATCCCGCGACTCCTCGTGTGGTCTTGCACAATCGTGATCGTCCAATCCATACGGCGGGGATTGGATGGCCGGAGCGGATTTGATGACGTGGAGTAGTGACCTAAGCCTCTGAAATATTTAAATCACTTTTTCTTCTAAAAATCATAAAACATTCATTTTTAATCCGTTTTTCATGTATAATATACCGAATTGTTTGAAATTAAATCCTCTTTAATTCAAAATTATTTTAATTCAAATAATTATTCAATATTAATTTATTTTTAAAATAGTAAAAGTAATTATTTTAATATTATTATTATTGTATTTTTAATTCTTATTTTCATTTATTATTATTATTATTATTATTATAGTGGTGATTATCATTATATGTTATTATTGTTGTATTTCACTATTATTATTATTATTATTATTTTGCTATTATTATTATTATTCATTTTATTTTAAAACTATTATTTTAGTCATTACTATCATTACATTATATTATTATATTAACAAATTATTATTTTTAGCAAGTTGATTTTAAAATTAGCTTTATTA
>NW_021318525.1:216692-220049 GCF_001605985.2 Dendrobium catenatum
TCCCTTATTATTATTCTATTTTCTATTATTTGTTTTATTATCATTATTATTTTATTTCATTTCTTTTATTATTTATTATTATTTTATTATTACTTGACTATTTTAAATATTATTAAAAATATGTTAATTTTTTATCTTTATCATTATCATTAACCTATTTTGCATTATTATTATTATTATATGTAATGCATGATTATTTCTAAATTTTAGAAACTTTAGTATTTCAACTTAATTCCATTTAATGATTACTTTAAATATTATTGTTCTAAAATTATTTTAAAATTAGCCTTTATTGCTTGAAAATTCTAATAAATCATAACTAATTTATTTTAAATCCAATTTCGACGTACGACCCCTTGAATTTTTTTGAAAAATATGTGTTTTCATTTAAATTTATTTTCAGAAATCAATTTTGTTATTTCTAGCAAATTTCTGTCTTATAATCATATATGGCCTTTTTTATATTATTTAAATAATTATTATTATAATTATTTTAAAATTATAAGTTATCTTTAAACTATAAAATAGCCCCTTAATTTAATAATTCCCTTAAACACCCAAATTTTAGAAATTCATAAATAATTGTAGAAAATTCTAAATTAGACAAACTCAATTGTATTCAACTCCAATTAGGGTCTAGTATTTATCAAAAATATTAGGATTCCAGAAACTAACTTAAATCTAAAAGTCAACTTTTCAGTCAATCTCAGCCTATATTCTAGGGCCCAAAACTTCTAAAATTCATAACTTTGCATAAGAAACTCCAGATCTAGCAAACTATCTGGCTAACTACTCACCTTAAGGTCTAGTATTTACCCAAAATGTTAGGAGTCTCAAATCTAGCCTGTTTTCCATAGTGACCTTTTGGACCCCCTCAGCCTAGTACTTAGGAGGATCTGGGACTTTCCAAAATTGACTAATATAACTTAAACTTCAAATATCACTACCCTAAGCATTTAAAATTGACCAACAAGCTAAATTAGTTAAAATTGACCCTAATTCAATAATTGTTAAACTTTAACAAAAATTCCCTTTTCTAGCCTTCAATAAACTTGAACTTTAGGCAACTCTAACTAATCATCCAAATTAGGATCTATCTCAACCACACAAACCTTACACGTACGTAGAATTGTTTGCTAAGACACCACTTCTAGACTTAGGTTAGGCCGATATTTCCTATTCTACTGTGTGATAGAGCTTTCAAATGGTTTTATTGCATGTTGTGATGAATTGATTGGTGTGTTTACTTACATTTACTGTACTCTAGAAATGATTTGATGGGCGTTAGATTTACCCCTAGGTTAGGAATGGTACATATATCAATACGACTTTTATTGTAGGTGGCCATACTAATGCAATGCTAAAAAGGGGGCACTGTCATAATTTCTAATAATGTCTTATGTAGGTGCTTGCTCAGCCCCCCCTAAACAAGTGAGGGATAAAATAAAATCATTAAATTATAACTTCTACAGCTGCTACAGGTGGACTTATTAGCCCTCATAATTAAGAGCATGGCCAAGTTTGGCTCTGATGAGGTTTTATTTTTATATAACTACCTGTGATGATTATACCTGCTTGGGATGTTCATTTGGATAACCTTGTAGATGATTTTAGATTTACTACATTTCCAATCTATGTAAAATTTGTAATATTATAAAGAGTTGTGAATGTATACTTTGAGTGTGGATATTTTTATCCAACTCGAATTCCAAAAGAAGAGAGCATCCCTATAGGGGAGAGTCTTCTTCCATTTGGAAGATCGAGTTGGATGGTTTTTGATATCCAAAGAGAAAAGGCAATGCCCCCTACCAAGGGGGAATTATCTCTTCATTTGGATATTCAAGCCATGATGAATCCAAGCAGTCCAAGAAGGAGAGATCCAAGGAGTCCAAGAAGATGAAACCCAAGGAGCCCAAGGATGAGAGATCTAAGGAGTCCAAGGAGAAGAAGATTGAAGAGTTGAAGATCGAAGACCCAATATCCCACTCAAAGTCATTTGCATCTATCATAGGCTTAGAAATCCAGGTTGTTGGCAGTGGTTCCCAACCACTTTACTTTCTGAATACTCTGGGTTGTAATGAGGGCAGTCTGTCTATGGACATTTAGTTAATTTTATTGATTTATATTGATGTGATTACCTGATTTGTGTAATAGAAATTACCTAGTTTTTCTAGGTTTCTTTTTTATTTGTCATTTTTGCCTTCGCCTGGATCACGTTAAGCTCATTAAAGACTATAAATCCTTTTCTACTCATAATCAAAAAATTAATATTTAAGATTTTAAATAATTTAGAAACTTAACGAACCTAGGGAACTGTCGAAATCGTCCAGGGTCGCATTCATAATGTTGCATTAATAAGACACCTCCCTACCTGCGGGTAGAGTCCGGATAATCTGGCCTATAAGGATGAAGTGCCGGACCTAGGGAGGCCAGTCTTTTCTAAAAATAATTTTATATTAAGCATATTTTTTAAAATCTATAGCATCCATGATTTGAGATCTTTAAAACCAGCATGCATTACATTAGTAACTAATTAAAATTTAATTTTAATTGCATTAGCTAGGGGCATTCACCCAACATAAGTCCAGGACCAATTAAAAAATTCTCTAGATGTCGGTCCTATTTCAAAAAAATTGTACCACCCACCCATCTTTCATAAATGACTTGATATTGTTGAGTCTAGTAATTAGGTTGTTAAGCCTAACTTAATGGGTGAATTGGTAATTTAAAAATTTAAGCCCTCTTTTAAAATTATGTTGAACCGAAATAAAAATTGTTTCTTTTAAGTTTTGTAGAAAAAGTTTTTCAACCACAGTGTTTTTAAAACTAAGAATTAAAATGCGGAAATGTAAAAACAGTAAAGTAAATGACACCAGATTTATAGTGGTTCGGTCTAAAACCAGACCTACATCCACTCCCTAGAGGCACCCTCTGAGTATTGCACTAATACCAATAGTGACTCTCCTTTTGCACCCACAGCAAGGCGGAGAAGCCTGTACAAAACACTCTTTTCACCACTACCAGGTGAGGCAGAGAACTGTCATCCTTTTATACAATCCCCAGTGTTAGCAGAGAAGCGTCCGTCCTTTCACACAATCCCCAGTGTTGGCAGAGAACAGTCCGTCCTTTCACACAATCTACAGTGTTGGCAGAGAACCGTCGTCCTTTCACACTCTCCTAGTGTAGGCAGAGAACCCTTCGTCGGACCCAAATGAATTTTTTAAAATGCCCCCTATCTCGTAGGGACATTTTAGATAGGCTTTTTATCTTTGAGATTTTTAAATATTTATTCAGGGATCTCAGCACGCTGCGCGATGTCGACCTGAATAATGCCCCAAGTTCTTACTGGGGATTTTT
>NW_021318525.1:220621-239867 GCF_001605985.2 Dendrobium catenatum
GAAATGCATTCTTATTATACAAGATAATTTCAAAATATAGATGTAAGTATGCATTGTAAATGTGTATGTAATATTTTGATCATTAAAAAGTATATTAGACATAAAATTTTCATGCATGATACTTCTTTAAATGTCGACCGTTGATCAGCGGCATAGGCCTATGTCTATCCTGATCGATCAATTGATAAGCTCCTCCTTGGTACACCTTCTCGATGACAAAGGGGCCTTCCTAATTGGATACAAATTTTTCACCAATTTTTCGGTGTGGGATGGTTGGTTTTCTCAGCACCATGACCAATTCTCCTTCTTCAAATGCTCGAGGGTGCACCATCCGATCAAAGAATTTTGTCATTCTTCCTTAATAGATTTCCCAGTTTTGTTGAGCTTGCAACCTGAGTTCATCAAGTGCATCGAGCTCTTCCATTCTCAAGAGAGCATTTTGTTCTTGAGTCACCTTATTTTGGATAGCAATCCAAAGTGACGGTAGTTTGACTTACAATGCTAATATGGCCTCAACTCTGAATACCAATGAATAAGGAGTGTCTTTGGTTGGCTTTATGTAGGTTGTACGGTATGCCCATAGCGCTTCTACCATCTTCATATATCACTCTCTTTTATTCTTGGTGATGATCTTCTTCAACAATTTCATCAATATTTTATTAAGGGCCTCTACCAAGCCATTTATCTTTGGATTGTATATAGACGAATACCACTAATCGATCTTATGCCGGTCAACAAACATATAAATTTTTATACTTTTGAATGCAGTATTATTGTCTGAGATTATATAATGTGGCATACCAAATCTGTAGATAATATTGTGGGTAAAGAAATTGATCACATGATTGGATGTGACCTCTCTGAATGGAGCAGCCTCTCCCAACTTGGAGAAGTAGTCTGTTGCTGCTAAAATAAAGTGGTGTCTAACTGAAGACGGTGGATTTATTGGGCTAATTATATATGTGGCCCAGCATTTAAATGATCTGGATGCTACTGTTGGATAAAGTGGATTTGGAGGCTTATATATAACATCACAGAGGATTTGGCATTTGTTGTACCTCTTAGCGTGGTTAATATAATCTCTCACAATGGTCGGCCAATAATAACCCAAGCTCTTGACTTTAGCAGCCATTTTGGGACCTGATTGAAGTGCATCACAAAGTCTTTCGTGAACTTCTACTACTACTTTATCAGCTTCTTTGGTCCCTAGGCATCGTAGCCACATCTGATCAAAAGCTCATCGATATAGCGTGTCATTAACAAACGCATATCGTAGCGCTCTTTTTCTAATTTATGTAGCTATAAATTTATCCACTGGAGTTTACGTTCTTTGAAATAGTTGATGCTGGGTTGCCTCTAATCATCTCCCTCCTCGAGATCGAGGCAATGCAACCATGATTCTGAAGCTTCACTAGTTTTACGTTTCTTGGCTATATAATATCCTTTTGGATAGTTCTCCATAATGTTCTAATAGAGAGGTCAAGGGTAAACTAGAATTATATCTTATTGGATTGAATATGGTACTTCTTTTACCCTCGGGAATTGTAATAGAGCGAGTTCCAAGACCCTACAGGTATAAACTCCAATGAATACAGGCCTCTCCTCATTAGCGTTCGCCATTTCCTTGGCCAATTTGGCCAGACAATCTGCTTTAGCATTTTATCCTCGAGGAACTTGAGCTATTTCAACATTCAGTACTTGCTTTATAAGCTCAATGACTTGCTGGTGGTAGTGAGCCAATTCAAGTTTTCCAACCTTATAAATTCTAAGGACCTGATTTATTACAAGCTAATCACTAAAGATTTGGAGATGTTGAATTTTGGCATCGATCACAATCTCCAACCGTATTGTTAGAGCTTCATACTAGGCTTCATTTTTGGTACGAGGTTCAATTAAACTGAATGAAAACCTCATTATGCCTCCCTCAGGTGCTATGAAAATGAGACCAAAGCCAACTTGGGCTACTGCAATATTTTGAGGTCGGGCAGGTTTAATTGATGATACCCCCATCAAAGTACGTCACCCATAATTGTGGATTTTTATTCTCCTCGATTTGCATGATTTGCTCATCAAAAAAATCATCAATAAGTGTAGTGTCTACCGGGATAGGATGTGCGACGAGAAAATCTACAAAGGCTTTCCCTTTCACCGCCTTTTATGGCATGTACGTAATATCAAACTATAGTAACAATACTGCCCACCTAGCTAGGTGACCTGTCAACGCTGGTCTTATCATCAAGAACTTCAATGGATTGATCTTTGAAATCAATGTGATTATGTGAGACAACATGTAGTGGCGATGTTTTTGAACTGTGAAAATTAACGTCAGGCAATGCTTTTCAATAGGAGAATAACGACTTTCTGCTCCAATTAACCTCCGGCTGATGTAGTAGAGTGCATTTTTTTCCTTCTTTATTATTCTAGGCCAATAATGCTATGAGGGACTCTTCTAATGCTGTTAGATACAGTATAAGAGATTTCCTCGGGATTGACGCTATGAGAATGGGCGGATTTAATAAGTATCCTTTGATTTTTCCAAATTCTTCCTGACACTCTTCATCCCACTTAAAATGAACAAATTTCACCATTAGCTTTGATAATGGCTGTCACCTACCCGACAAATTTGATATGAATCAATGAATAAAAGCCAGTTGTCCTTGCATAGAACGAAGTTATCGAAGGCTTCTCAGAGGCAGTATCTCAATAATTGCTTTTTATTTTATTGGGGTTTATCTCGATACCTCAATGATGAATGATGTATCCCAAGAATTTGCCAGCAGATATCACAAAAGTACATTTAAGAGGGTTCATTTTCAGATTAAACTTTCTGATTCTCTCAAACACAATTCTCATATCACTTTGGTGGTCTTTATGATCCAAGTTTTTGATAATAAGGTTGTCCATATAGCACTCGACCTTTTGATGCATTAGCTCATCAATGATATGAGTCATCGCCCTCTGATAGGTGAAATCATTATTTTTCAAGCAAAAGGGCATAACCATATAATAGAAGATGACGATGGGCATTCTAAATGATGTGTGCTTTTCATCCTTAGGCGCCATCTTGATTTGATTGTATCCTAATGATCCATCCATGTAAGAGAACATGTCGTAGTTGGACGTGTTATCTACCAGGAGTTTGGATACAGGGAGTGGAAAGTCTGAAAGTTCATTAGGGATGTTAAGCCCTTATAAACTAACCAGAGGCTAACCAAGAGGGGAGGAGGCTAAATTGGTATTTTAAAAATTTCTTAATCAAAGCACAAAACTCAAACCAAAATTCACCACAACAATAATCAAAGTGCGAAAATTAAATGCAGAAGAAAACAATAGTAAAGAATAGAGATATTTATCAAGGTTTGGTCAACTCGACCTACATCCACTCCCTGAAGGTTCCCTCTGAGTATTGCACTAAAACTCGGTGACTCTCATTTTGCTCCCACAGCAAGGCAGAGAAGCCTTTACAAAACTCCTTTCCACCGACACCGGTGAGCAGAAAACCGAACTCCTTTTGCTTCCTCCTGAAGCGGGCAGAGAACCTTGATCGATTGCTGAAGTGAACCTCTCTTGAACGTCCAAGAATAAGGGATGATGATCAAAGAAGAAGACTTGGATCCTTGCTTGGAGCAACCCATGTGAAACCCCTCACAAGATCCTCTCTCTCTCTCTCCCTCTCCTTTAGGCTCTCTCTGGTCAAGACAGCAGCAGAAAATATCTAAAGGGTTGAATAAGTGCTCTTAAATAGAAGAGCTTCGAAATAGCTCATTAATTACAACTTACAGACCTTATCATTTAGGATGATATGAATATCATCATATACAATCAGTACAAATTAGGCTCAATCAGCTAGGATGATTTGGGATGATCAGAAGGTTTTTGTTCATATCATCCAAGCTGATTAAATATCATCCTGTACGATTAGTTCAAATCATAGAATATTGGCCAGACCATCACTCTGAATGGATGTCTAGGCGATTTAAAAATCACTTGATCGTCCAGGCCGATCTCACGATCGTCCTAGATGATTAGTTCAAATCTATAAAAATCATCTAGAATATCACCCTGAATAGACACTATTCGATATTTGATCGTCTAGGAACAACTGAGGTTTTTAAACTGATCATCCCGGGCCATCATATTATATCAAACAAGCCTTAATTTCTTTCCTTAATTATCAAATTAATTTACGCATAATTGTGATTCATCATTCAGGATGATGTCCAAAAATAAAGAATACCTAAATAGATCTGGCAGCAAATTCTTTTGATTTGAGCCTATCATCCCAGTCGATATTAATATCATCCAATATGATGTGCTTAATGACAGTTGCCTTAACCAGGATGCCCTAATTAGGGTTTCTATTTTTGAACAAATCATCCAGGATGATTTATGTACTAAAATCAGTTAACTGTATTAAATAGTCAAAAAAACTCCTAAAGTGTGTGTGCGCAAGGTTACTTAGCATTAGGAACCACATCTTTTATAATAGAATCAAGAAAAGGAAAAAAAATACAAACTGACTCAGACCTAGTCTACCCAATCTATATCTGGTTCAATTTGCAGTCTTGATCTTGTGGACCTGAAATATTACTAGTCAAGGCAATCGTAGAGAAATAGATGTGTTTGCTATCATCAAAATTTTATTTTTTGAAATAAGATACACAACAATCTCTCCCTTTTTGATGATGGCAAACACACAAAAAAAAAAATTAAAGCAGTTCAAGAATAGTTTTAATAGAAACATTTAAAAGAAACAACCATAATTTAACTATCTAATAACATAATCAAACTACCAAGCAACTAGTACAACTAACTAATCCCCCTTTTGACATCACAAAAAATGAGGAGGAAAGTAAAACAGAAACAAAATAAAGACTAAAAATAGAAAGAAAGTAGAGACTAAAAAAAGAAACAAACTATAGCATATAAAAAATACTAATAAAAGATGGCCCCTGATCATCTAATGGAGGTCGAGGTGGTGGTGGCGGGCGAAAGTAACTGGAAAGGGTGGTAAACTGCTCTCCAAATCAAGCCATATCCTGGTCATGCTAGTACTGCAGGCGAATAATGTCCTTAGTATGTTGCTGCTCCTATACAACACTATAGTTCTTGATCCGGGCTACCCACTGATCAAATCACTCCACTAGTTTATCCAGCTAAGAGTGCTGGCAAAGCAGAATAGTTGCAGGAACGGGTAGAGGAGCCTCCTCCTCCTCTACCTCTTTAGCTTCCCCATCCCCTGGGTGGAGATGAGTGCTGTGAAGAACATGGAAGGAATTGTTCGAGTAGAAGGCAGACTGATAGTTGGGTGGAGCAGGATATTAAAGGTTATATTTTGATTCTAAAACATATGCACTGATATGTCCTAGGGCAAGGTTGTGTATACTCCTATGTCCTGGATCTCTAATCATAGTCAAATGCTCGATGTAATGAAATATCTGGTCCGTGGCATTGAATTCACGATGGGAAAAAATGTAGAAGGTAGTGATTGAGAGAAGTGGAATAATATGAATGCGATCACCAGATTTTGGGATGATAGAGGTGGGAAGGACATGTTGGATTGTCCTAGCATCTTTGAGTAAGGTGCTAGTCTCTCCAATGTGAAAATGAACATTGGTGTTTCATAGAAAATGGTTGGCCGGAGCCCAGTCATAATCAGGGTCAGAATAAAGGGTATGGAGTTTGTCCCCTGTGGCAGAAAGGTGCAAAAGTTCTACACAGTCTTGATATGTGATCTCGACAGGATGTTGATTAAATTAGGATCCGAGAGAAGTAAAAGAAGAATTTATGCAGAGACTAGCAAAGAATTCAAAGAGTAATTCAAAATTGAAAGGGATAGTGAGTGTAAGGAGGAAACATAAGGAGGTGTGAGTAAATAGATCAAGTACCGAATATGATAGAATATTCAAATTGACAGAATGGGAGACAGTGATTCTGACCATCTTGTATCTTTGGTAGGCGGCTTGATCATTCGCCTCAATGAATCGAGGGTCCAGAGTAGCCCTCGAGGAACTCCAAGAAGGATGGTGATATTATTTTTCTCCTTCCATGATCAGGAATAACACGAGATAGGAAGTATAAGGCTAAAGGAAGAAGAGAGAATGAGAAAAAATGGCTGAAATTCTCAATTTTTAAAGAATATGTCCGATCTTCTGTGACGATCACAGAATCATCCAGGCTGATCAGATACATTAATGGCGTCCAGGATGGATAGTCAAAATAGCGATTGTATCGTTCAAGACGATCATATTTCATCCGAGATGATAAGACACAGACGATCATCCCAAGGAGTCAAGCCAGACGATCGTTGAAAAAGAAGATCTTCTAGGATGATTAGGTGGATCATCCAGGACAATGCATAATAATGGATCATTCTGGCTGAATTTAAAATGTTTAAATCATGTTGCCATGTGTGTCGTCCAAGACGAACAGGTGGATCGTCCGGGATGGTTCTCCAAAAATGGATTGTACTGGCTGAATTTAAAGATTTTAAGCGTATTTCCACATGTATCGTCCAGGACGAACATGTGGATCGTATGGGCCAATTTCTCATAATTGAGCAAGGATTGTGAAGATCGTCCAAGACGATCATAAATAGTTGAAACAGAAGACGATCATATCATCTAAGATGATAGTGGATTGTCTAAGACGATTAGAAGCAAAATAGTCAAAATAGCCATGAGATGGTGCATGGAGAGTGAATTAAATGGATCATCCTGGATGATATTAATATCTTCCGGGACTATGTAAGAAAAGTTTAAAATTAGAGAATGGATGGAGATGATCAGAGAAGGCCTAAGCACATGAAAAAAGTAACTAGAAAGAAAAAATAAAATATGAAAAAGATAGGAACAAAAGCAAAATAAAGGTTTTGTTTAAAATAATCAAAGCTTGAATATAATAAGTATTTCATGTGATTGAATTAAAAATTTATAAGAATGAATGTGTTAATATCATCAAAATCTAAAAAATTGGTAACACAACCGATCCTGTTATTCCTAACTCGGACTTCTCCCAGGGAAAAACTTCTTTTGAAGATAAAGATCTAAATCAAAAAAATCAATTAGATAAGAAAAAGAAATCCATTCAAAACTTGGTTTCAAAAAAATATTTTATAAAATAATATATCAAAGTAATTAGTTATGATCAAGAATTCTGAAATGAGGCCTTTGGAAAATATCAAGTGACACATGAATTCTTTTAAGATTTAAAAATTTTAAAAGAGAAGGAGCTTACTTTTAATGAGCTCACTAGCCACTTTTTTTTTCATTTAGTTTTGCAAGCTAGGTCCTTTTTTCAAAATTCTTAAATACTCTCAGTTGTGATTATATCTTTCAGATATTAGAGAAGAAAAACTCTCTCTAATATAAGAAAGAATGAATAACAAAATAGAATAAAAAATTATATGATAAATGCAACGACAAGATTTCAAAAAATTTGAAAGTATGATAAAGACTTTGAACATTATGTATATAAGATAGATTACTGTAGCAAGATTGAAAAAATCTCAATTAAATAGTCCAGTTGTTGGTTTGAGATAGACTTTGATAGGAAAAGAAAATTACACCACTAAAGGAAGTTAGATAAAAAGGAAACAATCAACGGTGTTTCCCTCTTTAACTGGCTTAGATATGTCAAACATTGACTACAAATTTTCAAAAACAAAAACAAGGCATAAGATATCAATTCAACATTGATTAATAGAAAAAGAAAACAAATGAAAAACATAAGAAAAATAAACAACAAAAGTGAAAAATAAATAAAAACGAACTAAAAAAAATAAAATAGCAGAAGTACAATAGACAAAAAATCAGAAATTGGTAAGAAAAACAAGTTCATGCATTTATGTCGATCATACCCAATCTGGTCCTTAAAGTGTTGAAAGTGTCAAAGGACAGTGGTTTAGTAAAGATGTCAGCCAAATTATTCTCACTTGTCACATGATGTAACTCAATATCTCCCTTGGTCACATGGTCTCTAGTAAAGTGATGCCTTATGTCAATGTGCTTAGTCCTTGAATATTGGATAGGATTTTTAGAAATACAGATTGAACTAGTATTGTCACAAAGAATTAAAATTATGCCTACATATAATCCTAAATCCAGAACTTGCTTCTTCAATTGAAGGACTTGGGCCACACAACTCCCTAAAGCAATGTACTCAGCTTTAGCAGTGGAAAGTGCAAAAGAGTTTTTTTTTTCTATAAGACCAAGAGACTAAAGACTATCCTATAAACTGGCAAGTCCGAGAAGTGCCTTTTTTATCCACCTTACATCCTACACATTACAGGAAATTCACCAAATACCAGCATTTTTTACCTGCGTCTTACTCTTATTTTCTGGCATTTTGGAAAAACACCGGCGCCTTCTTGGCCGTTATCATGTCGCCAAAAACAAAGATGCTGAAAATCATTGCCGAAGGCATTTTTTTGGCGGTTTGTTTCACCGATGGCTTTCCGACAGCCTATACCGTCGGTTATCACTGGTGTTCTTACCACTGGTTATCGCTGGTGTTCTTACCCCCGGTTATCGCTGGTGTTCTTACCAGAGATTATGAAGAATTTCCAACAGCATCAATTAACCGTTCCGTATCGAAGTTTTTGATGGCTAAACCGTCGGTTAGCCGCCAGAAACCTATAGCACCTGAAAAAAAAAATTGACAGCCTCCCCTCTATTTAAGGGATTTTCACCCTAAACTCTAAACCTACATAGAAAACAATAATCACAATTTTGGGCAATATGCCACTATAATCCAAATAATAATCACAGCAATTATCACAAATATTTTCATAAATTAAACCAAATAAAATAATAAAAAAACAAGAGTTCTAATTTCACAAGTTCAACCAAGTTCATCAAACCAAAGTTCTAAGTTCAGTAAGTTCAACAAAATAAGTTTATAATCAAATCATCATAAGTTCATCAAATAAAAAAAAGTGCTAATCCTCAGCTGTATCCTAGTTGTCTGGAGATGCATGTGGCTGCTCCATCTCTTGCTCTTTTTTCTTTTAATTTTTAACTCTGTAGGATTGCAGCTCTGCTTGCATTTCATTTTGAACCTTTGTCATCTCTTCAATCTCTCTAGTCAGTGCTACAACCCTCTAGCTTATCATTTCTTCAGCTCCACTTGGATTATAAAATGCTGAGGTGGATGAACTGCCCTCATAAGCATAGCCCTGTGAACCTAAGCCATATACCCTCACCCCCTCTGTCTTCCTCCAACAACATCTGACCATGTATGATACTCAAAAATCTGGGTCGATCCTGAAGATGATCCCTCATCAGTGTACTGCTGACAATCCCGAGCTCATACAAAATCATCCTGCAAGAATAAATCTATAAAATATATTGATATTATAAGTTTTAATAAAATAAATTTCTATTCCCAAACTCCAAAAAATTATACTCACATGAGCCTTCTTAGCATTTTCATCATCCCACTGATGATCAGCTTGATGTTGATGAGTTCTTGTATGCAACTCCTGCGGTGTTGGCTCCCGACCAAAATACTCTTTCTGAAAATATAAGATATAGTTATAATAACATAGATATATTTAATAAACTAATTTAAAACTATTATTATTCATCGTCTATGTTCCGTATGAGGAATAGATCCACTGGTATTAAGAGTGCTTCATAATCCCCCACAATCAGAGGCTCTGTTCTGCTTATTCTGCTCTTTTATTTTTATGAACTCAAGGGTATCCCAAGCTCTACTCAGATCAGCCCATACACCCTCTCCAATTTATAGTGGATGCTGCCCAGACTTTCTAATATCCGTGAACATGTCCCTGAGACAGGTTTCTCCTCTTCTCTCAAAATTGGTTCTGATCCTCGTGCTATGCTCAGGCAACCACCTAAATTCTTTATGTAAAAATTTAGGCATAACTAAATATATATTAATATAAATTAAATCAAATATTTGAATTTATACCAAATAAGTATAGGTTAAATTCTCCAAACCACAAATCTCTAATCTCCTTTGGGATCTTCTTCCATGATAAGTAAGGAGCGTCATATTTGTTTTTTATAATATCCCAGATCTTGTGAGTAGGTGGCCTCTAAGGATTGAAGCTGCAGGTTAATTTTTTTATCAATAACGTATAATATATCAAAATATAATAAATTTAATAACATAAGCTAAACTTACTTATCTCCCTTAGGCTCAATATTTTCACGCTTATTTGTTGCAGCTGCATGATCCCTAGCACCAACCTCTACTGGTTTAGATGGTCCACCTTATTCTGGATTCCCCGAATATTGGTAATAATATGGGTGGGGGTAAGGAGGGTAAGGAGGGTAAGGACCAGTGGATGGACCTGCTGTCTGTGATGATGGTGGTGGGTCTACTCATTTGATCTTCTTCAAATATTTCATACGCTGTGGATGAACTGGCATGAGCATGTCTGTGTGGCTCGTACTCGCCATGTGATGTCCAAATCCAATAGTCTGGAAGAATTCCCCTATGATATAAATCAAGCTTCACATCATCGGGCTTGAGGAATGCTTGATTTTTATGCTTCGAACATGGACATCTAAATATTTTATCAAATTGAAAGGAAGGCAGTTGAGAGGCAACTTGAATGAAAGTTTCAATTCCCTGTATAAATTTATCTATCAATCCTTTTCGACCCTGTAACAATCTGTTATACATCCAATATCTCTCTTCTTAGAGAGTCATTTGGACGTTAAAGCAAATGTCCTCCTACATAGTTATGAAAATATTTATTAGAAAATGTGTGTTAACCTTAACAAGTGTACGTGCTATACTTTTGAACAAGTATACTTTATTATGACCAAGATTCAACACAATAATGCATTGCAGATCTCACCACCATCTTATAGAATTTTCATTAAAGTTTGAGCGGGACTTTTCTATCACACAACAAGCCCGATTCATTCTTCCATTTCAACCATCCAACTTGAATTGTGCTGATAATATCCCCTTCTATTTCACCATCCTCTAAATGATGACGCACAACTCTTTACTTCATAAATATACCTCCAGATTTTCAAAAAGTTTGATTCAAGCTAAATAAAGCTACTTCATGACAAGCTAATACAGTCTACCCGGTCTCAACTCAAAGGAGACTCACTAGTCTAAAAGAGAACTCGCTTCAAGCTAGCGATCATGATTTAATCTTGGTACCAATTGGAAAATATGACTTATCAGTTGGCCTTTGCGACTAGTATTTAAGTGTTCCTAATAATTCATTAAGTCAAACATCTCGATTAGGCTACATAATTATTGCACATTGTATATTTTCTATATAGCTATGTAAATAACCAATTCTGTAATGCTCCTACTCCAACTCCAACCTTAGTCTATAAATAAAGGATCGAGGAGTGAGCTTAGTTATGTAACTTACGCAATGTCTATAAGATCATTTTCTATAATCAAGCACATTTATAGAAATCCCAAATCTTCGTACTCTAGAATTCTTCTTTCTCTCTCTATTTCTCTATTCTCTATTTCACTCATTATTCTCAATATACTTGGGTGTAATTCATTGATAATTCAAGTTTTAATATCTTATGTGTGGTGAGCATGGAACATACCATTAACTGGAAAAATATTACGTTAAGCAGAATAATATCAAACAGGTGGAAAATAATTTGTCAAAATGGAAAACCAAGTGTTTCTAATTGTTTGCAAACTTGCCAAATTCTAGGACAAGACTCAAATGATCTAGAGAGCACTACAGAGATTCTAAAACCACTACTAGAGTAAAAATGCCTAAAAGATCCTTTGAGTCTATTGCAAGTATGATTTCTATATCCAAATAGTTGACCTCTACTTAAGTCACAAACCACTCACTAGGTCTATTGCTACTAAAATTACACCCCATATATTCAGTTTTAGATCTACTCAAGTGAAATACATTAAAAAAAAAGCTCACCTCGGAGGCGGGATTGCGCACGGGATTGGAAATATATATTTGTCGGCGGCCTTGCAGTGGGAGTTTGAGGGTGGCCGGTGTGATCGTCGGGGGCCAGAGATAGGTCATTGGCGGCCGAAGGCAGCTCAGTCGTGCGAGAGGGTTGTGGAGGAGACGGGAAAGCACAGCCGAAGAGAGAGATGAGGAGAAGATGAAATGAAATGGGAGGCTCGGGCTGGTTAATTTTAGGACTTTTACTAGAGGCATTCCGGCGGCTATAACCACCGGTAATTAAATTACTTAACACCGGCAATTTTCACCGCTGGTATACTTCCAGTATCTTTTAAGACCGATCGTATACCTGACAGTTTTGTGACCGCCGCTAGTTTCGGTGGAATAAGCTTGCATAACAGTCGGTTAGGCTGCTGGTATTTACCGACGGCCAAACTGCAGGCTAAATTTCTGTTAGTACTGGCGGCTAGAAAACTGCCGGTCTAGGCCACTGGTAATAGCTAATATTCCTGTAGTGACAAAATCAGAATCGGAATATCCAATGATCTCAAAAGAAGTATTGTGCCTAGGGTATCAGATTTCTATGTTTTGGGCCCCTAAGAGATATCTAAGAATTCTCTTAACAGCAGTTAGGTGAGATTCCATAGGATCAGTTTGAAAACTAGCATAAAAACAAACACTAAACATTATATCATGTTGGCTAGCAGTTAGGTAAAGTAACTAATCATCCTTTTATACTTCTTTTGATCAATAGAATTACCATTTGGGTCCTTATCCAACTGAACACTAGAGGTCTTGGGAGTATTAATTGGCTTGGCTTTATCCATTTCATACTTTTTTAAGATATCCTTTATATATTTTGATTTATTTAGATAGGTTCCATCATCCAATTGTCTTATGCTAAATCCTAAAATATAGGACAACTCTCTCATCATACTCATCTCAAACTCCATACACATTATTTTTCAAAAATCATTATAAAACCTTTTATCAAAAGATCCAAAAAGTATATCATCGATATAGATATGAACAATGAGTAAATCATCTCTTACGTTTCACAGAAAAAGGGTGATGTTTACACTCCCCTTAATAAAATTTCTCTCTAGTAAAAATGTGCTAAGCCTCTCATACCAAGCTCTAGGTGCCTGATTTAATCCATATAAGGCCTTTTTTAATTTAAAAATATGATTTAGAAATCAGAAAATCTCAATACCTGAGGGTTGCTCTTTAAACATATCCTCTTTTATTACCCCATTTAAAAAAGGCACTCTTAACATACATTTGAAAAAGCTTAAAGCCCTTATAATAGGTAATGGCTAATAGCACTCTAATGGCTTCCAATCTAGCTACAGGGGCAAATGCCTCCTTAAAATTAGTCCCTTCTATTTGGTTTTACCCCTTAGCCACCAATCTTGCTTTATTCCTAACCACCACACCAGAATCAATCACCTTATTCTTAAAGATCCATTTTGTTCCAACTACACTTTGTCCCTTCGGACTTTCTAAATGTTCCCAAACATCATTCATAGCAAATTAGTTTAACTCCTCTTGTATGGCTAAGATCCATAACTCGTCAGATAGGGCTTGGCTGATGTTGGTGGGTTCAATCATTGAGATAAAGGTAGAGTGGTTCACTTCTTTTCTAAGTCCATGCCTAGTCCTAACACCTTCAGAAGGGTCTCCTAAGATCAATTCTTTAGGATGATTATAAGAATATCTCCAATCTCTAGGCAAGGTGTGTATAGGTTCAACCATTTCCTAAAGATCTACATTTTCTACTCCTTGGGTAATCTCACCCACTCCTTCAGCATTTTGGGGCTCTATCATCTTCTCTAAATTTTCAACTCCAGTGGTATTCTCTTTAACTTCATCTTCCTCCTCAACTCTAGACTTCTTTGGATCAGATTCATCAAACACTACATGAGTATTCTCCTTCACTACTAATGTCCTTTTATTAAACAACCTAAAGGATTTCCCCATACTTGAATATCTTATGAACACTCATTCATCAAAATTTGGGTCAAATTTTCCTAATTGTGACTTCCCATTATTAAGAATGAAAACCTTACAGCCAAAGACGTAATGGTGGGAAAGGTTGGGTGTCCTACCCTTAAGGATCTCATATAGTGTATTATCAAGTTTGGCTCTAACATTCACCCTATTCGACATATAATAAGCTGTGTTTACCGCTTCAGCCCAAAAGTATTTTGGAAGGGAATACTCAGTAAGAATGGCTATAGTGGCTTCCACTAAGTTTTTTTTTCTTTTTTTCAGCTACCCCGTTCTACAAAGGGGTCCTAGGAGCTGAGAAGTTGTGACTAATTCCCTTATTCTCATAAAAGTTTCCAAATCTCTCATTTTTAAACTCTCCCACATGATCACTATAGATGGTCAAGATCTCACAATCTAGCTTTTTCTGAATATAAGTAAAGAAGGATCTAAACTCATCAAAAGACTTATTTTTATGTGGCAGAAATCTAATCCAAGTAACTCATCAATAATCACAAAACCATAGACTTTCCCTCCAAAGCTGGCAATTCTAATAGGTCCAAACAAATCTATGTGAAGGACTTCTAAAGGTCTAGAGGTGCTAATGTCCATAATGGAGTGAAAAGAGGAATGAAATTGCTTCCCTAATTGGCAGGCATCACAAAGGTGATCTTTGGAAAACTTATGTTTGGGGACACCTCTAACTAGGTTTTTCTGGGTCGCTCTCCTAAGGGTTTTCGTACTAGCATGATATAACCAACTATGCCACAATCATGAATTATCAGCAATAATTTTTAAGTAAAATGAAGCAGCACATTCAATATTATTTAAATCAAGCATGTAAACATTGTTGATCCACTTTCCCTACAAAACAGTGTTGTTATTTAAGCTTATAATACATGTATTAGCCAAAAATTTTATGATGAAGCCCTTATCGCAAAGCTGACTAATGTTGAGCAAGTTTTTCTTTAGTCCATCTACAAGCAAAACATTTTCAATCAAAAGGTTCTTGGAGTTTCCAATTATACCTGCGCCCATCACTTTCCTTGTGGTGTTATCTCCAAGAGTAACATTGCCTCTAGCCCTGGCCTCCAGTGAAATGAATTGATTAGCATCTCTAGTTATGTGTCATGAGTATCCGCTGTCTAGGTACCACATTCTTTCATGAAGTCTTTTGTGAGAGTAAGCCTATAAAATCATCAAACGTTAGATTTAGGAACCCAAACATGTTTGGGTCCCTTCTTATGGAAACTAGAATGCAATGCATGTGTGTTATACTGTGAATGGTGCGAGTGTGTGCAATGTGTCATAACATGCCACATAAAAAACATCTAACACGAAGAAAATGATTTTCTAATCTACTCAGGTGGTGATGCTTCTTTTTAAAGTTATGTGATACATGAAATGATGATTTGTTATTTTCAAAAGCTTTGAGATTTGCTAATTTCTTAAACTCCTTTTCTAACTTAGTATGTTATGACTTCAATGAATAATGTGCATCAGATAATTCAATATGCTTTTTGTTTAATGCTTCAAACTCATCAAGTATTGATATGTGATTGCTATCAATTATAGAATATTCTTTAAGTAAAATTTCATACTCTTTTTGCAAATTTAAAAACTCCAATTTCAAGCTAGCATGTATTTTCTTAAGTTTCCTATATGATGCATGAATTTGTTCAGAAACTTTAAATAGTTTCTCATATGTTAGTTTACATACCTCTTCTTGGTCACTTTGGCCAAGGTGTTCGTCTGCCATCAGGCACAAGTTTGTAGTCTCCTCTTCAAATTCAATCTTTGAGGAGTCAGATGTAGAATCTGCCTAGAATGCCTTTTGGAACCTCTTCTTGTCCTTTTTAAACTTGGGTTTCTCCTTGCTAGGATAAGTCTTTAGAGTAGGACAATTAGATTTAACATTTTCTGACTTTCTGCATTCAAAACAAATCATATAATTATAATCTTAAAATTTTTATTTTCTTTACCTTTATTCCATTTTTTATGGTTCTTTTAATTCTTCCTTAGAAAGCTTTTAAATTGCCTTATAATTAAGGCAATAGACTTTTCATACTTCTTCATCACTTTTAGACCCAACAGAATCAGTGTCTGTATTATTGGCCTTCAATGCCACCATTTTCTCCTTCTTTTTCTCACCTGCATTAAGATTTCTTTGATTCACCCTTTGCTCGTAAGCCATGAGTGATCTAAGTAAGTTATCAACCGAATAAGTATTCAAATCTTTAGATTCAGTAATTGCAGTAATCTTAGCATCAAAAGAGGAAGGCAATCATCTAAAAATTTTATTCACTTTTTTATAGTTAGTGAGTTCTCATCCTAAGGCATGCAAAGAGGTAACAATTTAAGTAAAACTTGTATACATTTCATAAATTGATTCAGAAGGTTTCATATAAAAAAGTTTGTAATCATGCAATAAAATATTCAATTGAGATTGCTTAACTTCATTTGTTTATTCATAAGTAATACACAATATATCTCAAATCTCTTTACAAGTAGCACAAGTAGAAATACGCATGTAGTCTTCATATTTTAAAGAACAAAAAAATAATAATTTAAACATTTTGCATTAAGTTGTACTAAGTCCCTATCATCAAAAGTTTATTTAGTAAAATGAAGTTCAGTTTTAATACCATTTATTTCATGTGATGGTGGTGAATAATCTTCTTTAACAAGCATGCACATGTGATAGCCAATCGATTGTAAAAATGTAGATATGTGAGTTTTCTAAAAATTAAAAGGAATATTATCAAACAAAGCTGGTCGGGTAATAAAATACCCTTCTGCAGTATTACGGTTATTGGAGTTAGTCATGGATCGAAATAAAAAAATTTTCAAATACTCATTTTTATGAATCCTGCTATAATACCACTTAAAAGTTTGTTAGTGATGTTAAGCCCTTATTAACTTGCCCGAGGCTAACCGAGAGGGGAGGGGGTAAATTGGTATTTTAAAAATTTCTTTAGCAAAACACAAAACTCAAACCAAAATTCATCAAAATGATAATCAGAGTGCAGAAATTAAATTTAAAAAGAAAATAGTAGTAAAGAAGATAGAGATTTATAGTGGTTCGGTCAACTCGACCTGCGTCCACTCCCTGGAGGCGTTCTTCGAGTATTGCACTAAAACTCAGTGGCTCTCCTTTTGCTCCCACAGCAAGGTGGAGAAGCCTTTATAAAACTTCTTTCCACCGACACCGGTGAGGCAGAGAACCCAACTCCTTTTACTTCCTCCTGAAGCAGGTAGAGAACCTTGATCAATTATTGAAGTGAACCTCTCTTGAACCTCCAAGAATAAGGGACAATGATAAGAGAAGAAGACTTGGATCCTTGCTTGGAGCAACCATTGTTAAACCCATCATGAACTCCCCCTCACAAGATCTTCTTTCTCTCTCTCCCTCTCTCTCTTCCTCTCTTTTAAGTTCTCTCAGGTCAGGATAGCAGCAAAAGATATCTGAAGTGTAGAGCAAATTCTCTTAAATATAAGAGCTTTGGAATAGCTCATTAATTGCAACTTGCCCACTTTATCATCCAGGACGATATGAATATCATCCTGTATAATCTGTGCAAATTAGGCTTAATTAGCTAGGATGTTTTAGGATGATCAGAAGGTTTTTGTTCATATCATCCAGGCTGATTAAATATCATCTTGTATGATTAGTTCAAATCGTAAAAAATTGGCCAGACCATTGCTTGATAATCTAGGCCGATCTTATGATCATCTCAGATGATTAGTTTAAATCCATGAAAATTATTCAGAACATCGCCTTGAATAGATGATGTCCGAAATGTGATTATCCAGGAATAACTAAGATTTTTGAACTGATCATCCCAGACGATCCTGCTATCATCCAGGATGATATAATTATATCAATTAAGCCTTAATTGCTTTTCTTAATTATCAAATTAATTTAGGCATAATTATGTTGCATCGTCTAGGATGATGTCCTAGATGATGTCCAAAAATAAGGAATACCTAAATAGATCTGGTGGCTGATTCTTTCTGATTTGAGTTTATCGTTTGGGCTGATATTAATATCATCCAGGATGATGTGCTTAATGACAGCTGCCTTAACCAGGATGCCCTAATTAGGATTTTTATTTTTGAATAGATTGTCCCAGATGATTTATGGATCATCCTGAATAATATTACCAAAAATAATAAACTCTATAAAATAGTTAAAAATTCTCCCAAAGTGTGTGCGTACAAGGTTACTTAGCATCATGAACCATATCTTTTATAATAGACTCAAAAAAGGAAAAAATATAAACAAACTCAGACCTAGTCTACCTAATCTTGAGTAGGTTCAGTTTGCAGTCTTGATCTTGTGGACCTGAAATATTAGTAGTCAAAGCAATCATTGAGAATTAGATGTGTTTTCTATCATCAAAATTCTATTTCTAAAAATCAGATACGCAACAAAGTCATCTTTTAGGCAATCCTTATTGATATCCCTGTACTCGATATAGATATAAATTTGCATGTTCTTCTTCCTCACTGGGATGATATTTATGATCCAATCGGCATATTTTTCTTCTCGAATGAAGCCCGCCTCTATAAGCTTCTTTTTTTCAGCAATCACCTATTCTTCAATCTCTAATCTCATTATTCTTGGAGCTTGCTTGACGGGTGCTGCATCTGGTTTGATGGCTAATTTATGAACTGCTACATCAGTGGATAAGCCAGTCTTCTCAGCATATATCTAGGCAAAGTAGTCCCTGAATTCATAGAGGAGTTCCTTTATATCTTCCACTTGCTCTTCTGGTAGAAGGGAGCTAATAAAGGTAGGGCGAGGATCCTCCTCAATCTGAAAGGATATAGAAAAAAAAATGATGGGTTTTCTTGAAAGATTCTTCAAGATGTAGACCATCAAAACAATTATTTGTAATGATCCTTTTTAGGTTCCCCTTTTGATGAATTTCTTTAATGGTGGATCTTTAGAGGTATACACTAGATGTCACACCATTACTTCGATTATATTTTTCTAGAGATGTGGGTCTCTATATTTATTTTCACTTATGTTGGGACCTTTTGGCGGTGGATTCTTTAATATGCGTCAAAGTGTCACACCTCAATGCTCACTATACATTTCTTTATTCTTTCTTTGTCCTATCATCATGTTAGATGGTTTCTTTTCACTCTATTAGAACCTTTCAGTGATAGCTTTTTTGACATAAGTACAAAGTGTTACGCCCTGATGTTCACCGAATAGAGCTTAGTATTTTTTGCTTCTACTATTGCACCTAGACGACTAGCCAAAGATGGAAATAGAAACCAAACCCAAGGGGAGTCGCCAGAAATCTATGGGCTCCAAAAATTTAGCCTCGGCCTCTGCCCGACTGTTGCTTTTTCTTC
>NW_021318525.1:250507-285009 GCF_001605985.2 Dendrobium catenatum
TTAAGGGGGCTATTCCGTGTAACATGTGGCTGATGCGGAGGGGCTTGGTGGACTCGCCGCTTTGCCCATCGGGGTGTGCTGTGGAAGAGACTCTGGATCACTGTGTTGCTCAATGCTCCAAACTGAATTGTGTTATGAACACGCTGAGAAGGTGGGGTTTTAACATGCCAAATGTGAGCTCGTTGGGGATGCTTTTAACGGTGCTTGCTGAGGGGATGGTTTCCAATCCTGGCATTGGAAGAATCTACTGCTATGCAGTTTACCAGCTTTGGCGTGCCCGGAACAATATGCGATATGGGCGATCGTATCGTACCCCTTCTGTGATTGCTGCCACGGTTTTATCCTTGCTGCCGCGTACGTTTACTATGCCGATGCTGGAGCAATGGAGCACTATCCAGCCCCTTGGGCTGCCTCCTCACAAACTATGGTGCTCCCCCCCTCCAGGTTGGCTTAAATTCAACATTGACGCTTCTCTGCAGCCGTCCTATAAGGCCGGTTTGGGCATTGTGATCCGGAACTGTGATGGCGCCCTCATTATGGCAGCTGGCCGGGAAGTGGAGCATTGGGATATTTTGCAAGTTGAGCTGCTGGCTGCGGCTGCTATTGGTGAGTTACTTGAGGAGTGGATGTTTGAGGTGGACGGGATTATCATTGAAAGTGACTGTAGCAATGCGGTGCGGTGGATGCAAGGTTTGGGCGATCGGAATTGTGCGGTCCACCGTCGGGTTGAGGGCCCCGACCTCTCCTTTCTTTTGCAGTTCAAGCAAGTCCTCTTCCAACACATTCGTCGTGAAAGTAACCGGCCGGCGGACTTTTGTGCCCACTTGGCTTTGGTGGGTAATTTTTTGTTTAGAAATACGCATGATGTTGATTTCCCCCCGACGCTGTTGTCTTTTTTAAGGGGGGAGAGTGATAGACTGTAGGCTTGTTGGTTTTCTTTATGTTGGTTGTAATAGTTTTCTTTTAGCTTATTAATGCAAATGCACTATTCAGCTCTCTCTCCCCCTCCCTCCCTCTATCTCTCTCTCTCTCTATTCAGCTCTCTCTCTTCCCTTGCCTCTATTGCATCTTTCTACCTCTCTCTCTCAATCTATTTCTTCCTTACTCTCTTTCCTTCCCTCTGTTGCTTCTCTCTCTCTCTCTCTCTCTCTCTCTCCCTCTCCTTCCCACTAATGCTTCTTTCTCTCTCCCTCTCCTTCCCTCTATTGCTTTTCTCTCTCTCGCTATTGCCCTCTCTCTCTACCTCTCCATCCCTCTATTGCTTCTCTCGCTCTCTCTCCCTCTATTGCTCTTTCTCTCTCTCTCTCTATTTCTCTATCTCTCTTTCTCTCTTATTCTAATGCCCTCTCTCTCTTTCTCTCTATCCCCCTCTCCTTTCCTCTATTGCTTCTCTCTCTCTCTCTCTCTCTCTCTCTCTCTCCCTCTAATGCTTCTTTCTCTCTCCCTCTCCTTCCCTCTATTGCTTTTCTCTCTCTCGCTATTGCCCTCTCTCTCTACCTCTCCATCCCTCTATTGCTTCTCTCGCTCTCTCTCCCTCTATTGCTCTTTCTCTCTCTCTCTCTTCTGTCCCTCCCCCCTCCTCCTCACTCTTGGGGAAGCGAATTTCAAAAGGGAAAAATTCGTAGCCGACGCTAATCCGAGCTCTCTCTCTGGGTCGGTGATCTCGATCGCCGTAGTTGGACGTCTTCTTACGTGGGTTATGGTGGGGGTAAGGAGAATAGAGGAAGGAAATGCGACGGGGGGGGGGGGGGGGGGGGAATGCTGTGGGAGTTAAGGATGGAGAAAGTAGTGAAAGGAGGCTTTCATTGTCTGGTTCGGGAGGTCGTGCGGCTAGACCTCCGAGTAGAGCTGAATCTTCTAGATCGGGTGGATCTGATGAAGGTTTAGATGCTGGGAAAGAGTTGGTTCCTTCTACTGAGCTGGAGAGGGAGTCTCTAGCTGGAGATCAGGTGATGGATGCACGGGTGGTGCCATTGCAGGGGTCTTCTGATCGTGAGGATGCGATGGAGATTATTGGGGGATCTGAGGCTGAGGACTTCCTTAATGAAGTTGTGGCTAGTATGGGATCTGCGGATCATTTAGAGGAGATGGATTCGGTTGTTACTGGTGGTTGTACGGTGGATGTTGAACTGACTGGATTGTTGATTATTGAAGAGATTATGCAGGAGGCGACGAATGTTTGTTCTTCTGATGAGAATTTGGTTGCTGGTGACCAAAGAAGTCAAGGCGATATGGCTATGGATTCATAGTTGGCGGGAGAGACGAAAATTGAGCTTGCTGCTACGGAATCTATTGAAGTAAGTAAGGTAGTGGTTAATCCTATCTTTGAACCTGATAAGCCTTTATTTATGTTTGGGCGGATGAGTCGTATTGGAGACCTTGCGAAGGTGGATATGGCTCGAGTTGATAGTATTGTTGGTTTCAATTCGGTACGAAGAAATTGTAGTTTGAATTTCGGTGTTCTGGAGAAGGTACCTGAGGTGAAGGGTGTACAGCCAATTAAGGGTAAATATTGCTGGTCTTGATTGCAATATCAAGCCTAATTCTGCAGGTTGCACTTCAGGTGTTTGTGGGAATTATCAGACTAAAGAGTTTCCTTCAATCCAAGCATGGCAAACTCCGGCTGTTGTTAAGGCAGTTAAGAAAGAATTTGTTGATATGGGAAATGGTAGGAATGCATGGAAGAAATCCCCTGCTGTCAAATTAAATTTGAATGAAGAGGCTGGCAGTTTTTTGCGGGAAGATGGATCAATTAAATTGGATTTGAGTAAAGCTAGGGTGAATATTCAGAAGCTGAGCAGAACATTGGTTGGCAGCCTATTAGGCAGGCGTCTTCCTTTTTGGGTTGTGCAAAATGAATTACAAAGGAAGTGGAGTCATCTTGGTTTGACTCAGATTACGCCATTGGGATCTGACTGCTTTCTCTGTTGGTTTGTAAATATGGAAGCTAGGGACAATGTTCTTATTGGTGGTCCGTGGTATGTTGCTGGTCAGATTATTGGGGTGGAGCAGTGGTCAACAGGGCTTTCATCTAAATCTTTTAGAGTATTTACATCTTCTGTGTGGGTAAGACTTCCAAACTTACCGTTGGAATATTGGGATGAAGCTAATTTGGCTAGGCTGGCTAGGGGCATTGGGGAACCATTATTAATGGATGAGCAAACTAAGCTTTGGAATAGATGTGTGTTTGCACGCATCTGTATTAGACTGGATTTATCTAAGAGATTACCTAAGGGTATTTGGGCTCATGGTTTGGAAGGTATGCTCTTCCAACCAATTGAATATGAAGGCATTCCTCAAATCTGTTTAAGATGTGGAAGGGTTGGCCATAAAGCTGAGTTGTGTAAGGAGGCTTGTGTTCTAACTAAGCAGTATGGCTTAGAAATTGGGGAGTCACAGAAACTGGGAGGTACTGAGGCAGCTGGTTCGGGATTGAAGCTTGACCATGCTTGTAATAGTAAGGGGGGAGTCTCAAACTCTGTAGCTATAGATGTTGATCAAGGGGAATGGACAATTGTTACTAGGAGGAAGAGACCTGTTAATAAATTTGGACAGAGACCTCAATCTGTTAGCAGCAAGCAGACAAATCCTGCTTCTAATTCTGTCTGGAGAGTTGTTGATCAGGTGCAGAAGGATATGCTGCAGAAGGAGACTGGTGGTCAAGAGGTGGGAGAGAAGTTGAAAGATAAGGTACAAAAGGAATCAAGTAGCATGAATTATACTCAATACCAGAATGTTATTGAGGATGGCTCGGTTCAGAAGGAAGCAATTAATATGGAAAGTCCACAAGCTCAGAAGGTTAATATGGAAATGTTGGTTCAGGATAATTCTTGTAGCATGGAACAAATTCATTTTCAGATTGCAACAATGGATGGGTTGGGGGAGGCCATGGCTAGTGCACTGAAAGGAAAGTGTGGTACACGGCAGGAAAACTAAGGTTTCACCTGCTCAAATGCTAGTTCCTAAGGTGCTGAAGTTTTCGGATTCCAAATTAGGAATATTGAAAGGAACAAATAAGATGGCTAGGGGCACTAGAATGCGGCATACTAAGGAAACGACACATATTGGTTCTCTTCAGAAGTTGCCGGGTGTCAGGAGGGATAAGTTGAAGGAGCAAACCATTCCTTCCAGTGAGCATTTTGTTAAGGTAGTTGATAAGTCTGTGGACAGTAAATTTTAGGATATGGAATTTGCTGGACAGTGGCAAGGGGTTTATTCTGAATTTTTTGGCGGTGGGGACGCTTCCCCTTTGGTGGATCATGTTTAACATCCTATGCTGGAACTGTAGAGGTGCTCGTAAGAGGAAGACGGGCAATTACTTACGGCACCTAATTGGGGAGTATGATGTTAGTTTCATTGGTTTGTTGGAGACGAAGATGGAGTCTTTTAGCAGAAAAGAGGTGGATAAAAATGGTAGGTAAAGACTGGGAGTTTTTTTTGAGCCGGCTATTGGTAATGCTGGAGGTATTTTAGTTTTATGGAAAAATGCTGTTATCTCCTTTCATACTTCCTTTAAAACTAATCAGTGTATCATGGGGGAGATCTGTGGAGTTAATGTTTGAGTTTGGAGGAGGCTGTTGTCTATGCTAATAAAGACAGATATATACGGAGTCAAGTTTGGGAAGATATTTCCAAAACTCATAATATGGATGCTCCCTTATTAGTTGGGGGTGATTTCAATTACATTATGTCACAGGAGGATAAGAAGGGTGGAAAAGCTTTTCATTTCTCTGGGGCTTCAGGTGATATGGGGGATTTCATGGCAGCTAATGACTTGGTTGATCCAGGTTTTTCGGGTCCAGCTTACACATGGACAAATAACAAGGATGCGAGGAGTAGGATTTTTTCAAGATTGGATCGTTTTCTTATTAGCTCTTCTATTTTGGATTCTTTCGAAGGTTTATAGGAACGACACCTTACTAGACTTGCTTCTGATCATTGCCCAATTTTATGTTCCTTTCAAAGTGAAGTGAGGAGATCTTATTCTCATTGGATAAAAATTGAAGATGTGTGGGCTAGCTTTCCTAAAGCTTAGCAACTGGTCTGGGATAAATGGAGAGTGGATGATGAGGGAAATGAGGCATGTAAGCTAAATAAGAAGTGTCAAAGAACTTTGAAGGCTCTATTTTTTTGGTGTAAAAACAAAGTTAAAATGTTAAATAAATTGAAGGAGGAGCTTGACAAGGAGATTAAAGAATTGCAGGAATTGGAGTGTTTGCCAAGTGGTTTGATTGTTGTTCAAGAAGAAGCTTTGAAATATAAAGTTCAGTTACTTAACAGTACTTTGGCTCGTTTAATGTTGTGGTGGAAGCAACGAGAAAAAGTTAGATGGATTGAAGAGGGAGATGGGAATACTCGTTTCTTCCATTCTATGGCTTCTGCTAAGAGGAGGACCAATAGTATTAACTCTTTGAAACTTTCTGATGGAAATGTGGTTTCTGAGCAAAGTGAGATTTTGAAGGGGATGCATGAGTTCTTTGAACAGAAATGGAAGGGAAAAGGCATCATTTTTGTGCTAAAAGAGCTATAGAGGATACATTTGTGTGGGATATAGGAGATTGATTTAATTGTAACATTCCTCAATAATTGCTTAAGATTCTTGAGGATGATAGTTGTTTCTTTTCTTTTACTTAGGGTTTCTTATAACCCTCTTTTACTTTTTACAGTTGTAATGGTTTTTTAAGGAATGCATATGCAAAGTTCAGCTCTCTCTCTCTCTCAATCTATTGCTCTAAATCTCTCTCTCTCTCTCTCTCTCTCTCTCTCTCTCTCTCTCCCCCTCTCTCTCTCTCTCTCTCACACACACTCCCTCTCCTTCCCTCTATTGCTTCTCTCTCTCTCTCTCTCTCTCATTCTCTCTCCCTTTCTCTCTCCCTCTATTGCTCTCTCTCTCCCTCCCCTCTATTGCCCTCTCTCTCTCTTCTCCTCTTTCTCTCTCTCTCTCTCTCTCTCTCTCTCTCTCTCTCTCTCTCTCTCCCTCTATTGCTCTCTCCCTCTCTCTCTCTGTCTCTCTCTCCCCCTCCCTCTATTGCCCTCTCTCTCTCCCTCTCTTGCCAACTATTGGCTCTCTCTCTCTCTGTCTCTCTCTTGCTGCTGGAAGAGAGAGATAGTTAATTGTAACTAGTTTTTTGTTTATTATTAATGCAAATGCAGATATTCAGCTCCCTCTCCATCCGTCTTTAAATGCCATATCTCTCTCTCTCCCTCTCTCTCTTTCCACCTGCCCTTTATTGCCCACTCTCTCTCTCTCTCTCTCTCTCTCTCTCTCTCTCTCTCTCTCCCTCTCTCTATCTCTATCTCTCTCTCCCTCTCCCTCTCCCTCCTTTTATTTCCCTCTCTCTCTCTTTCCTTCCGCTCTCTCTCATGCTCATTTGTTCCCTTTTCTTTCTCTCACTAGAGTGTTTTAGAAAGAGAAGCTCTGGGGATGGCTAGAGGGGGTGGCCTTAGGCCACCTCCTCCAAATGGGGGGAACGGTGGTGGTAAGAGCGGGAGTAGGAACGACAGGAAGCAAGGCAACCGGTGGCAGGCGTTGGCCACTGATGATCCCGGCGAGGGGGATCCAGCTTTAGCAGCACAAAGGATGGCACCTCCGTCGAGATCTCCTGAGATTGGCCGGTTCTCGGTCGCTCTCGCCAAAGGAGCAGCCCTACGCGATGTGTGGGAGGAAAAAGGCTTTAGATCTACGGTGGCTGCCAGATCTGGCAAAGAAAACTTTCAAGCACCGGTTAAGGTTGGTTCTCTGCCTGTTTCGGTGGAAACGACCTTGTGTGAGCCGCGCAAGGAGAATACCCAAGGGGTGAGTAAGGCGGCAGATCTCAAAGGTATGTTGGATGCCATTGAGAAGGAACGGGGTATTAAGGTTTCCAAGCCGGCGGCTGTGCGTGAGCTCATTATGAGCTTCATCGGTATCTCCACTCCGACTACTTGTATGTTCGGGGGAGGACCGGCCGAGGCAAGTGAAAAGGGGGAGGCGTGTTGGACGTCCAGCCAGCATCCCATGGAGGATGATGTTAGCCTAAAAGAGTAGGCTCGATTTGATGAGCACCAGGAGATGAACTTGGTTGGGGCTGCTGAGTTCGACCAAGAGGCTTCCCTTGTGAATGATAGGGATGACTCGGGGCGGGATTCTACCGCACCTTCCAGTATAGAAGATGACCAGAAGGAGGACACTGTCCAGCACGCTGCCATGGTCCGGCTTGCCACCAGCTTGGACGAAGCTATGGGATCGGAACGCCCAGGAGATAGGGACTTCCAGGTAAGTCCAGAAATTGTTGCCAGCTCGTGTGGAGCTAGGCTGTCGATGGACATGGATGCTGCCATGGTGGAAACTGATTCTAATAGCAATAGGTGTGAACATCCTATGATTACAGCCATGCCCATGAAAATTGCCAAAACCGCAGCCTACCAAGGTCGTTCCTCCACTGCCATTTGGTCGTCTGCACAGTCCCTTTGCGTGGAACAAGGTTCAGAACGTGCCCCTTGAGAGGATGTCTCGGGATCATTTCGTTACGAAGGATGGGACTACCATCGAACCTGAGCTCAACTCAGTCAAGGACAACATTGCCAAGCTTGACATGGCTATTGTGGCTAAGCTCATGGGAAGGCGCATTTCTTTCCCCTTCATTCTCCAGGAGCTTAAACGGAGATGGTTTCACTTTGGTAAATTTGAGATCATTACTATAGGCCCAAACACGTTCATTTGCATATTCCAGAGTCATGAGGCCAGAGATGCCGTGCTTTCCAGTGGTCCTTGGATCATTGCGGGCAACATTATTGGGATGGACAAGTGGGACTCTACTTGCTCACCAACTCCCTTAATGGACTTCGCTCTCCAATCTGGATCCGCCTGCCTCAGCTCCCTCTCATCTATTGGGACCTTAACAACATCACTCGCATCGCTAACTCGCTCGGTGAGCCTTTATGGATGGATTCACACACAAGCAAGTGGGGACGGTCATCCTTTGCACGCATCTGTGTAAGGATTGACGTCTCTCAAAAGCTACTTCCGGAGTTTGGATCGATGGCATCCATGGCAGATTTTTCCAGCGGGTGGAGTATGAAGGCCTTACAAATTTCTGTTTTGACTGTGGCTCCATTGGCCATGCGAAAGGAAGCTGCATCCCCATTGTAGCTGCTAAGGGACCCTCACCCACGCATGGGCCAGCATCTCAAATCGTCCATGCTCAGCATGGGGGGCTGCCCGTGACCGGGCCATCTTCTAAACTGGGGCAGCAAGCTACGTCCGTCCCCCACGTTTTTGGGGTGCAAGAGGAGGACTGGTTTGGTGATTGGAATCTGGTGACCCATAAGAGGAGAAACAAATCAAGAGCCCCCACCGAGAAGCCATCCAAAGAACATATAAAGGGGGCTGAGCCTCCTCGGTCCCCGCCTCAGATCTCTCATGCTGAATCTCTGCGGATGGAGGAGATTTCCATGAGGATCGTCGAACCAAGCGGAAAAACATCTACAGAACAAAGGGTTACCTTCAGTGTCACAAGACCGGAGAATGATGCCCCCTCCTCAACAGTCAATCTTTCCAAACGACAGCACAAGGCTCCGATGACTTTTTTGGAGAAGCAGCTACTCTAGTTGGGACCCATAGCCACTCTGCCCAGGAAGCGGAGGAAGAATCTACAAGATGATATTGGCGGGGACTTTGTCCCTTTTGAGGAACAATGAGGCCTTACCTTTTTACATGTTTTAGGGTGCTAGGGGTGTTTATACATCTGCCGGAGCAACGGGATATCTCTTAGCCTACAGGCTTTTTCAACCCCTACTTAGGTATCTCCCCCCTCTAGAGTTGTTCCTTAAGCGCTCTTGGGAATTCTAGGACATGTATTTGGGGTTGGCCTCCTTTTGAATCAAAGGGGCTCTTCCTTGTTCCTGCTATTTTCTTTTGGGCTGTCATTTTTGTATGGACGCTTACTTTTATATGTTCAGGTCTTCCCCCTTTTGTTTTTTGTCTTGGGAAGACATAGGCTTACAGTTCCATAGTGTCATTGTACTTTTAACTTTTTAAGGAATGCAATATGCAATATTCAGCTCTCTTTCCTTCCATCTATTTCTTCTCTCTCTCTCTCTCTCTTTCTCTCCCTCTCTCACCCTATCTCTCTCTATCACTCTCTCTCTATCTCTCTTTTTCTCCCTTACCTACCCTCTATTGCATCTCTCTCTCTCCCTCCCTCTCCTTCTATCTATTGCTTCTCTCTCTCTCTCTCTCTCTCTCTCTCTCTCTCCCTCTCCTTCCCTCTATTGCCTCTCTGTCTCTCTCTCTCCCTCTCCTTCCCTCTATTGCCTCTCTCTCTCTCTCTCTATCCCCCCTCTTTCTCCCTCTCGCTTTCCCTCTCACTCCCTCTCTCTCTTTCTATCTCTCTCTCTCTCACTCACCCTCTCTCTCACCCTCTCTCTCTCCCTCTCTCCTGGCTCTCATTTGTTCCCTTTTCTTTCTCTCACTAGAGTGTTTTAGAGAGAGAGGCTCTGGGATGGCTAGAGGGGGTGGCCTTGGGTCACCTCCTCCAAATTGGGGGTTTGATGGAGGAAGAGGCGGCGGCAAGAAGGAGAGGAAGAATGGTAACCGGTGGCTTGTGCTGGCCGATGAGGAAGGCGGTGGTGGTGAGCCCACGACGTCCAAGGGTAAGGCGCGTTTCTCGTCCAAGTCGGCTACCTTGGCGAAGGGAGCTGCTCCCCTTGGTATTAGGGAGGCTAAAGAGCCTAAGCCCTTTGTCTCGACTAGGTCGGGCAAGGAGAACACCCAAAGCCCGAGTAAGGCTGTTGGTCTCAAAGACAAGGCGGCTGCTACGGAAGAGCTGCACGTTACGAAGTTCACTAAGCCCGACTGGATGTTCTCACCTGGAATCGCTTCGCTAAGTGCCAAACCAGCTGCGGTTCGGGAGCTGATAATGAATACTATCGGCATGTCCCCGCCAAGGACTAGTGCTCCGGTTCTGCCTAAGGCAGCCAACCGCAGCAGCTCCGAGCTGGGCTCCCTCGTGACAACATCTAGAATATGGAGCACGAAAGAATGGAGAGTGCAGGATCTGAGCGGGGGACCTCGACTGCTTCCGATCGGGAGGATGGTGAGGCTAGCGATATGGAGGAATCAAGGGAGGCCTCAGGCTCTCACACGTACATGGATGCTGATCTGGACGGCCGAGCAGAGCTCCAGCTACAGGCCTTAGCGGATGCTGTTTGCCCGGCTGTGCGTGATGCCCCCTCCTGGGCGGATTTTACCGAGATGCAGGATAGCCCTCGGCCGGTCGAAAATGGTGTGGATTTAGGTCTCATTGCAGGAGCTGCTATGGGAATTGCTGATAGAACTAGGTGTGATCCTCCCCTAGATACAAGTGTCTCTCATCTGACTAACCCAGCTTCATGCCCATCCACTGTTTGTAGTAATGCCGCTGCTGATCTGGCTGCTGCTATCCCTCAGGCTCAACCCATCATGGCAAAGGTGTTGCCAATGGGTGGTTCGCCTTCTAGTCCCTTCACCTGGAACAAGTTGCAACTTGTTCCTTTGTAGATTGAGCAAAGACTCGTTCATGGCTAAGGATGGTAAGACTATGGATCTAAAAGCTGATGCGGTGCATAGTAACATAGCTAAACTCGACCGTGCTATTGTTGCCAAAGTGATGGGCAGACGCATTGCTTTTCCCTATCTTCTCAGTGAGCTTAAGCGTAGATGGTTTCACTTTGGGGAATTTGAGCTAATCACCATAGCTCCCAATTCGTTCATTTGCCTCTTCCAAAGCTCAGAGGCGAGGGATGCTGTGCTCTCGGGGGGGCCTTGGATTGTGGCTGGAAACATTATCGGCATGGACAAATGGTCCCCCAACGCCTCGCCCAACTCGCTCCATGGACTGCACTCACCTATTTGGGTTCGCCTACCGCATCTTCCCCTTATGTATTGGGACATTGAAAACATCAACCGGATGGCTAATATGATTGGCGACCCCTTATGGATGGACTCTCACACGGGCACTTGGGGGAGATCGTCTTACGCTCGGATCTGTGTCCGTATCGACCTATCTCAACATCTACTCCCAGGAATTTGGATCAATGGTAAACATGGACGGTGCTTTCAAAAAGTTGAGTACGAGGGCCTTACCAATTTTTGCTTTGATTGTGGATACATTGGCTACGAGAGGGGGTGCTGCCACTCGAAGACTCCGATCCAAAACCAGCGCCCTACCACCAAACAAGAGGATCGGCAATCGAGAAAGCAACCGGAGAAGGTGGCCATGGCCGTCCCCACTTCACACCCGCTGGTGCAGCCTCGGGAGGAGCCGCCCTGCTGCGAGGATCCGGAAGACGTCTCCTATGGGACCTGGAATTTGGTGACCCGTAGGAGGAAAGGCAAGTCTAAATCAGCTGACCAGCAGCCTTCTCTTGACGTGGGACGCCTTGGTGAGGCCCGGAACAGCATGCTGCCTTCTCCCACAGAGCCCTCACGGCTTAATGTGCAGCCTAGCAGGTAGGGTATCCTATCTCAAGCTGCTCTGGATCAACTTAAGCAAATGGAGGCTATTTCCAACAGGATTGTCAACTCAAGTAGCCACCATTCTAAGGACCGCAAAGTTATTTTCATTGCTGAGTGGACTGCCCATAACCCTTCCTCCGTGGAGGTTAATCTTTCTAAGCGTCCATCCAGGGCACCTATGACTTTCTTGGAGAAACAGTTGTTACAGCTGGGGCCGATTGCCACTCTACCCTGCAAGAGGCGGAAGAACCTTCAAGATGACACTGGCGGGGACTTCCTCCCCTTTGAGGAACAATGAGGCCCTACCCCTATTCATGTCTTAGAGTGATGATGGTGCTTATCCGGCTGCCGGGGCAATGGGATATCTACCCACCCTCGGGCGTGTTAACTCCTTTATTAGGTATCTCCCCCCCGGAGCTGTTCTTTAAGTATGACTGGATCTTCTAAGGCATGCATTTGGGATGGGACTCTTTGTGAATCAAAGGGGCTTATCCTCGTTTGTCTTGCTCTTCTTATGTTTTGTCAACTTTGTATGGTGGTTTTCTTAGACTTAGACCTTCCCACTTTTGTTTTTTGCTTTGGGAAGGCAAATAGTATTTCCATACCTGTGTTGTACTTTTACTTTAATTAATCAATGCAAATGCAACTTTTAGCTCTCTCTCCCTCTCTCTCTCTCTTTCTCTCTCCCACTCTCTCTCTCTCCCTCCCTCGATTGCTCTCTCTCTCCCCATCCCTCTACTGCTTCTATCTCTCCCTCTCTCTCTCTCTCTCTCTCCTCTCTCTCTCTTTCTCTCTCTCTGTCTCTCTCTCTCTCACTCACATTCTCTACCTCCCTCTATAGCCCTCTCTCTCTCCCTCTCCTTCCCTCTTTGCTTCTCTCTCTCTCCCTCTCCTTCCCTCTTTGCTTCTCTCTCTCTCCCTCTCTCTCTCTCTCTCTATTTCTCTCTCTCTCTTTCCTTCTCTTTATTGGTTCTCTACCTCTCTCCCTCCTCCTATTTCCCTCTCTTTCTCTTTCCTTCCCTCTACTGCTTCTCTCTCTCCCTCTCTCTCACTCCTTCTATTGCCCTCTCTCACTCTTCCTTCTCTCTCACTCTCTCTCTCTTGCTCTCTTTTACTTTCTCTCTCTCTCTCTCTCTTCTCTCTCTGTCACCCTAATATTTCCCTCTCTCTCTCTTTGCTTCTCTCTCTCTCTATGGGAGGCCCTCATTTGTTTCCAAATCTTTCTCTCACTAGAGTGGTTCTAGAGTGAGAAGCTTTGGGATGGCTAGAGGGGGTGGCCTTAGGTCACCTCCTCCAAATGGGGGAAATGGAGGTAGAGGCGGTGGCAAGAAGGAAGGTAGACAAGGAAATAGGTGGCAAGTGCTTGCTACAGAAGATTCCGACGGTGGTGGGCTGGTGGCAAAGCCGGGTATTGACAGATTCCGACGGTGGTGTTCAGGATTCTGGCTAGATCTCCGGGTATTGACAGATTTTCGGCCAACTCCAGCAAGGGAACGGCTCCTCTTGGAGCTTAGGAGGAGAAGGGGACCAAAGCCTCTAACCCTTCAAGACCGGGCAAGGAGATTGCTTAGGAGTCGAGCACGGTTACAACCTCTAAGGGCTTGGCGGCTGCTGCTTGGGAGGGACCGACCGCCACCTTCAAGCCTCTTGAGGGGAACATCGAGCTGGGCATCACATCGCCAATAACCAAGCCTATAGCAGTTCGGGAGCTCATTATGAGCTCTATCGGCATATCACCTCCTAAAGTGGCTGCTTGTGATGCTGCTTTTGGACAGGAGGAAGGCCCCGACCAGGTTGTGGATGGGAGATGCTACAGCCCGAGCAATGGCTCCCTGCGTGCGAGCAGCTATGGTATGGAGGACGGCGATACTGCTGAGTCCGACCAGGAGGTACGTGAAACCAAAAAGATGGAGGAGATGAAGGATGCTTCGGGCTCCCAAACAGATATGGACGATGATAGCTGCAGTCGGGCTGAGCTGTAGCTTCAGGCATTGGCGGAAGCCGTCCATCGTGAAAATCGTGGGGCTACTTCTTGGGCTGATTGCACCGAGTTTGAGGTGCATCCTGATCAAGGATTTGTTTCAAATGGGGAAGGGATCGCTGTGGAGATGGACTGCACTATGAATGAGTGCAATGCTGCTAGTCTTAGGTGTGATTAGTCCCTTGGTCCAGCCAAGGGTGATAAAAAAACTACTGGCGCATGCCCCCATGGTGTTTGTGGTAATGTCCCCAAAGCTCAGAACTTGCCAAGACCTCTACTGCAGCCAACGCAGGCCCCAATTCTGCATCCGAACGGGTTTGCCAAGGGACCCTTCGTGTGGAGCAAGGTTCAACATGTGCCAATTAACGCCTAAGCCGTGAGCAGTGGATTGCCAAGGATGGCCTTTGAATTGAACCGGAAATTGGCTCTGTCAATGACAACATTTCAAGACTTGATAAAGCAATTGTTGCAAAGCTAATAGGGCGTCAGATGTCATTCCCTTTCCTTATTGAAGAGCTAAAACGGAGATGGTATCATTTTGGGGATTTTGAGATCATCACCATTGTCGCTTATACTTTCATTTGCCTATTTCAAAGCTGTGAGGCAAGGGATGCCGTTTTGGCTAGTGGGCCGTTGATCGTGGTCGGAAATATCATAGGTATGGACAAGTGGACCTCCACTTTTTCTCCCTCGTCGATGCAAGGACTCCATTCCCCAATTTGGGTTCGTTTGCCGCAATTACCGTTGATTTATTGGGATGTTAACAACATCACACGCATTGCTAATGGGATTGGGGAGCCTCTTTGGATGGATTCACATACGAGCACATGGGGTAAGTCATCGTTTGCACGCATTTGTGTAAGGATTGATCTTTCCAAAAACTGCTCCCGGGAGTTTGGATTAATGATATTCATGGGCGATTCTTCCAAAGAATTGAATACGAAGGGCTTACCAACTTCTACTTTGACTGTGGGTACATCGGTCATGCCAACGAAAAGTGCTCATCGAAGAGTAATGGTGGGAGTGCGACCCCCACTAGTGCTCGGATCCAACATCCCAATAAAGCCCAACCAAGGGACCTACCTGTGAGCAGCCACCCCCTTGGATCGAAACAACCTGCTAGAGCTAGTCCCCATGACCGTGAGAAGCAAGAGGAGGACTCCTTTGGAGAGTGGAATCTGGTCACCCGTAAGAAGAAAGGCAAGCAGAAGGGCTCTTCTATGCTCCCAACTACTAGACAAAGCAAAGACACCGACCATGGCTCTCTCTCCCGAGCTACCAAGGAAATCCAACAGCAAATGGAGGAGATCTCCAACAGAATTGTCAACCCGAGTAATTCTCCCTCCAAGAATCAAAGGGTAACTTTTAATGCTTCAAAACCAGCTCAGGATGCCTCTCCCTCGACTATCAGTCTCTCAAAGCGACAACATAAGACCTCCAAGGCGTTCATGGAGAAGCAACTGCTCCAGCTTGGGCCGATTACCACCCTGCCCAGGAAAAGGAGGAAGAACTTGCAAGATGACACTGGCGGGGAGTTTGTCCCCTTTGAGGAACAATGAGACCCAACCTGTTTTCATGTCTTAGGGTTACAGTGCTGCACAAACGGCTGTCGGAGCAATGGGATATCTTTCTGCCCTCAGGCATGTTGACCCCTTTCTCAGGTATCTCCCTCCTCTAGAGTTGTTCCCTGTGCTTCGGTCGCCCCCCCGCTCAAGCGGGGGCGGTGGTGACGGAATGACTGGCGGTGAAGAGCGACGACGATCGGGAGTTGGATCTGGCGGTTCTAAGAAGCAAGGCAATTGATTGGGAGCTGGATCTCCCAGTAAACTCGTGATGGTTAAGACAAGAGGGAAAGCTCGGGAGGTAGCTAAATATGGATCAGAGGGATCAGTGGAAGGTCGATGGGAGGTGAAACCGAGAAATATGGATCCCAAAGGGATTCTACAGATCAGGAAGACTGGATCGGTCCAGAACAAAGCTGATGGAGCTAGGAGGGAGGATCCTCCTCTGAGGGAGACGATGGAGCTGGAATCGAAATCGGGTGTGAGTATAAAGCTCAACCCGATGTTCATTGCATCGGCCTCTTCTATGGAGGTAGAAGACACAGCTCTAATCGAAGATTGCGGAGATGCAATGGAAGAAACATTTGATGTGAATGCTGCAATATCGGGACGGAAATGTCTGATGGAGGTAAGTGCGGATGTTGTTGATTGGAGTAATAAGGTGTTGAACGATGTATCTGTGGAGGAAGGAATGGCGGTGACGGAAATGGAGGTAGCTGTATAAGATGTTGCAGGTGTGATAGGAGCAGGGAGCAGCTCCTCTGGTTTGAGCAAGCCAATTGGATGCACGTCAGATGCTTGTGGGAATGTGGATGTTGGGCAATCAATTGGGAACTGTGGGGAGAGCCTTGGGAAGGGGGTGACCCCAAGAGTTTCGTTTGCGGCTAGTATGGGGAATCCGTGGAAGAAGCCGAATCATGTCCCGATCCTGCATCCAGAAGATATCAATGCCATTTCAGGAGACAGGATCTCCATTGATCTAAATTTGGATAGAGTCAAGGCTAATATGGAGATGCTTGATCGAGCAGTTGTGGGGAAGATTCTGGGTAGAAGAGCTTCGTTCTTCTTGTTGAAATCTGAGATCAAACAACAATGGGGAAGGTTTGGCGAGTTTCAGCTCACCTCTTTTGGTGCAGATTGCTTTATCTGTATTTTTACTTCTGTGGAAGCTAGAAATGAAGTGCTAAGGGGCTGCCCCTGGTTTATCGGTGGTAATCTGGTGGGATTGGATAGGTGGACACCTAATTTCTCCCCAGCTTCTATGGAGGGACTGTCGTCCCCGGTTTGGATACGGTTACCCAATCTCCCATTGCAATACTGGGATGAATGTAACATTGCTCGGATCGTCACGAAGATTGGCACTCCTTTATGGATCTATGCATTGACAGCAAACTGGGGAAGAAGAGAATATGCTCGGGTATGTGTGCGGATGAATTTGGCAAATAAACTTCAGGCAGGAGTGTGGGACAATGGATGGAATGGGAGGTTCTATCAGAAGGTAGAATACAAAGGCATTGGCATTATGTGCTTTGGCTGTGGTAAAATTGGCCATCGCAGAGATCACTGTCCTTTGAAGGGCGGTGGTCAAGGGGATGCAAGGACAAGGAAAGCAGGAGAGCAGCTGAAGCAGAGTGAATCGATGGTGAAGAACTCTAAGCAGTCCTCAGGTAGGATTGAGCGAGTTGAGAAGGTGCAAACCAAGACGGTTACTCATCCTGTGATCAAAATTGAAGGAGGTGGTCATAACAAGGGGGGAGACAGCAGAATTGTGGAAGGAGGAAAGGATGTTAAGCAGGGAGCTATTGCCGGACCTTCCAATGGGAAGGAATGTGATCAGGAGAATGATGATGAGTTTAGATCGTGGATTCAGGTTCTGCCTCGACGAAGAAGGAGTGTGCGACCTTCTGGGAGGAATTTTGTTGGTAACAACAATAGACAACTACAGAGTAATCCCAAACAAGTTGATTTAGGGAAGGTTGAAGCTCCTCAGAGCACTTTGAGACCTACTCATAAGCAGAACAGAATGGGTTTTAAGAAACCTTTACCCTTCACGGCAGGTATGCCACCTCCCTTGCCAAAAACCAATCGATTTAAGTTTATGAATGAACTTAGTCAATTGGGACCTATTATGGAGTTTTCAAGGAAAAGGAGGAAGAAAATGATAGATATCACTAATGGTGGGGAGGATTCTCCTATTGATTCTAGCGGCGGGGACGCTTCCCCATTTGTTTTTTAATGTCGTCGATCCTGATATGGAACTGCAGGGGCGCCCGGAAGAAGCAAACGGGCTATTACCTGCGTAGCCTCGTTGGTAACAATGAGGTTTGTTTTGTGGGACTGGTTGAAACCATGGTGATGGATATGAGCAGACTGGAGGTGGATTGTTTGATTGGCAGTGAATGGGAATTTTTTCATTCCCCTGCGAATGGTAGATCTGGAGGTTTGATTGCATTATGGAAGAGGAATGTTGCAAAGTTTGAAGTTATTGGCAACATGGATCAGGTACTTATTGGGAATCTTACTTTTCCTAATATGCAAAGGTGGACTGTTGCTGTGGTATATGCTAGTAAAAGTTATCATAGTAGACGTTTGCTTTGGAACACTATTAGCCCGCTGATTTGTTCTGATCTCCCTGTGATTGTGGGAGGAGATTTCAATTGTTGTTTAAACCAAAGTGAGAAGAAGGGTGGGAGGAGATATAATATTTCAGTGGGGGCTCTGAAGATGGCTTAGTTCATGGTAGATAATGATTTACATGATTTGGGATTCTTGGGTCCCAAATATACTTGGTCTAACAATAAATCTGGGCAAAGCAAGATTTGGGTGAGGCTTGACAGAATTCTGATGAACTCTGAAGGAGTGACATGGGCACCTGTGGCTGTAGTTAAACATCTGGTTCGGTTGACATCGGACCACTGTCCGTTGCTGGTGAATCTCTTTGCTGAAAACCCAAGACCTGGGAACAGATGGATACGGTTTGAAGATATTTGGATGACTTACCCTGTCACTTGGAGGTTAGTTTGGAAGAATTGGAACAGGGAGGATTTTGGAATGCCGGATGAGGTAGTGAATCGCAAGTGTAGTAGAACTCTGAAGGCTTTGTTCTTTTGGAGTCGTAATCGACTTAAAGAACTTAATGAGCTGAAAATTTCTCTGGAAAGCCGTATTGAAGAACTTCAATTGGTGGATTGTTCTCCTAATGGGTTGAATGAGGAACAGGAACAAGAGCTCAGATTGAAGGTAATTGAGTTGAACACTACTCTAGCTCGGCTTGCTACCTGTTGGAAGCAGAGAGCGAAAGCCAGATGGATTGATGAAGGTGATACGAACTCGCATTTCTTCCATTCTTTTGCGTCTGCTCGGAGGTGAGGTAATCGTATTATTGAAGTTGTAAATTCTAATGGGGAGAGGATTGTTGATCCGAACCTCATTCAAGAGGAATTCTGGAATTTTTTCATGCTAAAGTGGAGAGATAGGAAGGTTTCCCTAGCTAATTGGCCTTAATTTTGTAATGATGATATGATTCATGTGCAGTTCAGTGATAGTATGGAGGATGAAATTATTGAGTATGAAATCCGTCAAGCGGTGTTTAGTATGGGCAGTAACAGAGCGCCAGGGATTGACGGTATAACCTCCTCCTTTTTGAAATTTTATTGGGAGATTATAAAGAAAGATGTTATTAGTGATATTCTGCATTTCTTTTCTACTAATGTGATGTGCCAGAGTTGGAAGGAAACCCTTGTGGTGTTAATTCCAAAAATGGAGAATGCTAATATGCCATCAAAGTTCAGGATGATAAGTTTATGTTAATCTTTTTATAAGATTGTTGCCAAAGTACTGATTAACCGCCTAAAACCTGTGCTGAGTACTATCATCAGTGAGGAGCAGGGGGCTTTTGTTCTAGGTCGATCTATATCCAGTCATGGGCTGATGGCACAGGAAATGATGAGTAAGTTTAAGCACTCTACCCAGAAATCTGGACTTATGGCTTTAAAGATTGATATGGAGCAGGCGTACGATTGTATGTCATGGGAGACACTGCAGGAAGTAATGAACTTGATGGGATTCAAGAAGAGATTTATCACTTGGGTTACGCAGTGTATTTTTGAGCAAAAGTTCACTTTGCTGATGAATGGTAGCAGGACACGGTGGATTGATGCTAGAAGTGGGCTGCGACAAGGATGTCCCTTGTCGCCGTATTTGTTTATTCTCTGCTCTGAGCTCCTTTCTAAATCCTTTAAACTGTGTGGAGTGCAGCTTGGAGTCCAGATGGCTAGGAACACAGTAAGCATTTCTCACTTATTGTACGCTGATGATATCCTTGTTTTTGCAAAAGCTAGCAGGTGCATTGCCCGTTGAATTATGGATTTATTGGGAGATTATTGTTGCTGGACTGGTCAGAAGATTAATTGTGGTAAGTCTGCTATTCTTTTCAACAGAAAGTGCCCAAGTTGGAGGAAGAGGATGATTGCTAGAATGATGGGATATAAGAAGGTTGACTCTTTGGAATATCTTGACCTTCCTCTTGTCATGAGGAGGCTGACTGTGGCTGATTTCTCTAAAATTATGAGAATTGCATTTGAGAAGATCAACCTCTGGGGCAGAAAACAACTTTCACTTGCTGGCAGGGCTCTCTTGATCAGAACTTCATTGTTATCTATTCCTATGTATGCTATGACCCATACTTCTATTCCTAATGGAGTTCTTATGGCTATTGAACGAATGGGGAGGCGTTTTTTATGGCAGAAAGATGCTAGTAGTCGTGTGATGCATTATGTGGGGTGGAAGGAATTGTGCCAATCGACGGATCTTGGGGGCCTTGGCTTTCACTGTCTTACTCGGTGGAAGGGGGCTTTGCATGCACAGGTGGTGTGGGATCTGATCCAGAATAAGGATTCAATTATTTACAAGGTGCTGATGGCCAGGTATGGTATGAATTTATGGGACTATGTTCAGGGGAAGAAAGTCTCTTTTACTTGGAAGGTGATCCAAGATGGTGCTAAGGCGTTGAGACCGATCCTCAGGTGGAACATTGTGAATGGAAGCCAAATTGATGTGATGCAAGATGTGTGGATTATGAATCGTAATATTGCTAAGTGGCCAACATTCGTTAACATTGAAGAAGTGGAAAATATGAGGTCTGTAACTTGCTGGATAATTCTTTTCAGTGGAATGAAGAGATGGTTAAACATTGTTTTGGGAATATTATGGCTGTTCGTATCTTGGCCATTAATATATCCACTGAGAGTCTGGAGGATAACCCTGAGCTCATTTATTCCAGGATGAGTATGATAGTTGTGGCCATGGCTTATAGAGATAGTGAAGAGAAGGGGAACTATGATTTCAGTTGTTTGAAGAAACTGAAACTACACCCACTGGAACATTTCTTTTGGTGGAGACTATTGAGGGATGCCATTCCAACCACTCATTGGTTGAATAGAAGAACATTAGCTGATACATCTCTTTGCCCTTGGGGATGTAATGAGGAGGAAAACTTAGATCATTGCTCGGCCCGGTGCTCTAAGTTGAAGCAGGTGATGGAAATTCTTCGTAAATGGGGGTTTAATCTGCCCATTGTTAACTCCCTGGTGGATCTAAAGGTTGAATTGTTGAAGTATGCTGAGAACAATCCTAGCATGGGAAGGATTTATTGCTATACAGTATATCAAGTTTGGAGAGCCCGGAATGATATGAAGCACCATAATATGTGTAGATCTCCTTCTGTTATTGCTGTTGCGGTGCTTTCTTTACTGCCAAAACCATTTAAATGGCCAATGCTGGAGCAATGGGGTACTAATCAACCCTTGGGGTTGCCGTCTCACAAGCTTTGGTGCCCTCCCCCTCCAGGTTGGCTGAAGTTTAACTTTGATGCAGCACTGCTTCCTTCTAATCAGGTTGGCCTGGGTGTGATAGCCCGGAATCAGTATGGGAAACTAGTTGTTGCTGCTGGGAGAAAGATCGAGCACTGGGATGCTTTGCAGGCAGACATGTTGGCATCAGTGGCTATCCGTGAGGTTTTCATGGATATGATGTTTGAGCTGGATGGAATCATTATAGAAGGAGATTGTATTAATGCAATTAGGTGGCTGCAGAGGCTGAATGATCGCCAAAATGTGATCCATCGTCAGGTGGAAGGACCGGATACATTTTTTCTTCAGGAGTTTAAACAGGTGCTCTTTCAATATACTCCTAGGAATAGCAATCGTGAGGCTGACTTTTGTGCCCACCTTGCTTTAGTAAATGAGTTTACTTTTTTTGATGTGAATAATAGTGAATTCCCCTCAACACTGTTGTCTGTGTTGAGGGAGGAGAGTGATAGGGTATAGCTTTACTTTGATGATAGATTGTAATAGTTTTATTTCATTTTAATGCAAAATGCAGAATTCAGCTCTCTCTCTCTCTCTCTTTCTCTATTTTCCTATATTTTTGCACATCACTTGAATGATTCAAAATTTTTAATTAATATTAAAGAATGGTTAAATTCTAGTGAATGTTGCTGAGATATGTGAGGCATATAGTACTTAATTTTTATATTAGTTAAGGAACTAATTTATGCATTCGATTGCACTTGGAGGTCTTATAAGTGATAGAAGAAGTAGTCTTCCTGCTTTGGGTTTTTGTTTAAGTGTTCAACAAACAAAAGAAGCTATTAGAAAATAATAATCTTCCTGCTCACATGACACATTCTATAAAATCTAATTGTTAGCTTTTTTGTATTGAAATATTCTTCATATAATGATTATTTACTCCATAAGTTATCCATATTTATTCATAATTGGTGCTTCATTTTATGAAGTACACACATTTTAGTGGTGAATTCATGTGGTATAAGAATTAGTGTCATCCTTGTTAGTTACCTTATAGTTGTCACGGAAGGAGTTGTTGTTCTTATTAATGGCACTAGTATCTAATTATTCTTTGATTTAAGGTTATCAAATTTTTATTGAGATATTCATGCAAATCAATGAGCATCATCGAACGTCTCGTTCATGTACCCATTGGACCAATTATGATACAAGGCTCAAGAAAGTGTATCTTGGGTTGATTCTAGATGTTTACACTAAAAAAGATTCATTGAAGCCAATTAGTGACATGTCACTTTTGCCATTTAAGTACATCAATTTTATCGAAGTTCTAGAGGATTATGGTCAAAGTCAAAACCTAATTTTTAGCAAGTAATGGGGGTGCATTAAAGTACAAAGCTTTATAACTTTCAACATTTAATTACAAAGCTTTTTAACTTTACAATTCAACCGAAATCATTTTCTTTTCATAGAGGAATGATTTTGGGACTATAATGAATTTGTTAATACTTATTATTATAAAATTTTTTCATTTATACCTATCCTTTCTCGATAGGCATGATATAGGGGATTTTATGCTTGGAGCTTTTAAATTCTATGTATTTACTATTTATTAATGCTCATGACTTTTCAAGTTTTGAAGACTCATAATTTTAACGTAAAAATAGGCAACTATCAATGAGAAATGGGGACTTTCAGATGTTTTGATAGCAACTCATTGGTTCTTTGATGATTTTTAACTTATCATAATTATTTTATGGTGTTCTTAGTTTGATTTATCAGTCAATCCTTGCATAATAGATTGTGGCATCATCATTATTCAAAGGTTTTTACATCATCATAGATAATCAATCATGGTTCTACCTCTCAAATTTTTCCTAAATAGTTTTGGTGCTTAGACATATTCACAAGTTGTAGACATTCAAATTAATTTGGTATTAAATAAGTTTTTGGGCTGGTTTGTCTGTCACTTTATTAATTTTATTTTCAATCTTAAATTTAGTTTCATTGTAGTTTCTTCAAAAAAATTAAAAGATCTTCACAAAATCTACTTTTCTTTTTTTTTTTTGTATTCAAAAGCCATACTCTTGCCATACTCAAAGTGCAATTTTTTTTTTAGATTTTGTATCTTTTCATAATTCAAAAACTCTTGTATGTCGTATTCATCCCAATTGTTATTTTGAAAATTTTGGTTTATATGTCTTTTTTGGTAAATTATAATGAATAATTTTAAATATTGAAATTTGAAAAGAACCAAAAGAGAAAGAGAGAGGGTTGAGCATATCCAAAGCCAATGAAGGAAAGTAAGGTCCTTATTTATTTATTATTCATAACTTCTTTTTTTGTAAATTATAAAAGAAACACGTGTGGGCTCCGAAAACTCTTATGTGCCTGCCCTTTATACTCCTTTTTTCTTGCTTGTGTTTGGCAGCGAAGAGTTTTAATGAACTTAGATTCTAGGTGAATTTTCAAAAGGAAGATTTGGTTTAAGATAAGACACTGCCCATAGATTTTGTCATCCTTTTGTGAGGACATTATGTCTGAGTTCTTTTGTCCTATAGGCACAAGCTCCTATAGTTAATTATATTTCCTAATAAATGAGAGAGAACTTTTGATTAAGGCTAATAATTATAGAAGGTCACATATGTTATGAATCTAGTGTATAATAGTAACAATTTTAGGGTTTGAATTTTTGGATATGAATTTTGTAGCTTGAGACTTACAGTTTATCCCCTACAATAGTTTCATTGTCTAGGGTAGTCTATTTAGTCATAGGAGGTAGTCGACCCAACTTGAAAGAAGGTACCTTATCAGTAGCTATGGGCTGCTTCATCAAAGAATACCTTCTAGACCTAGGTTGATATTTGTCTAAGGGGATAGATCTGAATCCATCTTAACTTATAGAGGGCTTTATGCCTATTGAATATACACTATGATTTAATATTCAAGGGTTTGACACCATTAGGGAACATACGGGCATTATCCTTGATCGTAATATAATGGTTCCATTTTGCATTAAAACCATCTGATCAAAGGGCACATAACATGTCTCTGGTGGTCAGATCATATTTGAGGATGAATCTTAGTGATACACCTGACATGACATTTTATCTTTACGAGCTGAGATTAATTTAAAATATATCGCCCCCAACAAATGGTTACGAGAGGTGGATCAGTTTTAGTTTTAGGTATTTAGGTGATTGATTTCATTTTAAGAACTCTTAACTTTTACTAGTTTTGAGGTTTGACCCCTCCTTTTGATATTTATATTCAACACGACCTTCATCGCGGTAATGTTAAGGTCACTAATATTATTATAGGAATTTTGGTTACATTTTGTAATTCAAATTAGGTCGACTCCAGACATTTTAAGGAGGTTGAAACTTGAATATTTAACCTACACAGCATTCTCAAACCATTGATTTTAGGAATCATATTTGACAATTGGATCATATGCATATTATATTTAGTTTGAAAATAGAAAGTTATATTAGTGAGCAATTGACCCTGCATAGCATTCTCGGACATTTGTATTTGTAACTTGAACATGTTTGTTGGAGCACATGTAAGATTTATTTTAGTATATGATTTGGAGTTATTATAGGAGTTTAGCCATTTGTCAGCTTGTATGAGTGTTGTGGATCTGGTGGCTTTTGAGTGCATTAGATTTTAGTTATATATATGAGAGATATTGCTTAATTTTGTCTCCTTCCAGTTATCATTAAACATAATTCCTAGAGGTTTATTGCTCAATAGATTCTAGGGGATTGTTGTTTCTTACTTGTGAGTGGGTTACATCATTTGTCATGATTTTCTTAGTTTTACCTGCATGCTAATTATGTGCTTCATGAATCCCTTAATATTGCTTATAAGTGAATGGTAACATGAACTAGAAGTTCCCTGCTTCTATCCCTTGACAAGCTAGTTTGTTTTGTACGAGCTTCTTGTGTATGCCCGTAGATAATCATTATGGGTACTATGAATTCTCTATTCCCATTTACATATGAAAAGTAGTGTGCCATGTTCAATCCTACAAACTCCTTGAGAGATGCTAGATCTTGATGTATGTCCATCTATAGAAAGAATATCTAAGCCGATCTCTATATAGAAAAGGGTTTCCAAAGAACTTTCTTAAGTGAGCCTAGAGATGTTCTTTGTTAAAGGACATCAAATGATAATTACTTATCAAATGTTCTATTGTATATGTTTCCTAAACTCAGAATATGAAAGATATATTAAACCCTGTCGACATAAAGGTTATTCAACCCAAAAAGATTCATTCTTCATTCTATTAATCATTCTCATTGAAGTAATTAAACACTAATTACCTTCAAATTGTTTGTGTATCTATTGATATTTTGTAATATTACTAATCATTTTAGATATGAGAGGTTCATGATATGATTGCACTACAACCATATTAGTTTCAAAATTGATTGGCTCAGAGTAGTACTCATAATCCAGCCATTCATGGAGATGCATTTTAAGCCTATTCTTATAAGCAAATTTATACCCTTTGATGTTAAATAACAAATTGAGTTATCTTTTAAATATTAGAAGGTTTTGTAGGTCTTCCATTTTAATATTTTTTATTAATTTAAATTAACAAGTTAATTATGTGAGTGTTCCTTTAATTTGTTCCAAATTTTGGCAGCCTCCTGGTATTCCCTCCCAATGAAGGGAGGTTAGGGAGGGCAGTTGACCTTTTGGCTCTACTAGACTAGACAAAATCAACGGCGAGGAGTATGAGGGAGAAAATCGACCATAAAAGTAGTCTTCAAATGTTCAATCCACATGGCGAAACAGATTGACAATTGAGGGCTTCGGGGGACCGTATCAAGTCCAAGACTTCCTTCAAGTCTTAAGTTATATATATTTTTTAATTTTTTTAAAAAGAGTTTTTTTTTATTCCTCTCAAAAATCTGACAACCTTCCGTGAGGGGAAGTTGGGGAGGGAACTTGTCCTATTGGCTCGACTCAACTGGATCAAATCAATGGCAAGGGGTTTTGGGGCAGCATATCGACCCTAAAAATAGTCTTTGAGTCTTTGATCCACTCGACTGGATCAGGTCGACGGGCAAGGTCTTCCGGGGACTGTATCAAACCCCAGAACTTCCTTCATGTCTTCAAATTATTGCGATGCCTGTTTGAAATTCTCGCTTATTTATATATAACTTAATATTATATATTATATAAGCTTAATATAAATACAATAGAGGTAGGGAGGGCATGGGTCAGAGATAGGGATGAACGAGCTTGGGGCATGCAGCTATGTCAGAGATGTTTGACCATCTAGGGCAAGTCGGCAAGGGTGACAGGCCGGCGAGTTTGGCTGGGTCATTTTTGGGCTCGGAGATGGAGGTTCGGGCACAAGCAGAAGAGTTTGACTATAGCTTCAGATACATGAATTAGTCATCAGGATGAGGTGTAAAGGATAGAGGCGGTCCTCAATATTGCTAAGGCACGATAGTGAGATATAGTCAGAGGGGCTTTGGTGGTGTAGAGGGAGAAAATATAGCTCTTATAAGGTATCTTGATTTCCTCTATGTTTTCATTCCTTTTCTCTAATTTTCAGTGAGTGAGTATGTTAATTTTACGAGTGATATTTTTTTTGTGTTGTGAGGGATGGTTGTTTGAGTCAATTTAAGTGATCATGGAAACGTGGGGGTAGTATCTTGGGGACATGCCGTTGGGTAGAGGTCAACATTGTGTCTCATTATCAAGAGAAAACTCTACTTATGAAAATTAACATATCATAATACTGAACCTAAAAATATAAGAATATTTGGAGAGGTGATGCATATGATGAGAATTGAGAATGAACGACTCCATGAGTGGTTGCACATGTTGGAATTGGAAAATAGCATGAGGATTCCTTTGATTTTTTTAAGTTTGTTGTTATTTATTTTGATGATATTATTATGTATAGTAAAACATTGGATGGTCATATTTTGCCCTTAAAAATTATTTTGGATGTGCTTAGAAAGAAAATGTTATTTGCTAACTTGAGGAAATGCAAATTTCGGATCAATAGACTTGTGTTTTGTTGTTTTATTATTAGTTCACATGGAATATAAGTTGATGAAAAGGTCTATGCAATTCAAGGATGGCCGAGTCTCGCCGGCATAGGTGAAGTATGAAGTTTTCATAGACTTACTAGCCTCTACAGGTGGTTTATAAAAGACTTTAGCACTAGCTGCACCACTTACTGAAGTCATCAATAAGAATATTGTATTCCGATTGGGTGAAGAGTAAAAAAAGGCGTTTTAGATAATCAAAAAAAATTTGACAAACACTCCATTATTTTCATTACCTAACTTTGATAAAAAATTTAAGATTAATGTAATGCTTCAAGTATAGGTATTGGAGTTGTACTCAAGAATGATGGATGGCCAATTGCATATTTTAGTGAAAAGCTAAGTGGGAAAGCCCTAAATTACCCAACTTATGATAAGGAGTCACACCGATCAAGAATTGTTGAACCACATAAAAGGACAACACAAATTAAATAAAAGGCACGCATGATGGATGGAGTTCATCGAGACGTTTCTATATAGTATCAGATATAAGAAAGGTAAGTAAAATATGGTTGCCAATGCACTTTCTTATAGGTATACATAAATTTCCACTCTTGATGCAAAGTTTTTTTTAGTGCAAGAAGGAATTATATAATTTAGACCTTTTTATTATTAGGGGTTCCAAGCATAAGAGAATAATAAACCAGGAAAATTTTATAACTTGGTGGAGGTTTAATGGGACATTTTATAGTTGCTTAGACTTTAGCTATTTCATAACAGAACCTCATTTGTCCGCACATCAAAAGAGATATTGAGAGGATTTGTAGCAAGTGAATCAGTTGTACAATAACAACAACAACATCAAACCGTTATCTCTCTAGGTAGGGTTGGCTACATGAATCCTTTTTCTCCGTTGTGTCATATTAAAAATAAAATTCCTTTTTAAATCTAATAAAGAAGGATCATTTCTAATATTTTCTAACCAGATCTCTTTAGGTCCGCCTCTACCTTTCTTAACATAAGTATAATCTAAAACCTCTACTTTCCTAATTGGGTAATTGAAAAGACTGCATTTTATGTGACCAAACCATCTAAGGAGGCTCTCTCTAATCTTATCTTCCACTTGAGCTACTCCATACTTTTCATGTATATGCTCATTTCATATCTTTTCTCTAAGGGTAAAGCCGCTCATCCACCTGAGCATCCTCATCTCTACAACACCTAACTTAGAATTATTCTTCTATTTTAATGGCTAACATTCAAAACCATAAAACATTGCAGGCCTCACCACCATCTTATAGAATTTTCCCTTAAATTTGAGGGTTACTTTTGTATCACACAACAAGCCTGATGCATTCCTCCACTTCAACCAACCAACTTGAATTTTGCTAATAATATTCCCATCTATTTCACAGTCACTCTAAACAATAGATCCATTATATCTAAAATGTGTACTCTTACAGAATGAACTTGTATACAAGAAAAATATCTAGAGAAATCACATGGTTTGTATACACCCCTTTATATTCCTACTAAACTATGGATCGATATTGCAATGGACTTTGTCTTAGGTTTCCCTAGGACTAGGCTTCGCAAAGATTTAATTTTTGTGGTTGTAGATAGGTTCTCAAAGATGTCACATTTTATCTCGTCATAAAATAAATGATGCTTCACATATTGTTAACCTGTTCTTTAGGAAAATTGCATGCCTAGAATAATTATTTTGGATCGAGATACTAAATTCTTGAGCTACTTTTGGAAGACCTTATGCTGTAAGCTAGGTACTAAGCTTTTGTTTTATACCACTTTTCACCAAAAAAAATGATGGTCAAATTGAATTATTAAATTTCACTGTCATTTTGATTGAGGGCTATCATTAATAAGAATATTAAAACTTAAGAAGATTGTTTACCACATGTTGAATTTGCTTACAATCATAATGTTCATTCTAATACTAAATTTTTCGCCCTTTGAAATTGTATATGGTTTTAATCTATTAACTCAATTGGATTTGCCTCATTTTCCAAAATTTAAGCGTATTAATTTAGATGGAAAGGCTGACTTTGTGAGATAAATTCAAGAGAATGAAATACTCAATATTGAATGAAGTATTGAGTAATATGCAAAGAAAGCCAACAATGGAAGGTATAAAAGGATCTTATAGACCAGAGAACTAGTTTCTGATTTCAAAAGTTTGACGCTTCTAAGATTTTTCTTATCAAATTTGTATTTTATTTCCAAAAATGAGTTAAAAGAAACTGGCCCATTTTTAGGAAAAATCATTTTCACCAAAACCAAGAAAGTTTTATTGCTAATTGTAGTCATGGCCCACTAATTGGCCACCACCACCCCCTTTCATTAACCATCATCATTTCCTTCTGCCAGTCACCCCCTACCCACTAACACCATCGCCCACCTCTGACCACCACTGCAGACCTCATTGACCACCACCATTGACATCCTCGATAAATTGCTTGTCATCCATCCCCATTACTAACCAATTCCATCATCAACGACCTCCACTAGACATCGCTTATTATCACTCATCATCAACCACCACCATTATCGCTCTGCTGTAATGAGTCATATCCAACCACCATTGCTTTTGAGGTTTTTTAATGAATTTTCCCTTTCTTTTTCATTTTTTCTAAATATACTTGTTGAGTTATTATAAGATTTTTGTGTTATAATATCAACAACTTATAAATTTATTTATGTGTTATCCCCATGCTTCTTTTTTCTTGTGTAAATGGGCTAATTCTCCTTTGAGTTTTTCTATTAAAGGACCTTCATAGATCTCTGGGTAATAGATTCAAATACTAGAAGGGAAGTACTATTTTCTATTCAAGCATTACTTAAAGAGTATGGAATAGTATTCATATCAGCATTTCATCATATAGCTTATTTTTATCTTGCATTGGGATTACCTTTTAATGTTGGCTCCACCAAGCACACTTTATCTACATATTCTTGAAAGAAATAGCTACAATTTTGATGGTAAAAATAATGGGTAAGGGAATGCTTGTTGAATTTATGTGTTCATATTTGATTGCAAACAAATTTTTCTATTTTATAATTTAATTCTTAAAATTGATAAAGTGATATAGCAATAGAAAATCAAAATTTTATCTAAAGTTCTGAATGTAGAAGATTTTGTTTATTTGATCTATATACTGATTATGAATTAAGTGGAAAGAAACTCATATTATAACATATTGAATTAAGTGGAAAGAAACTCATATTATAACATATTAGATTATGATGCATCATTCCGTGGGCTTCTATTATGGCCAATATATGTTAATACTTCAATTTTTTATCAGTTAGTTGACGATCAATATTTATAGGATTCATTTGGTTTGAAGGTGCTGAAAGAAAAAAGGAAAATAAAAAATGGAAATGTTAAGGAAATTAAATTGTAATTTATTCTCCCCTACTTGGTTGGCTTAGGAATTGAGTGAAAAATATATATTTTTTTTCCTTTTCTTTGATGAGAGCTTAAGTTTTTGTCTAACAAGTAGATATGTGGGCCATAAAGATGATCCAACAATGACAATTTCAACAACATCAAGCCTTTATCCCTCTACGCTAGGTCAGCTACATGAATCCTTTTTCTCTATATTCCCATCAAGGGTCAATTTTTCATTTCAATCTAGTAAAGCAATTTCGTTTAAAATATTTTAATCAAGCATTTTTAGGTCCACCTCTAACATTCTTAACTTAAGGAAAATCTAATACATCTACTCTCCTAAGAAGTTCATTAGAATGCTATCATTTTATGTGACTAAACCTTCTAAGGTAACTCTCTAAAATCTTATCTTCCATTGGAGCTACTCCAACCTTTTCATGTATATTCTCATTTTGTATCCTATCTCTAAGAGTAATGCCATTCATCCTCCTGAGCATCCTCATCACTACAACACTTAATTTAATATTATGCTTCTCTTTTAATGGCCAACATTTTGTGTCATAAAGCATAGTACCACCATCATCTTATAGAATTTTCCTTTAAGTTTGAGGGGTACTTCTCTATCAAACAATAAACCTGAAACATTCTTCCACTTTAACCATCCAACTTAAATTCTACTAGTAATATAACAATCTATTTCACCATCACTCAAAACAATAAACCCAAGATTTCTGAATATGTCCTCTTATTAATGACTTATTCACCCAAAGTCATAATTCCCCATCAGATCTATTACTACTAAAATTTCATTCAATGTATTTGATTTTAGATCTATTAAAATGAAAACTTTTAGACTATAAGGTTGACCTTTATAATTCAAGTTTACCATCAACTCCTACTCTAGTCTTATCAACAAGAAAATAATCTTCACCAAAAAGCATATACAAGGGTAGATCCTCTTGTTAATGTCTAGTAATAACATTAATGACTAAAGAAAAAGAATATGGGCTTAAGCCTGATCCTTCATGTAATCCAACTTAAATAGGAAAATACTTATTCAAACCACCTTGTGTTTGAATATGAGTAATAGCTATTGCATATATATCCTTAATGGCATGAATATAAGCATTATTAACTCCTTTATTTTCAAGAACTCTCATAGCACTTCTCTTGGAACATTATCATATGCTTTCTCAAAATTAATCAATATCATGTATAAATCCACCATATTCTCTTTGTACTTCTCCATCAAATCTCTCAATAAATGTATAGCTTCCAAAGTAGAACTTTCTGGAATAAATCTAAAATTTATCTTGAGAAACATTAGTATCACGTCGTAACCTATGATCCATGTTTGTCTCCCATAGTGTTAAAGTTTGACACATTAACTTAATTCCTCTATAATTCACATAAACTTATGCATCACCTTTATTCTTAAAATAGGAGTCAACACACTCATATGACATTAGTTGATTCTTCAAAATAATATTCAGAAGTTTAGTAAGCCAAGAAATTTCACCATCTTTTAGTTATTTTTGTACCTCTATTTTAATATCACTAAGTTTAACAACTTTTAAGACTTTGTTTTGCTTAAAGCCTAATTTTAGCTTTACTAATATGTCAATAAAAAAAATTCTCTATTTTCATTTAATGTGATAAGTGTTGAGTCTAGTTAATAGGTTGTTAAGCCTAAGTTAATGTCCCACGGCTATCAAGGAGGGGGGGGGGGTGAATTGGTAGTTAAAAATTATCCCTCTTTTGGATGAGTTGAACCAAAAATAACTTTAGCGAATTTTTATAAAAATGTTTTTCAACCACAACTTTTTAAATAGTAAAATACGGAAAATAAAAAGATAAAAATAAACGACACAAGATTTATAGTGGTTCGGTCAAAACCAGACCTACATCCACTCCCCAAAGGCACCCTCTGAGTATTGCACTAATACCAATAGTATCTCTCATTTTGGACCCACAGCAAGGCGGAGAAGCCTTCACAAACACTCTTTCCACCACTACCCGGTGCGGTAGAGAACCATCATCCTTTTACACTGTAACTAGTGTTGGCAGAGAACCGTCCATCCTTTCACACTCTCCTAGTGTGGGCAGAGAACCCTTCATCCTTTTACACTCTCCTAGTGTGGGCAGAGAACCCTTCGACCTTTTACACTCTCCTAGTGTGGGCAGAGAACCCTTCATCCTTTCACACTCTCTTAATGTGGGCAGAGAACCTGATCTCCTTGACAGATCTCCTCACAAGAAATCTAGAAAGAAGAAAGAAAAGAGTGAAGTAATCTCAAATCACAAGTACGAAATCTTACCTTTGAACACCAAGTAAAGCCTTCACGCTCTAGTGGTAGAAATCCTTCTTTGAATGCTCTCACTCACTCTCTGCTTGAGTCTTCTTTCAATAGGCATGAAGATCAATGACCCAAAAGATTTGGTGGCAGTCTAATTTGGACTATATATAGGAAAGTCAAGAAAAACTGCCCAAAAACTGTAAATTTTCAATTCTGTACGCAGTGGATCGTCTCGTACGATCGTGGATCATCTCGGATGATTTTACTTAAAGTGTCAGAAACGATTATAATGTATATTGGTAAGAACTATATTTATAAATGATCATCGTCTCGTATGAACTAGGTTCGTCCGGTACGAAACGGTTATTCCATAGGTCAATTTCCAAAACCCTGCAGGATGTAACCAACTGAGGTAAGTCGGTTCAGTTCATCCTGGGACGAATAAGTTTCATCCTGGATGATTTTATACACAGAGTTTCATCCAGAGAAAAAGGTTAATTTTGTCCTGTATGATTTTATACATAGAGTTTCGTCCAGAAATGAACCATGCATTTCTTCTGGACGAACAGTGCAACGTGAGAATCCAGAGGCGTTCGTCCCGGGATGAATAATAAATTCGTCCTGGATGATTCGGACTTAGAAAAATTTTCTCGCTACCTGTTCCATCCGTTGCTCTTCCTAGGCCTAATTGACATGATCGTCCCGTACGAACTATGTTCGTTCCGTACGATCAGTTCACAAAATTTATTCTCCCATATGTGTGTGTTTTGAATATTCACTCAATTACAATCACTCCCTCTCAATTAAAAAAAATATTAATTAAAGCTTTTAATTTACAAATGATTCGATGCTGAATTTGATTTGAAGTCTTCATAGTTTGGAGTTGATTTTCTTGAAATATTAGTGCACACAAGAGCAAAAACAAATCTTCCAAAAAATGTTACGAGGTATCTATACATAAAATAATAATATTTGTAACCATCAAAATAATACAAGTTGCAAGAATGTAAAACATGCAAATAGATACTCTCTTAACAATCTCCCCCTTTTTGTTGCTGGCAAAACAATTATTGTTTGTAGGATTTTGAATTCTAAGAATTTGCTAAAGTCCCCCTGAATTGATGAATATATGAAAAATAAGGAGGTAAAATTTTAAAATTTTTATTTTTCAAAAAAATTATATAAAATAAGAAACATATAAAACATACAACTACAATAATGACAAACATAATAAACAAACAATTTCTCCCCCTTTTTGACAACAGCAAAAAGAGAAAAATGTTTTGAAATGTAAGCAGAATTATGAAATTCATTTGATAATTTAATCTTAAAAGTGATTGAAATAAGATATGCAAATAAAATTAAAACATTATAGAAATCATAGAATTTCATATAATTTAAGAAGTGTTATAACATAGATAATATAAAGAATGTATCAAAGGCATAATTCAATTTTGACATTAAGATAAAGAAAATCATTGCACTAAGGATGAATAAAAATTTTATATTTCAAATTTCAATGTGAATTATAAATGAACATAAGATAAATTTGAATTAAGAGATTAAAAGAGTCTTAAAAGAAGTAACTACCACATGTGGCGCTTTGCGCAACTTTTTCGATTATATGGCACCTTTTTGTGCATCTTTTTCAATTTTATGGTACATTTTTGTGAATCCTTTTTTTTTATTTTGGCCTTATTTTGTGCCTCTTTTTCTCACTGCAATTTTTTGCTCATTTCTTTTGTTTTTTGTATATTTGTATAATTTTTAAAGAGTAATTGAATTCTTTTTCAAATTCGATAATCTAAAATTTCAAATTTTTCTAAGTGCATAAATACTATTTGAAAAGAGAAATACAAAATAAAAAAAACATCTAAATTATAATAATAATATTAAAGATAATGTAGTCTAAATAAGATATATGAAATTGAAAATTCTAATAATATCAAGTTATAA
>NW_021318525.1:285133-310024 GCF_001605985.2 Dendrobium catenatum
AAAAATTAATGAATGTCATAAAGTCTAACACACATTTCTAAAACAATTAAACAATAAAACATTGGAACATATATTGATATCGAATGAAGATATTACAATTTAGTCCAAGATATCAATAAAAAACACATTTAAACACAAATGAAATACAACAATCTAAAAGAAAATAACAAACACATAAACCACATAAACACATAAACTACAAAGAAACATAGAACAAACTTAACAATCATTCAGATGGACCCTGATCTGGAGGAGGAGGTGGTGGTGTTGCACCAAAGAAGTTGAAGTAACTACTCATCATAAGCATGTTGGTATTTATGTTATTTATCTGATCACGCATAAATCCCATATCTTGATTGTACTGAATATCCTTCTGCTGTAAATGAGTTTCAATTTGATCAAACCTTTGATCAAAATGAGCCTCTAAATTATCAAATATTTGGTTCAGTAGCAAATGTAGGTTCAACTTCTTCTTCTATTTCACTCAGAACAACATGAGTTTTTTTAGGCTCTTCCTTATTGAAGATAGCTCTAAAGGATGCATCGTTGTAGTAGAGTGGTTCTTCAAAATCTTCTTCTGGATGAATCAAATTATACTTCTTTTTCAAAATATAGGCAATCAAATGTTCTTCTTTCTTTTATGATCAACATGACCAATTTCAAAAAAGCCATAAATGTAGTCAATTAGGAGTTGGGCCTCATCTATAGGTTGTCTTGTCATTATCAAGAAGGTAATAATAGAAAGAAGAGGTGTGATATTGACTCTATCACCAACTTTAGGTATAACAGAAGTTCTAAGTACGTGCTGGATGATACGTGCATCACGAACTAAAGTTTCTACCTTAGGTAAATGATCCTTAAAATTTACTCCTCTAATCACTCGATTTACTTAAGTCCAATTAAAATTTGTTGAGGTTAAGGTGTGTTCTCTTAATCCTTCAGTACTTATGTTTAAGAAAATACCAAGGTCAGCCTTGGTGATTTCAACTTTCTTTTTAAAAATAAAAGAATTGATGACAGAATGGTCGGAGTTGAAAGACATGTTCGCCAAAAAATAATGAAAGGGTTCTTTATTGTAGAAGTGTACTAAGGTGAGGATTAAGCCAAATTGAGTAGAGGTAAATAAGTGCATTACCTTAAAAATTAATTCTTCTTGTAGGAGTACTCTAGATGGGGAAATTTTTGCGGAGACAAACCTAGCATAGGATTCTTCATTTGCTTTAGAAATGAAATTTTTAGAAGTATTTCTTGGTAGACCCTTAGTCAAAGACTTTTGACGCTTGCTAGAACTTGCATTTGAAAGATCTTCAGAGAATAAAGGTTTGAAAGAGATGTGTGAATGTGACTGTTCAGTAAAAAATTGCCAACCAGTCAAAATTTTCAATCGTCCCGTACGAATTCGATTCTTCTCGTACGAAAAAATTTCGTATGGACGAACGAATGAGTCAAAAAAGAAACAGCTTTTTGTAAACACACAACTTACGAAGCATCCTTTCGTACAGGCTTTTGACAAAAATGATCGTACAGATGAACACGTATTCGTCTGGACGATCTGAATTCAACTTGTTTTAATGGCAGTTGAAAACTGTCCCCTGCTATGAACCGACATGTGTTCGTCTGGAAGAAACCAAAGGTTCGTACGGATGAAGTTCATATTAAAAACTGTCTTATCCATTCAATTGCTGCATTTACTCGTCCCGTCATTTGAAAAAATGTTTCATCTCGGACAATCGTGACGATCGTACAGACGAATTACATTAAAACGGCTCTTAAAATGGTTCAAAATCACACAGTTTGTCGTACTTCCCAAACCATCCCGTACGAAGCATTTTTGTCCCGGACGATGATGACCACAAATTTACATTTTCACACTCAAAATAAAAACAAATAAAAAAAACAAGACAATACTTAAACACAGACTTTTTAAGAAGAAAATATCACATAAACAAACTAAAAAACACAATGAACACAAAACAAAACAAAAAAAAAATTCAATGTTGCAGAAAAACATTTTTATCTAAGTATTTAAATCAATCACTTCAAGCCTAGTTTTTAAAGTACTGAAAGTATCAATGGCTAAAGATTTTGGAAAAATGTCTGCAAGTTGATTTTCATTTGAAACATGAGTAAGTTCAATTTCTCCCTTCGATACATGATCCCTTATGAAAGATCCCTTATGAAATGATGCCTTATGTCAATGTGTTTGGTTCTAGAATGTTGAATAGGATTTTTAGAAATGCTAATAGCACTAGTATTATCACAGTAAATTGGTATAGTGTCTGTAGTTAATCCTAAATCAATCAACTGATGTTTTAACTATAGTACTTGTGCCACACAACTTCCTAAGGCAATGTATTCATCTTCTGCAGTAGATAGTGCAACTGAATTTTATTTTCTACTAGACCATGAAACTAATAAGTTTTCAATGAATTGACATGTTCCAGAAGTACTTTTTCGATCCACCCTACATCCTGTAAAGTCAGAATCTGAATAACCAATAATTTCAAATAAAGAGCTAAACTTAGGATATCAAATTCCTAAGTTCTGAGTTCCTAGCAAACATCTTCAAATCCTTTTTACTGCTGTCAAATGTGACTCTTTTTGATATGATTAAAATCTAGTACACAAGCAAACACTAAACATGATATCAGGTTGGCTAGCACTCAAGTAAAGTAAAGATCCAATAATCCCTCTAAATTTCTTTTAATCAATAGATTCTCCCTTAAGGTCCTTATCCAACTGAACTGAGAAACTCATTGGTGTACTAACAGGTTTAGTATTGTCCATTTCATATTTTTTGAGGATGTCCTTAACATATTTAGATTGGTTAAGAAATGTACCTTCCTCAAGTTGCTTAATGCTAAAGCCTAGAAAGTAATTTAAGTCTCCCATTAGACTCATTTCAAATTCACTACTCATTGTTTTAGAAAAATCATCACAAAGATTTTTATTTTAAGATCCAAAAATGATATCATCCACATAAATTTGAACAATGAGTATATCCTTTCCAAATTTTTTCAAAAATAGTGTTGTATCCACACTTCCTTTTTCAAAAGATTTTTCAAGTAGGAAGGTGCTCAACCTCTCATACCGAGCCCTAGGTGCCTTTTTTAACTTAAAAACATGATTTGGATATTTTAAATTTTCAAAACCTGGTGGTCATTCTACATAAACTTCTTCTTCAATTACCCCATTTAAGAAGACACTTTTCACATCCATTTGATATAATTTGAATCCTTTAAAACAGGCAAAGGGAAGCAAAACCCTAATTGCTTCAATTCTGGCTACAAGGGAAAAAGTCTCTTCAAAATCAATCCCTTCAATCTGATTATACCCCTTAGCAACTAATCTAGCATTATTTCTAATGACTACACCTAAGTCATTTATTTTTTTTGAATACCTGCTTAGTTCCAACAACACGTTGATCTTTTTTGCCTTGAAGTTAATTCCCAAACTTTATTTCTTACAAAATTATTCAACTCTTCTTGGATGGCCAATATCCAAAATTCATCAGAAAGGGCTTGATCAATATTATTGGGTTCTATAGTTGAAATAAAGGCAGAATGATTGACTTCCTTGTTTAATTCACACCTAGTTCTAACACCCTCACTAGGTTCACTTATAATCAATTCCCTTGGTTAGTTTTTAGAGAATCTCAAATCTCTAGGCAAAGGGTTTTCTCTCTCTAAATTCTCTTTCACATTTTCTTTCAAGTTTATTCTATCAACCTTTTGGGAGTTATCCTCAATCTCATCTTCAATAACATTTGGCTCTTCCGAATTTCTAGATTCGTCAAATACAACATGTGTGGTTTCTTCAATAACCAAAGTTCTTTTATTGAATACCCTATTAGATTTTCCAACACTTTAGTATCCAACAAAAATTCCTTCATCTGATTTTGGATCAAATTTTCCTAAGACAGAGTTTTCATTATTATAAATGAACACCTTACAACCAAAAACATGCAAATAAGATAAATTAGGTGTTCTACCTTTTAGCAACTGATATGGTATTTTATTTAATTTAGATGTTACATTCACCCTATTCAGATCATAACATGTAGTTCTAATCGCCTCAGCCCAAAAATATCTAGGAAGTGAGTATTCTGCCAACATTGCTCGGGCGGCTTCTATTAATATTCTATTTTTCATTTCGACTACCCCATTCTATTGAGGGGTTCTAGGTGCAGAAAAGTTTTGATCAATTCCTTTCTCCTTACAAAAATCTTCAAATCTCTCATTCTCAAATTCTTCTCCATAATCACTTTGTATAGAAATAAATTCACACCCTAATTTTCTTTGAATCCAAGTCAAAAAATTTCTAAATTCCTTAAATAATTCTCTCTTATGAAATAGAAATCTAACCCAAGTGAATCTTGAGTAATTATTCAGAATAACAAATCCGTATACCTTCCCTCATAGACTCACAGTTCCAACTGGTCCAACAAGATTCATGTGTAAAATTTCCAAAGGTTTACTAGTCCTAAGATCCTTATTGGACTAAAAAGATGACTTCACCTTCTTTCCTAATTGACATGCATCACAAAGGTGGTATTGTTTACCCTTTTATCATTTAAAACATCTTTATTATTTAGGCTTAATAGCAGCTAGTTAGAAAAAATTTTACACTATAAACCTTATCACATAGCTGACTTATACTTAACAAATTATACTTTAAGCCTTCAACCAATAACACATTGTCTATAAAAAAGTTTTTAAGATTTCCAATCATACCTGATCCAACCACCTTCTTTGTGGTATTATCTCCAAGTGTAACCTTGCCTCCACTCCTAGCTTCCAGCGTTATGAATTGAGTAGTATCTCCAGTCATATGCTTTGAACATCCACTGTCCAGGTACCATATGCTCTCACGAGGTCTTGTGTGAGAGCGACCGTGCAAAAATATTAAATATTAGACCTGCGAACCCAAACAAGTTTGGGTTTTCCTTTTAGGAATTTATAATAAGATACATGTATGATATGTCTAGGTTTATGCATCTTAGGTCTCCACACCAAATTAGTTTTTATCTTTAAGGTACAGGTGTGAGCTATATGCCCAAGCAATCCACAATTTTTACATTTAACATTAGGAAAAGGATTCCTAAGTCTTTTACCATTCGTTTGTCTTCTAAGGGATTCCATATATTTAGGATAAAATTTAGGATTTGTAAAATCTTCAAGTTTGGGGGATATCCTATTATCCTCGAGAGCTTTTATTTTCAGCTTATAAAATGAATTCATATCTTCCAAGATTCAATTTGTATAATTGATTCGATATGTTTTGCTCTCAGATTCATCCTTAAATTTCTTTAAATTCTTTTTTCAGATCAGCATAAGATGAATTTAAAATCTCATGATTTTTTATTTCAAGTCATCAAATCTTCATCGAGTAGTTTCATGTGGCTTTCATCTTATTAAGGCGTGATCTTTCATAAAGGATTTCATATTCCTTTTTGAAGTCTTCCAATTTTTAAACCTATTAAACTAGCATGCATTTTCGTTACATTTTATTTATATGCATCATGCATGTGTTCAGAAACTTCAAATAATTCATCATAAGTAAGTCACGTTACCTCTTCTTTGAATCTGAACTGAACAAGACTATCTACCATCAAGCAAAGAATTGGGACTTCTTCTTCCTTTTAGTCTCTACAAATGAATGTGAAGCTGATCCGTCCAGAAAGCTCTTTGAAATCTTCTTCCATTCTTACATTGGTTCTCCTCTACCTTCTTCTTGCTTAGGAGTGGAGCTTTGAGTTTTTGGGCAATCAGTTTTTGTATGACCAGGTTTCTGATTTCATAGCAAATTACTTCATTAGACCTTGCCATTCTTATTAAATTTACCTCTATTCCATTGCTTGGCGTCTCTTTTATTTTCCATTTTTTAAAAAAGCATATAAATTGGTCTGTCATTAATGCAATGTCATCTTTCATCCTCAGTTGTGAGTGTTCCTCTCAGACTCTATCCACTTTCAGTGCTATGTTCTTTTCCTTTCGTGGTCACATGCATCAATCTTTCTTTGCTAATCCTTGCTCTGAAGCAATAAGTTAACCAAGAGTTGTCAATGTGACTGAAAATGTTTAGATCTTTAGACTCTGTAATTGCAGTAATTTTGGTATCATAAGTAGTAGGTAACCAACGAAGAATATTATTGACCATTTCAACATTCATTTGTTCCCTACCAAGTGCATGCAAAGATGTGACTTTAAGTAAATCTTGTGTACATAATCAGAAATTGATTCATTAGGTTTCATACGAAAAAATTCGTAATCATGTAAAAGAATATTCAAACGAGATTGCTTTACTTCATTTGTACCTTCATTGGTGATACATAATTTATCCCAAAAATCTCTTTACCAGTAGTGCATGTGGAAACACGCATGTAATCTTCCAATTTTAAAGAACAAAAAAAATTATTCAAACATTTAGCATTTAATTGTGCTAAGTCACATTCTTCTACAGTCCAATCTGCAAAAGGTGTTTCAACTCTAACTCCATCAACTAATCTAGTTTGGTTTGTATATCCTTCCTGGACTAAGATCCACATACGATAATCAAGTAATTGTAAGAACGTAGACATGCGTGTTTTCCAAAAATAAAAAGGTATATTGTCAAATAGTGGAGGTCTAGTAATAGAGTAACCCTCAGGTGTGTTTCGGTTTCCAAATGTAGCCATCTACGTTAATCAAAAAGTAGTTTAAACTTATCATTTTGAAATAAAGCTCTGATACCATTTGTTGAGTCTAGTCAATAGGTTGTTAAGCCTAAGTTAATGTCCCACGGCTATCAAGAGGGAGGGTGAATTGGTAGTTAAAAATTATCCCTATTTTGGATGACTTAAACCGAAAATAACTTTAGTGAATTTCTATAAAAAAGTTTTTCAACCATAAATTTTTAAATAGTAAAATGCAGAAAATAAAAAGATAAAAATAAATGACACAAGATTTATATTAGTTCAGTCAAAATCAGACCTACATCTACTCCCAGAGGCATCCTATGAGTATTGCACTAATACCAATAGTGTCTCTCCTTTTGCACCCACAACAAAGCGAAGAAGCCTTTACAAACACTCTTTCCACCATTACCTGGTGCGGTAGAGAACCATCATCCTTTTACACTATCCCAGTGTTGGCAGAGAACCGTCCGTCCTTTCACACTCTCCTAGTGTGGGTAGAGAACCCTTCGTCCTTTTACACTCTCCTAGTATGGGAAAAAAACCCTTCTTCCTTTTACATTCTCCTAGTGTGGGCAGATAACCCTTCATCCTTTTACACTCTCTTAGTGTGGGCAGAGAACCCTTCGTCCTTTTACACTCTCCTAGTGTAGGCAAAGAACCCTTCATCCTTTTACACTCTCCTAGTGTGGGCAGAGAATCCAATCTCCTTGATAGATCTCCTCACAAGAAATCTAGAAAGAAGAAAGAAAAGAGTTAAGTAATCTCAAATCACAAGTAGGAAATCTTACCTTTGAACACGAAGTAAAGCCTTCACGCTCCAGTGGTAGAAATCATTCTTTGAATGCTCTCACTCACTCTCTGCTTGAGTCTTCTTTTAATAGGCACGAAGATCAATGACCAAAAAGATTTGGTGGCAGTCTAATTTGGACTATAAAACTACCCAAAAACTCCAAGTTTTCAATTTTGTACGCAGTGGATCGTCTTGTACGATCGTGGATCATCCCGGACGATTTTACTTAAAGTGTCGAAAACTATCCTAATGTATATTGGTATGAACTATGTTCGTACACGATCATCGTCCCGTACGAACTAGGTTCGTCCGGTACGAAACGGTTATTCTATAGGTTAGTTTCCAAAATCCTGCAGGATGTAACCAACTGTGGTAAGTCGGTTCAGTTTATCTTGGGATGAACAAGTTTTGTCTTGGATGATTTTATACACAGAGTTTCATCCAGAGATGAAGGTTAATTTCATCATGTACGATTTTATGCAAAGAGTTTTGTCCAGAGAAGAACCATGCATTTCGTCTGGACGAACAGTGCAATGTGAGAATCTAGAGGCGTTCATCCCGTGACGAATATTAAATTTGTCCTTGACGATTAGGACTTAGAAAAATTTTCTCTCTTCCTGTTCGATCCATTGCTCTTGTGAGGCTTAATTGACATGATCGTCCCGTACGATCAGTTCACAAAAAATATTCCCCCATATGTGTGTGTTATGAATATTTACTCAATTACAATCACTCCCTCTCAATTAAAAAACCATTAATTAAAGCTTTTAATTTACAAATGATTCGATGCTGAATTTGATTTGAAGTCTTCATAGTTTGAAGTTGATTTTCCTGAAATGTTAGTACACACAAGAGCAAAAACAAATCTTCCAAAAAATGTTATGAGATATCTATACATAAAATAATAATATTTGAAATCTTTATAATAATACAAGTTGCAAGAATGTAAAACATGCAAATAGCAACTTTCTTAACAATAAGCTCACTAAAGATAGTATTTTCACAATTTTTTTTGAAAAGCATAGTAAATATCTCATCCACCTTATTGTATACCCTCTTCTAATAAAAGCGCTTTTTAATCTTCATACTTAATGCACTTTGAACTAAATCCTTATTACTAATATATCTTTGTTTGACTAATTTATACATATATCTTTCACTCTCCTTATTATTTAATCAATTATATAAATTATTAATTGCAAAAAGCTTTGCATCATCACATAATGCTTTCATGGGCTCTTTGTGTGCCTCTTCATATATTTTCCAATTTTTAGAGTTTTTACATTTAACCAATTTTTGTATCAAAGCTTATATTTTTGATATTTTCTTATACATTTTGATTCTATCATCAACTATTTTTACTATTAAGAGTTATTTTTTTATACTCTTAGCACATCATTTGCAACATTATTAATATCACTAGCTACTTTTTCTAGCATAATATTAGCTTTCTTATGCATAAATAAAATCTTAAGATCCTGAATCATACTCTTAAAAATATTTTTGTTAGTTTTTTTAATGCTGCCATCTAACCTAAAACAACATTTTGCTTAATTTTTTATATTCTACTCAATCATAACCCAAAACGAATAAGCAATATTGAATACATAAACTTTTACACATAATAATTTTATAATCTTTGTAATATAAAAGAACAATTTTTTTTTTGAAGAAAAAAATCAATCTGAGTTAATATTTAATAGGTTTAGAGATATGGAGGTCATTTTTTAAAAAACATATTTCTTTATATTCTTTTTAACAAATATATTTATTTTTAATAATATTGGAACCGCACAACCAATATGAAATTTGGATGTACATTTACATCATTGTTACTCCATGAAACTAAATGTACCCTTTTTTATAACCTTTTAGTAAATATGCTGATTGGAATGGAAAAAAGAATATGGTTTATATAAGATCATTTTTCTTGTTGATATGTTATAGATATCATGTTACAATCCTAAGGTAAATCAATCTTATCAAACTTTTATTTATATTAAGTTTTTGCAAATTATATGTTTGATTTGATTTAAAATGATTTTTAACATATTTTAAATTTTTTGTGAGTTTGGTGCAAAAATATTTCCCCAAAAAATTAGATTCTACAAATATTTTTTTGAGTTATGTGATAACAAATATAAAAATTTAAGTAGGTCATGGGGATTAATGTACAAACTATAAAATTACAAATCGTATGACATTAATATTTCATGGGGTTGTTATTTGTGATTCATTATACTAAATTTCTATTTTAAGAAGTCTTTAGCATATTTCCCCTATTATCCATAAAAACCTCTTTTTGCAACTAGCGTTTTGGAACATTTGTACTTTAGGTAGCTACGTGTTGGAATTGTTTGATATTCTCTTTTCTCTGAATATAAAGATGCATAAATATATTTTTATAGCTCATGACATTAATAATTATACACAGAAGGTGATTATTCCAATCTCTTACTATTCAAGGTATAAACAAGAGGACTTTATTATAATAAATCAATCTTTGATAGATTGAGGGTTCTTTAGATTATTTTTGTTTTGCTCTTATAGGTATGGTTTTTCTTAAACATGTCAATACTTTATGCTCTCATTTAATATTTGTCTTGTTAACACAACATGAGTTTCAAAGAAGATGAAAACAAGACCAGTACCCTTGAAAGAATAGTTTGGAAACCCAAATAGATAACGAAACACACTATATATTAATCCATCTTGATTTAATTTCTTAATTTTGTGAAGGGTACGAGGCATGGATATTATGATAAATTAGATGATGATGGTCTTTCACATCCTATGAGTTATTCCACTTCATTGTTGAAGGGTTAATTTAGTTTTTTTTTTAAGAAATGCAAATTGCATTAAAATGAAAGAAATAACAACTTAATACATACTAGAAAGTAGAAACTAATGGGTCCTTGATCAAGAGAAAAAAGATCCTTATTGAAAGCATATTTGTTTAAATTAAACTTATTATTTTTGAAATGAAACTCACTTTTTCCTATTTTAAAACCATTGAGATGCAGGGGATACCAAAATATTAAACAACCCCAAGGGTTGGTTAGTATCCCAGAGTTCTCACCCGGTTAAAAAATAGGATGTAGTATCGATCCCATAAGCAAATATAATAAGTTTAAAAAACAAATAAAAACCAAACGAAAAAGGAAACTACAAAAGATAATCAAAAGGAAATTACAAATAATCAAGGAAAATTGTAAAACACCTAAGAATAAAATCAATAGGTATTTTAGATGTCTAATCCAACTTCTAGTGATATAGTCCAAAGCAAGAGATATTATAAATTCTTTGATAAGTTGCTCCATCCTCTAGTATCTTTCCACTTTGATGATTGCAATGAGAGTACCGGCTTTCATATTATTGAGTTGATTGAGAAGAACCTCTCAAGTAGTTCTTCTTTCTGAGATTAGTAATCCTTATTCTAGGTTGATCATTCACCGGTCCTAGGGCTTGTAGTTCTTTGAACAGTTTGTGTTTAGAACCGGAAGAACCATGCTCTTCAGTTGAACCACTTTTATCCTTAAAAAAGACAATTTTTTTGAATTTTAAATTGATTGTAGGAGTAATGGTTTCATAATGAACATCTCTTGTTCCATCATTACTAACATCTATTTCAAACGTCGTTGCTGCCTTTGTTGGAGTCAAAATTGAATTCTGCTCCTCATCAAATTCTGACTCAGTCCTGCCATCCTTTGAAGTTGCGGCTCTTTTTTAGGTTGGTTTAGCAAACCGTTCAGTGAACAAATTAGTTTCAGAATAATTAAACTCCTTATCCGCCTCCAGAATTTGTGGGAATTCAAAATTTGAATTTTGAATTTCCAAAACTTCAGTAGTCATTGGATGATCCACGGAAATAACTGCATTTTCTAATGGAACAATCACCAAAACAAAATCAACAACTTCATAATTATTTTCACCAACCATAGCTTGTGAATGATTGAATTCAAAATTTGAATTCAAATCTACAACCGGCTCAACATTCAAATCTGAGTTATGGCTAACAGCCACTTCATCTCCTTAATTTCAGCAACTTCTATAATTTGGCAATTAATTTCTGCAAGGTTTAATTGATCGACCAGCAAGTCTTTGTAATTAGAATTTTGATCTGCCAAGGGATCAGTAATAACATCTTCTACATCTTCTTCCAAAATTTCTGCATTTTTGAAATTAACATCAATAGCATCTAATTTTTCATTAGCTGAAAAGCCTTTGGAATCAAATTGCTTTCTCTCAGAATTTTTCCTAATTTTGTTTTTGAACTTCACGTGCATCCAAGGTCCATATGGATTATCTTCATTTTGAACTAAATTGAAAGGAACATCATTAACAGCTAGATTCTGATTATGAGATATGTTTGGACAAATAGAATCAAAATGTCCAATCCTCTCACATTTGAAACAAAGTGATGATAGATTTTCATATTCAAACTTTTGAAAAAATCTACCATGAAGACCTTCATCCTAAATACCATAAGGGAGTTTAGAATTCAAATTAACCCGAATGCAGGCTCTAGCAAATTCACTTCTCCACCATCTAAACATGTTGCCATCCAATAATAACAGAGTTCCAATTCTAGAAATAATTCTAGTGATATTGGATTCATCCCAGCAATGTAAAGGCAAATAAGGAAGATGAACCCAAATCGGAGAAGAAATTCCATCCAAGGAATCAGGAGAGAAGTTCGGTGACCACTTGTCTAAACCTACAACGAAGCCCCCTACAAACCAAGGACCTCCATTAAGCACTTCCTCCATGGCTTCATGTCACCGAAGGAACATAAAAGCCAATCTAGTCCAAACAAGGTTATTAGAAACCCTCCATATTTTGACCATTGCTTTCTTAATTCAATAGCACACTCTAAAAAAGGTAAATTTAAATTCAGAATTTTCACAACCAATGATTTACTCAATACTTGGACATTAGATTTTTCCATTTCCATGTCAAGTTTGACAACATTTGCATCTTCAATATCATCTTGAATATTACTCAAATTAATTTTAATGTGTGATTTTTTTATCCACACATTAGAATTATCCAATTTTGAAGAAGAAATTCGATTTTGGATATTAACATTACCATTGTAAATATCCATATCATTCTTCAATATATCAGTAAATTTGCATCCTGATGAAGAAGCCTCCTTATCATTTGCTGTAGAAATGATAACCGACAAAGATAACTTTGGTTTATTGTACAAAACCGAAATTACATCTTTCCCTTTGCCTGATACTGGCAAAGGCTTTTGCTTAGCAATCAAACCTCCCTCTTTGATAACAAGAGGAGATTCCAAACCTCGAAAATTGTTAAGGGATATGCGTTTAATTGAGAATCTACCTTTTGAATCCAACATAAATGGATTCGCGGTAGATAAAAAGGATTTGGTGTTCCTTGGATGATCGGACACCTTCTTCCATCTCCAACTTTGTCACCCGAATAACTTCAAACTCTCCTTAAAAATCCTCCTTTTTTTGTTGACCTTCTCTCTCTTCACTCTTGAGGCGTGGAAACTTGAAGGGTTAATTTAGTTGCAAATTCATTTTTTTAGTGATTTTTTTTTCACATCTGTCGGAGGACAAGGGTCTCTTGTGAAGATAAATTTGAAAGACTACTCAAACTACAAGATAGCTTAGGAAGTAACTTTAAGGTATACATAGAATGATCATAGTACTAGCTTAGCCCATAGTGAATGTGGGATGGTGATTATGTACATAATTTTTTTTTTATCATGATTTTCCATCTTTATTGGATAGCATCATCTTATGTTAGATCTGTTTGTTAGATATGCTTATAAAATGTGATTTTGTTTATTCATCATATTTCTTAATTCCTAAACATTGCTTAGGTTTTGTTTGATATAAGAATTATAACAAACTCCACTTAATATACACAAATATACATACTGAATCAAATAGTATGATGATAAAATAGAGTATCGATCCCACAAGGCAAAATATTTACTTGCAATGATAGTTTACTATAATTAAAACAATTATCCTACTCAATAAAAAAAGTTTTTATGTAGATTCATTAAATTAATTAAAAAAATTGAGTCACTATCTGGATAAAATATTCTGGATTTAAGAAATATAAATACAATATGTTTTCTAATGATTTTTTTTTTATATTGATTCTATTCAAAGTATATGTATCATTGACCGCTCAGTGGAGCATGAAGAGACAAAGGACAGATTAAACATTCCAACCTCAATACCACTTTAAGCTCTCATAGTCTGTCACCTTATAAAAATCTTAGAAGAGTAAGTAAAACACGTACTGCGGTATCGGAGCGCGTTTAATCCCAGCCGTCCGATCCGCCATCCGATGGCTATGGTTAATCGGACCGTTAACGGTTAGCGCCAATCATTGCCCAGCCAATCGGCGTGCAGCGCGTGTAAAGGGATGGTGATTGTGTAATGGCCGAATTAATAATTCCAGAAATTCAAGGGAACTTCAAAAAATCATAACTCCCTCCACACTTGTCCAAATTAGGTGTTCTTAGACTAATTGGAAAGGTCTCAGGGAGACCTACAAAAGACCCATGGTTCCAGGCCCTGGTTAGGTCAGTGTTAGGTTTAATTTCAGTTTGAGCATTTTATCAATTTCTTTAATATTCTTTAAATACAAGTCCACCAGGCTTGGAATTTTGGGAGATTGAAATTGAACATGTCTTTGACATGTCCAAATTTTATCTCCCCATTTTAAAATGTTCAAGGGCACTTTCCCCAAATTTTGAGTTTAAGGGTCATGGTTTGACCCTTATATTCAAAATGGGGTATAGACCTATCCAATGGGATTTAGGGTGTGATTCTTTGTGTGATGATGATGTGTCAGATAAGGAGTGTAGAGCCACTGATTTTGCCCCAATCCAAGCTTAGGATGGATCCCAATAGTGATTTGAAGGTGACTTAGAGCTCACCCTAGGTGGTTTAGTTAACCACCTTAGAGTACTCCATTTGAGCTCAAATTTGGTGGGTTTAGTCTTTAGGGTCAGGTGATCCTATGGTCCAAATTTAATCAAATTTAGAGTTCATTTGGTTCCCCAAGTAGGAGCCTAAAAAAAAATCTTTATTAGAAATGGCCTATTAACCCAAATCAATTGATAATAACTACAATTTAACTCATAACATCTATTAAAATGTTTATAATTGTTCCTAATTAATCCCCTAACAATGAGAATTGAAACCTCTTTAAATTGAACTTCTAAATTTGTCTTAATTTAGTCTTTATGGTAAGATCAAAGGTTAATTAGTTTTACTTAATTCAAAAATCCTTAAAAATCCCAAAAGGTCTTTAAACACTTGATGATCTGTCCTTAAGTCATTTATGACCTTTGAAACTGATCTCAAAGAGTTTGGGACTCATTTGGGTTCAAACCCTTAAGTATCCCCTAGTTGTAATAATTTGGTAATTCCTACGAATATATCAAAACTTCCAAAATTCACTATTAATTATAGAAAATTCAAACTAATCAAATCTCAATGGCTAATGACTTCAATTAGAATCTAGTATTCTCTAAAAATATTAAACCTCCATAATTTGGTTAAAATCAAGGAGTCAACATTTTAGGTAACCTTAGGTCAAAACGGGTCAAAACTTTAAAATTCATAACTTTTAAATAGAAAATTCCAAATTGAATGTACTATATGTCTAACAATATAATTAGGTCTAGGTATTTTTTAAAAAATCTAAAACCCTTAAGATCAGCTCTAATTCTAAAAGTCAAGTTTTGCTCCCATGTTAGTATACCCGGATAACTCAAGGATCTCCAGTTTTCTTAAACTCCAAAATTTCCAATAGGTTAATAAAATCTACAACCTTAAATCAGGTAACTACTTTATATAATCAATTTCCTTAATCAAAAATTGAATCCTAATCAACCCTGATTGCTTGGGAACCATAAAATCAGTAATACTAAACCTTAAACAAAGTATCACTAAATCAAATAGAACCAAATAAACCTGTGCATGGGTAACTAAGCTTGCCTGGAAGGCTACAAGGCTATCAATTTAGCCCTTAAGGAGGTGAAATAAACTTCACGCTCGGTGTGAAACAAAGATAATAATCAATTAACTTTTAAATATTATTAATTAAAATTCCTAATCCACTAATACTTAAAGTTTAACCTAAATCCCCCTTTTTAAGCTTCAACAACTCAGATCTTAGACAACCTTGATTAATCACCCGACTTAGGATCTACCCCAGCCACACGACCTTCTACACACACTTTAGATGATGTGCTAGGACAACCAATTCTAGATCTAGGTTAAGCCGGTGTTTATTTTACCGGTCTGGTGTGCCGGATTTTCATAGTTTTCACTGCATGTTGTGAATGAAATTTCTTTGCCATGTCTGCTTACTTTTTCTGCACTCTGTGGATGGATTGATGTGTTTGGCGATTAGATTACCCTTAGGTTAGGTACGATCTGAATGTTCACACAGTTTTTTGCAGGTGGCCACGCTCATGCAGGGCAATAAAAAGGGAGCTAAATTCATAAAAATTCATAACTGTTATAAATTCTTTGCACAGGTGCTTCAGCTGCTAAAGCCCCCAAATAAAAGGAGCGTGGCCAGTGTGTCTACTTTTTCTCTACATATATATGACTGCTTGGGAATAACTTTTATATATATATATATTAACTGCTTAGGATAACCCTGCAGGTGAGTCTAGATTTTTATTTTTTGATATAAATGTAATTTGTGTAATTGTCAAGTGTTGTGAAAGTTAATTTTGAGTTGGGATATATAGGTCCAAAGCTTGGATTCCAAAGAGGAAAGGATGCCCCTTTGGGAAGTAATCCTTTTCCATTTGGAAATCTAAATTTGGATCATACTATTTCTATACCCAAAGAGGAAAGAGTGACCTTCCCCTTAAAAGGGAAGTGCCCTCTTATCCATTTGGGTAGTTTACCACGAAGAATCCAAGGGGTTTGAAGAAAAGGAGTTCAAAGAAGAACAAGACTGAAGATTTGAAGATCAAGAGTATCCCACTCAAAATAACTTGCGTCATTATTAGGCTTAGAATCCGGGTTGTTGTTAGTGGTGCCCGACCACTCTACTTTTTGCAAGACTCTGGTTTGTAATAAGTAAGGCAATTTTGCCTATGGACATTTATTAATTAGTTAATTTATATTTGATGTGTTGAATTGATTGCCTTTAAGATTACCTATTTTTTTTAGTTTTTTGGCGATTGTGTGCCGCTTTTATTTTCGCCTGGATACGTGAGACTCGTGAGGGTGTGAAAGTTTTCTACTCAAAATCTTAAATGTCTAAAATTTTAGTGAGTTTAAATAACATAGGAAGATAACGAATCTAGGGAATTAGCCGGGGATTGACCCCGGGGTCGCATGCATATTTCTGCATTACTCTTTCCTTGCTTTAGACCCTTCCCCGCCTGCGGGTAGAGTCCGGATAGTCTGACCTATGAGGACGAGGTGCCGGACCTGGGGAAGTCCAGTCTTCTAAAAAATTATTTTATAAGCCTTTTTTTAAAATTTCAAGCATATTTGATTTGGAAGTTGTCGACCAGCATGCTTTGCATCAGATACAAATTAAAAGAGTCAAAATTTTAATTTCATAGTCCTTAGCATTTTGCACCCAACATAAGTCAAAGGGGCCAATTAGGAAAATCTCTAGATGTCGGCCCCAACTCTCCAAAAATTTAAATACAACGTCCCTACCACTCTTTCATAAAAGACCGGACTCATCTCTTTTAAATCGATTAGGTGGTTAGCTGGCTCCCCAATCCAAGCCGGGGTAAGTCTAGGCATTGCACTACATTAGTTAGGATCGGACGACTGTGGTCCAGTGTCCAAATTAGACTTAGGATCCAGGGTAAAATTTTGATTATAAGATCCCAAATTTTGGGAATATGATTCCAAATTTCTAATAAAATGCTCAACTCTAATTAAAGCTTCATTTCAATCCTAAAACATAAAGCCCAACACTTAGTTTAAGTTGGGACACTTACGGATGGTTCGGGAATCTCAAGGTGTCCCCTACCTCTCTTCCCTCGATTATGTTTATAAATGTTAAATCTTAATCCATTCCCTCTTGATTTTCCAAAAATCCCATTCGTTTTTGATATCACTCCTAGAAAATATAACAAAATTTCATCACTATTTTAATCGAGAGTTTTCGTAGGGGACTCTATCTCCCTACGATGTAATTAACTACGAGGGCTTGCGCTCGTAGGAGATTTAGAACCACACGCACCTGATTTCAAAATTAATCTTTTCAAAATCTTCTTAGATTTCTTTGGGAAAAGTTAAAAAAACGATCGTCGTTATTACATTAGAAGAATTATCATTGAAAAGTGTTATCTCCCTTTGGGGATATACATCCTTCTTTTATAAGGCTTTGGATGTGAATTCGACGATCATACTTCTTCAATATCATAATTGGATATTTAGTTGAACTTTACCTTGTTCCCTCGGGGCCATGCAAAGTTCTCCTTAGAATCTGGTAATGATATTTAAGATGAGTTTCACAATTCTAAGTCTGAACACCGTTATGCAATTTTATTGTCATCCTTCGGGATGATATGCTCTTTCGAACGAGTTGATTCGACTCTAGAATTAGAATTCAATCTAAATTTTAAAAATTCCCAAAGAAAACTAATATTTTTTAAAAACCTGTTTTCAAAATTCCACCAACAGTATTGTGCTTCAAACATTTTGAAAGCTATAGGGCAATGGCCGGATGCAATCCTTGCTAAATGTTTAACATGAGCCAAGGGAACTTTTTGAAGAGCAGCCGCATTAAGAAGAAATCTATCAAGTCTTTCCCATATTCACATATTTCCATCCTTATTGTTGCACCAAGTGTACTTAGGACCAATAGTACCTACATCATGAAAATAATTTTTAGTCATAAACATTTTCATTTCTTGAGGACCTTTTGAAAAAAGGAACCTCTTGCCACCTCTCTTATCATCATTAGATAATAAGAAATTGAATTCTCCTCCAACAATTAAAGGAATGTCATCTTTAGTGGCTTTTCAAGCATCTCCCATATACTTCTCCTCATACGATAATCCTTGCTAGCATATACAGGCCCCACCATCCAAGATCCAAAAAAAGGAGATTTAAGTATCCTAATGATGGTTTGAGAAGAATGATCCATAACTTCGAAAGGAAACATTATTTCTATTCCATAAAATAATGATTCCACCTGAATTACCTTCAGCAAGATTGTGGAAGAAATTCCACTCCCTTCCAATAACTTTATCAACATCAAGTCTGCCAATGCTTGAGATTTTAGTCTCTACAAGACCAAAAAAATAATCTTCATTATCTTTTACTATCTGCTTGAGATGGAGGGAAGCCTCCTTCTTCTTGGCCCCCCCACAGTTCCAGAAAATAAGGGAAACCATTAATTCCCAGGAGGGGATGAATCCCCACCTTTCTTTTATATTTAAGAACACCTCTTCTATTCTTACTAAATGTATCCATAGGACCCAAATCCCTTAGATAACTTCAATTTTCCTGAAGCTGTCTTGAATACATTTTCACCTGTAATAACACCACTTGTTATTACCGAATCTTGCTTGATTGGATTTTTAGGAGAATTGCAAACCACAATGTTAGGTGGTAAATTCCCTGATTGAACCTGTTCACCAATAGCATCAATCTCCATAGTATCTCCCATGTTTGTATCATCCAATATTTCTTCAAGGATATTGAAATTGTTCTTCAAACTTAAGCCATAGTTGTTAGTCTCAAGTGAGTTACACTTTACATCAGGTTCTTTACTTTGAACAGCAACATTGCTTTGTGTTTCAATGATCCCTCCTTCTATGATAGGCTCAATCTAGATCAGAGTATCCTTCTGATTTTCAGATCTCTGATTTGAAATAACTGCAGTTTTCCCAAATTTTTTATTCTTCTTGAATTTGACCTGTATCCAAGGTCCTAATTCATCATGCTTATTAGAATCACCTTCTTCATGACACATCCCTATATTACTTACATTTGTAACAGGAACAAATGTCATTGCAGAAGTGTTATTGGTAAGAAGGTATGTGTTTTTGAGATGTCCAATTTTGCAACAGTGATAGGACAGAGAGGAGATCTTCTCATATTCAACCTTTTGGAATGATCTACCATGCATTCATTCAATCCAAACACCTTTGGGTAATTTTTTTTGTCTAAATCAATATGAACACAAACTCTGGCATACTCCCTCTTTCACGATTTAAATGAATTTCCATCTAAATATAAAGGAACTCCTATCATAGATGCAATTCTAGAAATATTATGTTCATCCCAACAGTGTAAAGGCAGACATGGCATATGAATCCAAATAGGTGTTGTAAGACCTTTAAGAGATTCAGGGGAGAATGAAGGGAACCATTTATCCAAACCAATAATGTTTCCTCCAATAAACCATGGACATTCTTCCATGATTTCTTCCACAACTTTCGGCTTGGTAAAGGAAAAATAGGATCCAATTAAGACCCAAAGTTGTGAGATGGAAATTCTTAAATTTGGACCATTGCCTCTAAAGTTCTCAACTGCATATAGGAAAAGGGTTGTTGCTTCCCAATACTTTAATAATAAGTGAATTCATCAAAATGTTTAAATTTGCATTTTCACATTCTGAATTCATAATCACTGTAATACCATCATCAGAAATAGGAGTTGATTTTATATCATAGTTAAGCTTAATGTGCTAGGTCTTCTTCCAAGCATTAGGAAAGCTTTCCTTAGGACAAGTCTCATTGTCCTTTGTTGTACCCTCACAACTGTTCTTCAATCCATTCTCAGTATGAACCTCTCCCTTCTTAGAATGATCCTCAAAACAATTCTTATCAGCATTCCCATACTGCAAGAAAGACTTAACAGGTAATTCAGTGCAAAGAACAGAAGAATTCTTTCCATCAGAATGGGATATATTATTATCTTTGTTTTGGTTGTTCGCATTTATCACTGTCCATAGGTCAGAGATTGCATTTGAACAACCGAATTTATTAACAAAAATCTTCATTTTTTATGAGGAAGCTTCTAAACCATTAGAATTCTGATTCAAATTTGCACTCAAATTCGAAAGTCGAGGAGTAATGTAATTAGGGCTATTCAAGATGTTGTTACCTTTACCTTCCATAATTTTTACATTCTTCTAAACTGGTGAGTCACTAACATCTCTGGTAACCAAAGGTCTTGCAGGCATTTTCACATGAGCATTGTTTTCTTCCGAGCACAAAAATGATTGGCGACAGTCTTCTCTGATAATTCCAATTGATCTTCCAATGCTATTTTGCATGCCAACTGGTGGTCGGCGGCCATCCACCATCATCACCATGAGCCGACGATGAAGGCTGTTGAAAAATCGTGAAATTAAATTTTAAAATTCAAAACAGATCATAATCATATGTTATATATTTCTATAAAATTAGATAACTTTAAAGAATCCCATGTGCTTGTTGATCAGAGTGCATCGGTCAACATAATGACTCTTAAAACTCTTGCATACATAATGGTGGACACTCACAAACTCAGCTTTCATAAAAATATATTGCAAGGATTCAACAAGAAGGATGAGAGGGCTTTGGGTTCAACCACGTTCCTATATGAAATATAAACCCTAAAAATTGAAGCCAAATTCCATATAATATATTTTGAAGCCTCTTTTAACACTATCCTAGGTTGACCATGACTCCATGAATACATAATGATGCCTTCCACCCTACAATAGTCTATCAAATTCTTTCAAGAGGGAGTTAAGCATTATATTAAAGGTGACATACAAACATTTTCAATTACCAGAGTAGGTATATATGAAGTTGCTTCATACTATCTACCTAAGAAATAGACTGTTTTATCTAGAAATCGCAAACTAACTGAAGTAGAATTAAAAGAAAAAAGAGAAAAAGAAAGAATAAGAGAAGGAGAAAAAACCATATTTTAATCTCAAACATGCCATTCGCTGGTCAATAATTTCTCCCTCACAAAGATGTGGTAGAATAATGCAATAATATAGACGAAGAGGTCGAGGATGGCAAAATTAAATAATACAAAAAAAGTAAAATCAATATATGAAAATAAGGAACCTACAATAGAAATTCATTTGGAATCTAGCTCGAAGGTTAAATCATATATGCTTGGGAAAGACACATAGGTTGTAGAATATAAGAAATTCATAAATCAGCCAAAGTTTTAGATATATATTGAAATTAATAATTGCAAGGATAAGGTCCAAATTTCTATGTAAGATAATTTAGATTTACCTATAATAGAGAGGTTAAAAAGCTATTTGGAAAATATTTCCTTAACCCCACTATCCAATAATGATGTAAAAAGGTTGTAGGTGAAAGCCTTTCTTTCTTTAAATACTAATAGTAAACCCAATATCTTTGTACCTTCCCCTAGTAAACCTCTAGAAGTTGATGTAACCCTCGATAATCCATTCATGGATGAGATAATAAAACTACTTTTGATTGGTATTCAAACTCCATAAATAAATTTGATAAGGTTTTACTCCTTCAAATTGAACTAGTGGTGAAGCCAAGTAATTTGAATGCCCGTGGAATACAAAATAATATAAATACATATTAAGATTGAGTATTGGCTTCTAAACTCTATTCTCATTTGATGATGAAGAGTATTACTTTGTTATATCAAATAAGCTAGAGTTTGATAGTCTTTTGAAGAACTCTATTTAGAAGCTATAGATGATTTGGATGACTCTTAAGTTAGGGATGTACCTCTTGAACTTGAAGAGGAAATTAAATCTTTAATTAATGATCTAAAAAAAATAAATTGGGCATCGAGGAATAACCTCGTTTGATCCTCATTAGTTCTTTATTGAATGAGGATGGGGCAAACGAGATGATTCAAATATTATCAAAATTCAAAGAGTGCTTCACTTGGAGTTATGAAAGATGCATAGATTATTTCCATATATAGTAGTTCAGAAGTTGACAATTCAACTAGGGATAGTTCTAGTAAAACAAGCATCTCAATGTATATGACTCGACATAAAGTAGTAGGTCGTGATTGAAGTCAAGAAGTTAATTAATACTGACATTATTAAGGAGAAATAACTTGGTTAGTTAGTATTGTCTAAGTCCTGAAGAACAATCATATATGCGCATGTACCAATTTTAGAGATTTAAATAAAGAATGTACTTAAGATGAGTTTTTGCTTCCTATACTAGAACTCAGGTTAGATGTCACTTCTTTGCATGACATATTCTTTTTTATGGATGACTCCTTTAAGGATTGGTTGTAAAGGAACTTCAAACATGGAAATGATCATCCCAAGAGAGTGCCTTATTGATCCAGACTAGGGATTTATCAAGGTCATTTTAGGTAAATCTTTAAACACTTCTCTTTACTTGCTTAAAGATGAATATAAAATGACCTTTTCTCGTACCTCTAAGAAAGCTATGAATAAATCTTTTCAAGTTTCTTAATAATTTCTAACAGGAGCCTCGGGCCCAATCTTGGAGGTTGAGCTATAGGATTTAAAGGAGGATATTGGAATGATTCCCTCAACAATAGTTTTAGGAGACGATAAATAAAAATAAAAATAAAAATAAATTATGATGTGGAGCTTTAGAGGGATATAGTTGAAAGGAATTTATACACAAGATGAATGGTGGGGTTAAATCAGCTTCTCATTGACTTTACATAACTATTTCTTTATTCAATAAACAATAAAGGGTCATAAAGAAATGAAAAACACTCTTGGTTATATGTTGATGTTCAATGGGGAGAATGAGATGGAAACAAAAAATGAATATAGTAGTGACTATAATGTTAATTTTAGTCTTATGATGATAAATGAGAATTCTATGAAAAATGAACATATAACTATAATCTTTAAAAAGGATGATGAATTTAAGATCTTTTCATATAGTGATGCCTTTGAATTTAATTTTCTAGGGAGTCCTATCATGATAAACCTTTCAAATTCAAATAACTCATTTGAAAATAACATAGAAACACATAGAGATAGTGTAGACTGAAAGTTCATTAGGAAAAATAAGCCCTCATGAACTAGCCTAAGGCTAACCAAGAGGGGGGTGAATTTATATTTTAAAAATCATTCAATCACAAACACAAAACCAAAAAGAACCAAAATTCACAAAAAATAAATTTAAAAGTGCGGAAATTAATTGCGAAAAAAGCAACAATAAAGAACACAAAAATTTATAGTGGTTCGGTCAACTCGACCTACGTCCACTCCCCGGAGGTTCCTTCCGAGTATTGCACTAAACTCAGTGACTCTCCTTTTGCTCCCCCAGTAAGGCAGAGAAGCCTTTACAAAATCTCCTTTCCATCGACATCAGTGAGGCACAGAACCCAACACATTTTGCCTCCTCTTGTAGAAGGTAGAGAACCTTAATCGATTGTCAAAGTGAACCTCTCTGAACCCTCCAAGGATAAGGGACTACGATCGGAGAAGACAATATAGATCAATACTTGGAACAACCTTTGTGAAACCCCTCACAAACTCCCCCTCACAAGATCCTCTCTCTCTCTCTCTCTGTCCCTCTCTCTTCCTCTCCTCTAGGCTCTCTCAAGTCAAGACAGCAATAAAAGATGTTCTTAAGGGTAGAACAAGATATCTTAAATAGAAGAGCTTTAGAATACCAAACACAAAACCAAACCAAACCAAAATTCACAAAAAATAAATTTAAAGTGCAAAAATTAATTGCGAAAAAAGCAACAGTAAAGAACACAAAAATTTATAGTGGTTCGGTCAACTCGACCTACGTCCACTTTTGGAGGTTCCCTAAGCTTTGGATCCATAAGAGATATTTAAGAATTCTCTTAACTGCAGTCAGGTGAGATTCTTTAAGATCAATTTGAAATCTAGCATAAAGATAAACACTAAACATGATATCAGGTCGGCTAGGAGTCAGGTAAAGTAAAGATCCAATCATCTCTCTGTACTTCTTTTAATCAACTAAATTTCTATTTGGGTCCTTATCCAACTTAACATTGGAGGTCATGGGAGTATTAATTGGCTTGGCTTTATCCATTTCCTACTTTTTTATGATGTCCTTTATGTACTTTATTTAATTTAGAAAGGTTTTATCATCCAGTTGTCTTATGCTAAACCCTAAAAAATAGGACAATTCTCCCATCATGCTCATCTCAAATTCCCTACTCAATTTTTTAGAAAAATCATCACATAATCATTTATTAGAAGATCCAAAAGTATATCATCGACATAGTTCTTCACAATGAGTAATTCATCTCCTACTTTCCTTAAAAAAAGGGTGGTGCCTACGCTCCCCATAACAAACACCCTCTCTAGTAAAAAAGTGCCAAGCCTCTCATACCAAACTCTGGGTGCATGCTTTAATCCATACAAGGCCTTTTTTAATTTGAAAATATGATTTGGAAATTGGAAACTCTCAAAACATGGGGGTTGCTTTACAAACACATCCTCTTTTATTACC
>NW_021318525.1:310124-365189 GCF_001605985.2 Dendrobium catenatum
GATTGCAAGTTGCCGACAATATCATCCAGGCCAATATGGCCATCGGCCTGGCCGATCAGTACAAAACTCAGAAGATCGGCCAGAGCATCACCCTGAATGCAAATTGGACGATTTAAAATTGGCTTGATCGTCCAGGACGATCTCATGATCGTCTCGGCCGATCAGTTTAAATAAGAGGAAAATTGTCCAGAGCATAGCCCTGAATTCGAGCTGGCCGATATCTATCGTCCTGAAGTAACTAAGGTTTTTGAATAGTTCATCCTGGCTGATCCTGCGATCGTCTAGGATGATATGATCGTATCAATCATCCTTAATTACTCCCTTGATTTCCTGATCAATTAAGGCATAATTTGTAAATATTGTCCAGGACGATCAATGATCGTCTTGGCCGATTATTTTAAAATACAGTATACCTTAATTATCTATGACGGCAACTTCTTTCTGTTTTGAGCTTATCGTCCTGGCCGATACACGTATCATCTAGGCCGATCTGTTAATGACGGCTGCCTTAATTAAGAATCCATATTTAGACTTTCTGTTTTAAGCCTGATCGTCCAGGATGATGTAAATATCGTCCTGGCCGATATGAGTAAAAACAAAAATTCTAATTCTCTCAAGTGTGTGTGTGGGGTTACTTAGCATTAGTCTTTTTGACCATTACAAATAGACTCAAGAAGAGAAAAAATAAAGTACAGACTGACTCAACCCTAAACCTACACAATCTTGAACTAGCTTCGTTTGTTCGTCGGATCTTCGATTCCTGAAAAGTTAGAAGCAACATGTAGTCCAAGAGAATCAATAGTGTTTGTCAATCATTAAAACATAAGACATGAAAATAGATTTGCAACAATATTAAATCTAAATTCTCAGTTATGGCCCTTGGCATCTCTAAAACCCTATGGCTTAAAAATAAGCTTCATGATCTCATCAATAAGTATGAGGGATTAATTATAATTTGTGATTACAATTAATTTACAACCAAAATTGTTTGCAATTATATCCAACATTACTACAAAAATATAATGAGATTAACTAACACTTCATCAAAGAAAAATTAGATATCACGCCTATCTAGTTAAAGGATTCAATAAATTACTTTGCAAGCTGAGAACAAAAAATATATGTTCTCTAGGTTGAGGGGGAGTGTGAAACAAGCACAAATACAAAGATTCACTTTGATGACAGAGGCAACAATCTAAGGGAACCATGATGAAAATCTGAAGCAAGAATCTAAGATACTACCATATGTTTAATCCAAGCAATCTAAGTTTCCATTAAATCCAAATATATTTCAAATAACTAATAAGGTGGATAAAATAGTTTCCTTCCTTTGCTTTATAAAATTAGGAATGTATATTAGTGCATGGTTATTTCTATCTTATTATTATAGTTTATTAAGTGTAATATTGTTTTTTATGATTTACTCCTTATTTAAAGAATGATATAAGAGAAGCTATCTATACTAGAAGAAATAGTAAAAGGAAAATATTCTTTCATTCTTCTTACTTTGTTTCACTTTTATTTTCTTATTTCATAAAAAAAAAAAAAATTCGCCCACATTCTCATAAATAACTTAATCACCATGTTAAGGAGTAAATGGTTCTTTTAGGGTTCAAGGAATTGTTAATATTCAATCCTAGCTTAAATTAAAGCATCTCAATGATATTAATGTTTGACAACCTAAATTCTTTATATTTTAATGTTATTTTTGGATGGAATTACTTTTCTTTCATAAGGAAATTCTGGAAATGGATTGCAGATTATGTATGGCTAGCAGTGAGTCAGTTCTTGTCTACGCGAGATATGCACCAATCATGGAAAGAAACTCTAATTGTCTTGATTTCAAAGATTGAAAATCCTCAAGTGGTTACTAATTATCGGCCAATCATCTTATGTATGACCATTTTTAAAATTATTGCAAAGATGCTTTTGAGTAGATTGGAGAAGGTTATTCACAAGATCATTTCGGTGGACCAAGCTGCCTTTATCAAAGGGCGATCCTTGTCAGATCATGTACAGGTTGCACAAGAAGTTTTCAATAAATTTCAGTTTTCTAAAGCAAGGAAAGGACTCCTGGCAATCAAGCTTGACATGTAACAAGCTTATGATAGTATGGGTTGGAAAGCTTTGAGGCAAGTGCTTATTCATTTAACTTTCCTAGTAAATTTAGGGAGCTTCTTTTGCAAGATATCTTAGATCTTAAATATTGCATTTTGATCAACAGGAGAAAAACCAATTGGATTGAAGGGAGGTGTGATTTTAGCCAAGGCTTCCCTTTATCACCTTACTTGTTTATTTTATGCTCCCAAATCCTATCAGATGCATTAAATGGTAGAAAAGGGGATGTGGGGATCTCTATTACTTCAAAGGCTCCTAGAGTTTCTCATTTACTTTATGCGGATGATATTTTAATCTTCTCGGAAGCCTAAAGTAATTAAGGAATTGAAGACTATCATAAACAACTATTGTTTATTGTCGGGCCAGAAAGTGAACAAATCTAAAACCATGATTCTTTTTGGGAAGCATACTAACCACATAATTAAGAAGAGAATCTCTAATCTTCTTAAATTCAAGATGGTTAAGGAGATGAATTACCTTGGTGTGAAGACGACCTTGAGGAGATTTGTATCTTTGGACTTCTCTAAGCTAATGGAAGTTGCAGCTAACAGATTAAACACTTGGGGTCAAAAGTTCATCACTTTGGAAGGGAAGTTGGTTCTCATCAAATCTACATTCCTCTCTTACCGATGTTCTTATCTTCAATTTCTCTTTTTCCTTTGAGTATTCTTAAAAATTTTGATAAAATGTGTAGAAACTTTTTATGGAAAAAGAAAGATGGGATTGCAAGTCTACATTATGCTTCATGGGATAGTCTTTGCAAGACTAGGGAAGAAGGTGGTAGAGGCTTATTCTCAGCTGTTTCTAAGGTAGGACCTTTACGGGCTAAATTGGCTTGGAATTTCTATATGAAGCCATCAGCATTACTGAACCAAATCCTGAGAGCTATATATAGAGGAGATGTTTGGTTGGTACCAATGAAAAAAGGTTATTCATCGACTTGGAAGACTATCACTATGGGAGCTTATTATCGTAGAAATAATTTTAGATGGAATGTTTCTAATGGTAATTCTATTAACTGGATTTTTTGTAATTGCATTCTAGACAAATGCTTAGTAAAATGGCCGACTTTTGTTAACTGTTTGGAATCAATGGAGTTCAATCTCAGCTCTATTATTTCGGAAGGACAGTGGAATATCGATCAATTCAATTTGATTTTTGGGGAGCAGCTGGTAGAACTTATAACTCAAATTCCCATTGATGCCAGAAGGAGGTATGATCTTATGGTGCTTAAATCTAAATTTTCTAGAAAATCGATTGCTGTATTGGATTTTGAAGCTGTGACAGATCATAGTGGAGGTATTGCTATCTGGAATTGGATAAAAAAGTTAAAACTAAGACCGAATGTTGAACAATTTTGGTGGAGACTTTGTAATGATGCAATTCCTTATAATGATTTTCTAGTTAGTTAGACGAAGACTGAGTAATTCCTCAGGATGCCCGAGAGGTTGTGAACAAGATGAGAACATATGCTATATTGCAGGGAAATGTGGTATGCTTTGAATAGTGATTTCTATTCACAATAGCTGAGGATTCAATGTTCCTTTTTTTTGGCAGTCTTCCTGAATGTTTGGAAGGGTTAAAGAAGCTTATTGGAAATAATTCTTTCATTACTAATATGTATTGCACATTTACTTAGCTCGTGTGGAAAAGTATATGCAAATTGATTAATGATGGCATAGAAGAATAGGATAATACTTTGGCGGCAAATGCAGTTTCTACAGCCACTGTATGTAATTTTATTAACTTTACTCCAGACAACTGGGATGCTAACCAGTGAAATCTGTCTTGCTCTTGGTATCCTCCTCTACCCGGGTGGATAAAAATAAATGTAGATACATCTATTTTAAGCAATAATGTGGCTGGTTTTGGAGGTGTAGCAAGGGATAATAAAGGAAGATTTCTAATAGCTTTTGGAGCTAATCTTATGCATTGGGACATTGTATAAATATAATTGATGGCAGTTCTCTACTTGAAGAATATCATTCGAGAGTGAATGATTGAAGCTCAAGGAATTATCATTGAAGGGAATAACTTCAAAATTATAAAATTTCTACAATCGGCTATGAAGACATGGAAGGTTAGTACGAGCATTAATGATAATTTGGCTTCCCTTCTTGATTTCAACCAAGTTTTGTTTTCTTTTTCCAAAAGAGTTTGTAACAAATTAGAGGATGTTTGTGCTAATTTGGCTTTAAAGAATTCTTTTGTTTGGGAGGATCTAAGCTTAGATAAAATTCCTCCTTCATTTTTGTCATGCTTGAAGGAGGAATGTGATTCTTTAAGTTTTACTTGAGTAGCTTATTTTAAGGTTTTTTTTTTCTAGTTTTAATGCAATTGCATTTCATCAAAAAAAAAAAAAGAGTGGTATTTTCGATTAACAAGATACATCATTTAGAACTAAGAATATTAAATTTACCATATGCACTCTTTTTTTTCATAATTAAAAATAAACATGCACTTGCTAAAGTTGAGTGGAAAGAAAAAGTTGTTTGAGAGGGCATGCTGAAATTACTCAAAATTCATGGCATATGATGGGGGGTTACGATGAGTTAATATGTGACTAGCTGAGATTAAAATATACTCAGATTTTATTTGATATAAAATTATAAAATATAACAAAATTATGTAACTATATATGTCAAATAAAGTAATAAAGTGAAAGTAGAGTGTCGAACCTATGAGAAATTTTTCTTCTTAATTGTAACTTAACTACTACTGCATACTTCAACTGCACCACTTATTCTATTGAAAATATAACTAGCAAAAAAATTTTCATACTTATGAAAATAATGCATTTTGGAATAATAAATGTTGAATGTAGTTTTACTAATGAGACTCTTAATTATAGATGTGGATTATAGCATATGCATCCTTGATCTCTGTCAAGCTTATAGAGGTAAAAATAAAGGTTTATGGCCTTCCTATAATTCCACTCTCTTCATAGAACCTATAATATTTAAACATCATATGTCTAGCATGCTAATATTCCATTTCAATATTCTTAATTATTCCAGCATTCCTCATCGAGGTTGTACATCACAATAAATTTTAATTGCACACATGGCTATTATATTCATTAAATGAAGAACATGATCTTAAAAATATCATTTATATCTTAAGAAATAAGATACTACATTAATACTTACAAATATTTTTATATCATCAACCTAATGCTAAAGAATTAGCTATAAATGAAAAATATAACAAGTAAACTCATCCTTATTTTATTTATTGGAACAAAAGATAAAAGAGAAGTAATAAGAAAATTATCGTTCAGAAGAATCAAATGATCTTTTCCTCACTTTTTCCACTAACTAATTTTTTTTTATATAAAGAGACTATGATCTTTACATGAAAAAGTATCTTGCACTTCTCTTGTCTCCCTTATACTCTAAGGGGGAACTATTAAAAGACACATAAAATTAAATGAACTCATTCAACTGACATAACTCCTAAAATAATAGAGCTAAAAACTATTTTTATGATGTATAGCGATGGGTTTAGGTTCCATGACACTCAACAAGGTAGCATCATGGTGTAAAAAAAATTAAGTAGCACCTCAGTGTTGTAGTGTTGACTGTCTTGCGGCACAAGTTGACATGTCACAGTTACTACTTTAAATTTCACATATTTTTGGCTAAATCTACATGGCTTCTCATTTTTAACAACTAATCCGTTGTGGAATTAAAAATGTTGAGCACTACGGTGCTAGAAATGGGAATCAGGGACTGACACATTAAAAGGAGTGGCACTTTGACATGAATTTTCCTGAGGCTCTAATGTTACGATTCTTATTTTGGGTACATCAATGTTATGCAATGCTAAAGCATTGTCTATGGTGCCATTACGGCTCTTGTAAATAGAGAAGATGCTGTTGTTATATCAAAATCACAGGACCTAGGTTCATATTTTAAATAATCTCCCCTTATTTTATGATGACATATATTGTTGGTAATGATTCAATTTTATTATTGCTATATCCTGAGCTCCCCCTCACGAGTTGAGTTTCTAAAAATATGGAGAGTTTTTTTTTTAATAATGAAAAATTAAAAGAACATAAAAAAACTTGAGAAATAAATAAAAATAATAATTAACTAATTATACAAAAGGAGTTATAACCTACAACCAATAATATGCTCCCCTTTTGAAATCACCAAAAAGGAGGAACAACTAAGCACAACATCAAAAATAAAATAAACATGAAATGAAAAGAAAAGGAAAAATTCACACAAAATAGATCACAAACATAAATAACAAAACATAATCAGTCATAAAATGAATGGCAGAAAAGAACACAAAAACATTTTAGGGTTTAATTTTTTAATTTGTCCTGATTCAAGCTTGAATGTCTATGACACCTAGTCTTGTCCTCAAGGTGCTAAAGGTTTCAAAGTTAAGGGTTTTGTAAATATATCTGCTAGATGATTTTTTTAGTAGTTATATGATGTAACTCTATATTCATCATATGTTATATAATCTCTAACGAAATTCTATCTAATTTCTTTGTGTTTAGTCCATAAGGGTTGGATTTGATTTTTTGTAATACAGATGACACTACTGTTATCATATATTATTGCAATAGTGCTGACAGAAATTCCAAGAATAAGGATTTATTGTTTAAGCCATCGGAGTTGAGCAACACAACGTCTTACAGCTATGTATTCTACTTTAGCAGTAGATAGGGCAATAGAGTTTTTTTTTTACTAGGAAAAAATACTAAAGAATATACTATAAATTTACATATTCTAGAAGTACTTTTCTTATCAATTCTATAACATGTAAAGTCAAAATTAGAATATCATATGATTTAAAAGGATGAACTATGCCTAGGATACAAGATTCCAAGGATTTCGGTTCCTAGAATATGTCTAAGACTTCATTTAATAACACTCATATGGAATTCTTTGGGATCAGCCTGAAATCTAGCATAAATACATACACTGAATATAATATCAGGTACTCTAGCAGTCAAATAAAGAAGTGATCAATTTATCCTTCTATATTTCTTATAGTTAATTGAATTTCTATTTTGATCCTTATCTTATTAAATGGTGGAGCTCATTAGAATATTGATTGCCTTAGCATTATCCATCACATATTTCTTAAAGGTATCTTTGATTTTGATTTGCTAAGGAAAGTTCCATCGTCCATTTTTTTACACTAAATCTAAGAAAATAAGAAAGCTCTCCCATTATGTTAATCTAAAACACCTCACTCATTATTTTTGAAAATTTATTATAGAGATTCTTTTTTCTTGATCCAAACAATATATCACCAACATAAATCTGAATAATGAGTATATCTTCTTCTTCTTTCATTAGGAATAGGGTGGTGTCTACACTCCTCTTAATAAAATCTCTATCTCAGAGTAATGTGCTTAGCCTTTCATACCATGCTCTAGGTTCTTACTTCATATGATATTTGCTCCATCCATATAATTCCATCTTTAATTAGATTTAAGATTAGGAAATTTAGAATTCTTAAAATATGGGGATTGTTTAACATATACATCTTCTTTAATCACCCAATTTAGGAAGTCATCGTGAATATCCATCTGACAGAACTTTAATTCGTTAAAGTAAGCAAAGAATAATAGCTCTCTAATGGTTTCTAATATAGATATGAGGGTAAATATCTCTTCAAAATCAATTTCTTCAACTTGATTGTACCACTTAGCTACTAATCTAGCCTTATTTCTAACCACTATCCAAGAGTCATTTATTTTATTCTTGAAAACCCATTTAGTTCCTACAATGCTCTGATTTTTAGGATTACTAACCAACTCCCAAACATCATTCCCAAAAAATAGATTACATTCTTCTTGTATTGCTAGGATTTAAAATTCTTTAGATAAAGTTTGATCTATGTTTGAGGGTTATACCATAGAGATAATAGTAGAGTGGCTAACCTCCTTTCTAAGTCTATGCGTAATTCTTACTCCTTTTGATGGATCTCTTATGATGTGCTCCTTAGGATGTCTAGATGAATATCTCTAATCTCTAAGTAATGATTTCTGAGTCTCTACCATATTTTCTAGGTCAATAGATTCCACTCCTTAGGTGATCTAAACAACTTCTTCTTCTTCTTCTTCTTCTTCTTCTTCTTCTTCTTCTTCTTATTTTTCTTCTTCTTCTTCTTCTAACTTAGACTCAACAAATTTATAAGATTAATCAAATAATATATATGTGGCCACCTCTACAACTAGTGTACTTTTATTGAAAGCTCTATTAGATTTGCCCACAATTGAATATCTTAGGAAAGCTCCATCATCAAATTTAGGATCAAAGTTTACTAATGGAGATTTTCTATTCTTTAGAATGAACACCTTACATCCAAAGACTTGAAGGTGAAAGAGATTGGGTGTTCTTCTTTTGAGTAACTCATAGGGTGTCTTATTGAGTTTAGATCTTACATTAACCATATTGAAAACATAACAAATATTCATTGCTTCTGCCCATAAGTACTTTGGAAGTGATTACTTAGCTAGTATGGCTCTAGCAGCTTTTACCAAGATTTTATTTTTTATTTCAGCTACCCCATTCTACTGAGGGGTTCTTTGAGCTAAAAAAAATTATGTTGTATACCTAGCTCCTTATAGAATGATTCAAACTTTATATTTTCAAATTCCCCATAATGATCACTATAGATAGTTAGGATCTCATACCCTTTTTTTTTAATCAATATAGAGAATGTCCTAAATTCCTCATATAATTTTGTTTATGTGATAAAAATTTAATCCACGTAAATCTTGAGTAATCATCAATAATCACATATTTATATGTTTTTCTACCTAAGCTAGTAGTGCTAACCAGTCCAAATAAATCCATGTGAAAGATTTCTAAAAGGTGTATAGGTGGTGAAGTCTTTAATGGAGTGAAAGGAAATTTTTATTTGCTTTCCTAGTTGACAGCAATTACAAAGATGATCCTTCGATAATTCTAGTTTTGGTATGCCTCTAGCTAGGTTTTTTGGGTTGTTTTTATAAGGGTTTTCATGCTTGCTTAGCATAGTCTCCTATGTCTTTGGTAGGATTCATTAGTATTTATTTTTAAGCATAGAGAACTAGTGTTTTTAATATAATTTAGATCAAATATGAAAACATTATTAATTCTTTTTCCTTATAAAACAATATTACCATGTAAACAAATCACATGACTAGTACATAATAAATTAATATAAAAACATTTGTCACACAATTGCTTGATGCTAACTAGATTATATTTCAGGCCATGTACTAGTAAGACATTTTCAATAATAAAATTCTTGGTATTACCAATCATATATGAACCTATCGCTTTCCTAGTAGTATTGTATCCAAGTGTAACCTTGTCTCCTGCCCTAGCCTCCTGTGTGATGAATTACTTCATGCCTCCAATTATGTTCCTTGATCATCTGCTATCCAGGTACCACATGCTATCATTAGGTCTTTTATTAGAGAATTTCTACAAAGTTAATCCTTTATTATATTTAGGAACCCAAGAGAGTTTGTATTCCACTTTATGCCTTGATGAATGACTTGCATACATGATATGTTGTAGTGCAAATGATTTGTGTCTCCATACTAGATGAGACTTACGGTGTATTGTACATGTGAGCGCTATGTGACCAAGCATGCTACAAGAATGACACCTAAAATAATGGAAAGAATTCACTAATTTATGTGGGTTGTGTTGCCTCTTCTTAGGGGTATATGATGTATGAAGTGATGTGAGATTATTCCATTGTGTAAATGTAGGTGGTTTTCTACTTTGTTACTATGGATGAATTTTTGCGTTTAAAATCAATTCGCAATTTCAAGACTTAAAACTTTTAATTTTAATGCATGCTCATTACTATCTAATTAAGATGCACGTGTCTCTAATTATTTATATGAATTTTTTATCTCAAGATGCTTTGACCTTAAGGTTTCATTTACATTTATTAAATTAATTTTCTTCTTTTTTAATGCATGAAACTCATCAACTAAAGACATGTGATTACTATCTAAATCAGAATATTCAACTATCAAATAATTATGCTCCTTTTATAAAATTATAAAATCAGTGTTTAATATAGCCCACATCTTTTTGAGCTTTCAATATGAATCAAAATTTTTTTCAGATATGATAAACAGTTCAGTATAAGCTAGCTAACATACCTCATTTTGAACTAATTGATCAAGATTTTCATTATCCATAAGATATAAAATTTTTACCTCCTCCTCTGTTTCTTATTTTGAAGATTCTGAGGTAGAGTTAGCCCAAAACACCTTATATATCTATTTCTTCGCCTTTTTGAACTTTTCCTTCTCTTCACTCTTCTGCTAAATCGGGTGAGTTTTATATTGGGGTAGTTTGTCCTCAAGTGTCCTGGCATTCTACATTCAAAACAAATGGTAACAGAAAATGCTTTCAAAGTTTTATTTTTGTTTTATCTTATTAATGACGCTTTTCTTTTCTTCTTAGAATATTTTTGAATTGACATGTCATCAGTGTTATGTTATCATCTTCCTCAACTGTAGAGCTATCACTTTTTAACACATTTGGTTACAGTGCCACCACTTTGTCATTTCTCTTATCTCCTACTACCTATAATCTCTCCCTCACTCCTTGCTCATAGGAAATTAGTGAGCCCAGTAAGTTATATATATTTTATGTAGTTTGTGTTTTAAGTAAGTTTGTTGTATTTTTTTTTTTACTTTAGATATTTTATTTCTGTATTGATATTCCGACCTTAAACTGTAATATCTTTTTAGTGATATCAATATATGTTCACGTATTTTTGGATTTAATTATATTGAAATGTGTGTTAGCCCTTATGACAATCATTAAATTTTTTATCTTAATAGTGCTATTCTTTAAAGTGAAAGTCCAAATTAAATTCATTAGAAAATCTAATTTTTTCCAAATTTAAGTTCTGCTTGTAACTTCATATAATTAGAATTATCAATTTCATGTCTCTTATTTAAACTACATTAATTTTACTATTATTATTGCAACTATAATATTTTCTTATTTAATATTTCACTTATCAATAAATATTTATGCACTTAGAAAAATTTGAAATTTTTTATTATTGATTTTGGAAGATCAAAATTACTCTTGAATAAAAAAGAAATGTACAAATATACAAAAATTAAAAGAAATGCGTAATGGTTCGCACGTAGAAAAGAGGTACAAAATAAGCCCAAAAATAAAAAAGATGCACAAAAATGTGTCAATAATTTGAAAAAGATGCGCAAAGTGCCACATGTGATAATTATTTCTTTCCATTATCTTCTAATCACTTAATTCAAATTGATTTATTGTACATTTATATTATGCATTGATATTTGAAATATATAAATTTTCGATTCATCCTATTTGCAATGATTTTCTTTATCTTAGTGTCTAAATTGACTCATGCTTTTGATATATTCTTTCTATTATCAATGTTATATCTCTTCTTAAATTCTCAGAATTTATATGACTTTCCTAATGTTTTAATTTTAACTGCATAACTTATTTCAATCACTTTTAAGATTGAATTATTAAATGATTTTCATATATCTTCTTACATTTCAAGTGTTTTTCTTCTTTACTTTTTGCTGTTGTCAAAAAGGGGGAGAAATTGTTTGTATCAAGGTTTTTATTTTTTGTTGATTCATAATGTATATGTGTGTGACTATTTTTTATTTTGTTTAGGGTTTTGTGTATGTTGTATTTTATTTTATTAGGGTTTGCTATATATTTCTAAAAATGCATTCTTATTTACACGTGTTCTCAATTTAAGGGGAGTTTAGGAGATTTTTTAAATTTGAAAATTATACAAACAATAATTGTTTTGCCATCATAAAAAAGGGGGAGATTGTTAAGAGAGTTGTTATTTGCATGTTTTAAATTCTTGCAACTTTGATAGTTTTGATGATTTTAAATATTATTATTTTATGTATAGTTATCTCCTAACACTTTTTAGAAAACTTGTTTTTGCTCTTGTGTGTATTAACAATTCAGGAAAATCAAACTCCAGACTACGAACACTTCAAATCAAATTCAGCATAAGATATTTTGTGGATTTTAAACTTGTATTTTTCCTTTGAATTAAGTTTTGAAAGGGAGTGATTGTAATTGAGTGAATACACAAACACAAGGAGATCTTGAGAAATTTGTACTGAATGTATGGGTCGAAAATAGTTTGTACGGGATGATCAGATCAGTTATCTCCTTTAAAGAGAAATGGAATTAATAGGGGTCGAAGAAAATTTTTCTAAGTCCTGATTGTCCAGGATGAAGTGTATTCATCCTAGGATGAAACGTTCTCTAAAAATTTTTCATTCAACAATGAAGTGTATTCATTTCAGGATGAATTTCTCTCTGGAGCATTTTCATCCAGGATGAAGTGTATTCATCTTGGGACGATTTGCTCTCTGTAAAACTTTTGTCCGGACGAACCTTAACTTCATCCCAGGTCGATTTGACTCTAAAAATTAAGTGTCGTACTGCAATTTTTGGGAACCGACCTATGGAATAACCATTCGTACCAAAAGAACCTAGTTCGTATGGGATGATGTGTGTGTACGAAATCATTTTGTACCCATATACATCAAGTTCGTTTCCAACCATTTAAGTAAAATCATCTTGGACGATCCATGATCGTACTGGACGATCCAATGCGTATTGACTTGAAAATTTGTAGTTTTGGACGATTTTTTTGTCTTTCCTATAAATAGTCCAAACTAAACTGTCACATAATCTTTTTGCCCATTGATCATCGTGCCTATTGAAAGAAGAGTCAAGGAGAGAGTGTTAGAGAGCATTCGAAAGAAGATTCTTACTACTTGAGCGATAAGGCTTCACTTGGTGATTAAAGGTAAGAGTCTATACTTTTGATTTGGAATAACTTCACTCTTTTCTTTCTTCCTTCTAGATTTATTGTGAGAAGATCTGTCAAGGAGATCCAGTTCTCTACCGACACTTGTAGAGTGTGAACAACCGAAGGGTTCTCTACCCATACTAGGAGAGTGTGAACAGCCGACGGGTTTTCTGCCCACACTAGGAGAGTGTGAACAGCCGATGAGTTCTCTGCCCACACTAGGAGAGTGTGAATAGTCGATGGGTTCTCTTCCCACTCTAGGAGAGTGTGAGAAGCCGAAGGGTTCTCTGCCCACACTAGGAGAGTGTGAAAGGAAGGACTGTTCTCTGCCAACATGGGGATAGTGTAAAAGGATGACGGTTCTCTGCCGCACTAGGTAGTGGTGGAATGAGATTTTGTAAAGGCTTCTCTGCCTTGCTGTGGGTGCAAAAGGAGAGTCACTATTGGTATTAGTACAATACTCGGAGGGTGTCTCCGGGGAGTGGATGTAGGTCTGATTTTGACCGAACCACTATAAATATGGTGTTCTTTATTTTTTTGCCATTTTTATTTTAAAATTTATAACTTGTGGTTGAAAATCTATTTCTATAAAACTCACTAAAGTTAGTTTTTATTTCCAAATTTTTAGAGGGTAAATTTTTTTTTTTAATAACCAATTCACCCCCCTCTTGGTTAGCCGTGGGTTATATGCTTAGGTTTAACAACCTAATTCTTAGTGAACGAGTTTCAATAAAACCCAAGTACATGAAAGACAAGTAGCAGTTCAAAAAGGTGTTCTGGGTAGATTATGCATCTAACTCCTCTGAAATTTAAGTTGAGGAGGACACAATGAACTTATGCTTGATGGTTGATGATTATCTTGGTCAAATTGAATAAGAAGAGGTATGTGAACAAACCTGTGATTAATTATTTGAAGTTTCTAAAAAAAATTATGCATCATATAGGAAACTTAAGAAATTGAATGCTTGTTTGAAATTGGAGTTTTTAAATTTGCAAAAATAGCATGAAGTTTTATATAAAGATCATATCCAAATTGATAACAATCGCATGTCTTTACTTGATAAGTTTCATGCATTAAATAAAAAATATATTGAGTTAAATAATGTACTTGATTCTTTGAAGTCATCTAATATTGAGTTAGAAAAGAAGTTTAAGAAGTTAGAAAAACTCAAAGCTTTTGAAAATGATAAGCCAACTTTCATTCATCACATATTATTAAGAAGAAGAATCACCACTCGAGTAGATTAGTAAATTATTTTCCTAGAATTAGATATTTTTCATGTGGCATGCTATTGCACATTTCACACACTTGTACTGTTCAACATAGAACACATTGGGTGTGGAGACCTAAATTTCATGATTCACAGCATAACAGACGCATTCTTCTTTTCATAAAAAGGGACCCAAACCTTTTTGGGTTCCTAAATCATATGTTTGATAAATTTGTAGGCTTGCTCTCACAAAAGGTCTCATGAGAGTATGTGGTACCTGAATAGCGGATTCTCATGATACAGGATTGGAGATGTTAACCAATTCATTTTGCCGGATGCTAGAGCTAGAGGCAAGGTCACTCTTTGAGACAACACCACCAGGAAAGTGGTGGGCAAAGGTATAATTAAAAACTTCAAGAACCATTTCATTGAAAATGTTTTGCTTATAGATGGACTGAAACACAAATTGCTAAGTATCATTCAGCTGTGCGATAAGGTCTTCATCATAAATTTTTGGAAAATACTTGCATTATTACCTTGAATAACAACATTATTTTGTAGTGAAAGCAAATCAACAAGGTTTACATGCTTGATTTAAATAATATTGAATGTGTTGCATCATTTTGTTTAAAAACTATTGCTAATGATTCTTTGTTGGGGCATTGGAGGCTATGTCTTTCCAATATGAAAACCTTTAGAAGACTGACCAAAAAGAACCATGTTAGAAGTGTCCCTAAGCTTAAGTTCACCAAAAACCACTTGTATGATGCCTCCCAACTAGGGAAGCAAGTCCAATCATCATTTCATTCCATTAAGTACAGTACCACCTCTAGACCTTCAGAAGTCCATCACATGGATTTATTTGTTCCCATTAGCACTTCTAGCTTAGGAGGGAAAGTCTATGATTTTGTGATTGTATATGACTACTCGAGGTTCACTTGGATTAAATTTTTATTTTGTAAGACTAAGTCTTTTGATGAGTTTAGATCCTTCTCCATTTGGATTTGGAAAAAGTTAAGTTGTAAGATATTGACCATCCATAGTGACCATCGGGGAGAGTTTGAAAATGAGAGATTTTGAGATTTTTATGAGGATAAGGGGATAAGCTACAACGTCTCAGCTCCTAGGACCCCTCAGTAGAACGAGATAGCTAAAAGAAAGAACTAAACCTTAGTAGAAGCCACTAGAGCCACGCTTCTTGAGTAGTCACTTCAAAAATACTTTTGGGTTGAAGTGATAAATACACCTTATTATGTATTGAATAGGGAGAATGTTAGAGTCAAACTTGATAAGACACCCTATGAGATTCTTAAGGGTAGGACACTCAAACTTTCCCACATGCATGTCTTTGGCTATAAGATTTTCATTCTTAATAATGGGAAGTCGCACTAAGGGAAATTTGAACCAAAATCTAATGAAGGAGTGTTCTTAGATATTCATGTGTTGGAAAATCCTTTAGAGGAAATTCGTGGTGGAGGAGACTACTCAGGTAGTGTTTGATGAATCTCAGCTTAAGTAGTCTAGAGTTGATGATGATGATGGTGTTGGAGAGATTTCCAAAGGAGTTAAAAATTTGGAGAAGGGGGTAGAATCCCAAAAATTTGAAGGAGTGGGTGAGATTATCTAAGGAGCAGAGAATGTAAATTTAGAGGAATGGGTTGAACCTACACACACTTTTCCTAGAGATTGGAGAGATTCTTTGAGTCATCTTAATGAACTTATCTTAGGAGACCCTTTTGAAGGAGTTAGAACTAGGCATAGATTTAGAAAGGAAGTGAACCACTTTACCTTTTATCTCAATGACTAAACCCACCACTATTAATCAAGCCTTGTCTGATGAGTTTTGAATCTTAGCCATGCAAGAGGAATTAAACAAATTTGTTAGGAATGATATTTGGGAGCTTGTAGAAAGACAAAATGGTCAAAGTGTAGTCGGAACCAAATGTGTCATTAAGAATAAGATTAATGATTATGTTGTGGTGATTAGGAATAAGGTGAGATTGTGGGCTAAGGGGTACAATCAAATAGAAGGGATTTATTTTTTTGGGGAGACATTTTCCCCTTTAGCTAGATTAGAAGCCATTAGAGTGCTACTAACCTTTATGTTATAAGGGATTTTGGTTTTACCAAATGGATGTTAAGAGTGTCTTTTTAAATAGGGTAATAAAAGAGGATGTGTTTGTAGAGCAACCCCCAGGTTTTGCGAGTTCCAAATTTCTAAATCATGTTTTCAAATTAAAAAATGTCTTATACGGATTAAAATAGGCACCAAGATCTTAGTATGAGAGACTTAGCACATTTTTACTAAAGAGAGAGTTTGTTAAGAGAAGCATAGACACCACCATTTCTCTGAGAAAAGTAGGAGTTGAGTTATAAGGGATTAGAAGCCATTAGAGTGCTACTAACCTTTATCTGTTATAAGAGATTTAGGCTTTACCAAATGGATATTAAGAGTGTATTTTTAAGTGGGGTAATAAAAGAGGATGTGTTTGTAGAGCAACCCCCAGGTTTTGAGAGTTATAAATTTCCAAATCATGTTTTCAAATTAAAAAATGTCTTATATGGATTAAAATAGTCACCAAGATCTTGGTATGAGAGGCTTAGCACATTTTTACTAAAGAGGGAGTTTGTTAAGGGAAGCATAGACACCACCCTTTCTCTGAGAAAAGTAGGAGATGAGTTATAAGGGATTAGAATCCATTAGAGTGCTACTAACCTTTATCTATTATAAGAGATTTAGGCTTTACCAAATGGATGTTAAGAGTGTATTTTTAAATGGGGTAAGATGTGTTTGTAGCGCAACCCTCAGGTTTTGAGAGTTTCCAATTTCTAAATCATATTTTCAAATTAAAAAAGGCCTTATATGGATTAAAATAGGCACCAAGATCTTGGTATGAGAAGCTTAGAATAATTTTACTAAAGAGGGAGTTTGTTAAGGGAAGCATAGACACCACCCTTTTTCTGAGAAAAGTTAGAGATGAGTTTCTCATTGTTCAAATATATGTTGATGATATACTTTTTAGATCTTTTGATAAAAAGCTTTGTTATGATGTTTAACAATGAGTAAGAAATTTGAGATGAGTATGATGGGAGATTTGTCATACTTTTTAGGGTTTAGTATATGATAATTGGATGATGAAAACCTTCTAAATCAATCAAATTACATAAAGGACATCTTGAAGAAATATTAAATGGATAAAGCCAAGCCAATAAGCGATAAGTGGGTAACTTTAGCTTTTGAAAAATGTTTTGAAATTTGTCAGCTGCGAGGAGAGAGAAGATCCGTTAATTTTGGTTGAAGAAGATTTTTGAATTTTCGTTTGCGGTTTTTTTACTGAACGATCATGGCATCGGAGGATCACCGGAATATGGCTCCCGGTATTCCAGCCAACCCCGCCAACCTCTGGCATCATCTAGAAAGATCTTACAACATTTTGATTCGTCTACGCCTGCCTTCGGAGATATTGTTCACGATAAGGAAAATATGTTTTGTTTTAATAAAGAAAGGCCTTTGATCATCAAGGAAGGAGCTTTTGAAGAAAAGAAGAAGATCATTGAATGTATTGGAAAAGGTAAACAAATTCTCTATGAAGATCCAAGTTTGAAATCTTTCTGTAATCAAGGAACAATTCAACAAAAGGTTAATCTGATCCAAACAGAGGATTGTAATCAATCTTTTTGTTTAAATGCGGCAGAAGGAGTTAAGAAGCTTTTGATTGAGGATCAGAATGTCAATCAGATGGCAGCTGATCTGGTTTCAGAAGAAGTTAATAAGATGCCAAAAGAAAATGAAGTAATGGGCAAGACTATTCGAAGCTCTGATCTGTTCAAAGTAAGGGAATGTGAATCTGGAGATCTAGGAAATTGCATTCAAAGAAATAATGTGGTTAATCCAAAGCCTGCTACTGAAAAACAGGGTCTAAATGCCTGGAAGAAAAAGGACAACATAAAAGTATCTGAAATTGATTTCGGATGCAATTTTGTTAAAGAAGACGGATCTGTCAAACTTCATGTGGGAAAAGAGATTGATAACTCTAATAGACTGAAAAAGTCTCTGGTTATAAAAGTATTTGGTAACAACATTCCCTTCAATGTCATTAGCATTGAGCTAAGGAAACAGTGGTGAAGATTTGGCAAATTTCACTTAACCCAACTAGGCCTAGGTTGGGTGCTTTGAGCCTTTGGGAATCAGGAAGCTCTTGAAGGAATAATGGTTTCAGCTCCCTGGTACGTCAATGGGAACATAGTGGGAATGGAAAGATGGTCAGCAACTTTCTCATCTAATTCACTTCAAGGTCTTACAGCTACAATATGGATCTGGTTGCCAAACCTTCCATTTCAATGCTGGGATGAAGTGAATGTTTGCAGAATTGCTTCCACGGTGGGAATCCCTTATTTGATAGATGGCAACATGTTCCAGTGGTCCAGAAGAGAGTTCGCAAGAGTCTGCGTGAGAATCAAACTAGATGAGAAGCTACCCATGGGAGTTTGGGTTGAAGGAGAGCTGGGAAAGTTTTATCAAAACATTGAATACGAAAGGCTGCCCACATTTTGATTTATTTGTGGTAAGATAGGGCACTTAAAGGAGGAATGTTTGAAGAATGCTTCAGCAAATGAACCAAATCCAGGGAATGTAAACTCAATCAGTGCAGGATTAGAAGAAACTGAAGACGTCAGGGAAATCTGTCAAAAACAGTGACAAACAAAAAATGGGAAAAAGATGTTGAAAGAGAAGGTTATGGTCCTTGGGTAAAGGTGGAATACAATACTAAGAAGATCAATAAAAAATTTCCTGGGATCAAGGTAAATACAATAGCTAAATCTACCGTAGAAGGTATTTCTAAGGAAGCTGTCAGTAAAGACTTTTCTAACAGGGAGTCTGTTGGGAATTTTCTGTTTAAACAATCTGGTTCTAGTTTGAATCATAAAAATAAGTGAAGAGGTTAATAATTCTACTAATAATGTAGATTTCTGCTGCTTAGAGGATGGTTTAAGACCTGAAAAGGTTTTGGAGATCAAAATTCAAGATTCTACCAATAAATTTGAAATTCTGAGTAACATAGCAAAGGAAGGAGAAATAGTAGAGGATTGTTTAAATCCTAAAGTACAAGAAGTTTCTCAAACTGAGATAGCTTTTGGGGTTTCTAAAGCTATTGAAGGTAATTCATCTACGGTAAAGAAGAAAGGCAAAAAGCAGTTAAAGAACCTGGGACCTATCAGCTTGAAGACTAGGGGAAGAAAAAATGAAGAAGTTGCTAAGGAGAAAGGGGGAAGTATTTCCCCATTGATCTACAAATGAATTCCTTATCATTTTGGAATTGTAGAGGAGCCAAGAAAAAAGGCTTCTCTCTACCTCAAGGAGGTGGTTAAAGATCAAAATGTTATTTTTGTTGGGCTTTTGGAGACTAAACTAGTCACTATTGAGAATAATGATGTGGAAAATATGATTGGAAACGGGTGGAATTACAGCTTTGTGCCTTCTGCTGGATTATTTGGAGGCATCCTAGTTATGTGGAGAAGTAGTCAAGCTAAATTTAATGTGATTGAGTTTTCTTCTCAATTCATTTTAGGTGATTTGGAGATCAAGAACAAAGGAAATTGGAGAGTAGCTACTATTTATGGTAGCAAAGAAGTGCATAATAGAAGGTTGCTTTGGAACGGCTTGGAGAAACACATCATCAATGATCGGCCTTTGGTATTTGCTGGAGATTTCAATTGTCTTTTGGCTAAAGAAGACAAGTTTGGTGGCAGAAAATTTACATTCTCTATAGGACCAAGAGAAATGAAATACTTTATGACAGCAAATGATTTTCATGAGCTGAACTTTATGGGTCCTAGATTAACATGGAGCAATAATAAGAAAGGTAATGAGAGGATCATGGAAAGATTAGACCGAATACTAGTCAATGCTGCTGCAATGAACTACAATCAATATATGGTTACAAAACATCTTCCTAGAATAGCGTCAGATCACTGTCCTATTCTACTCCATACTTCAGTTTTTCCTTCAAACATCAAGAGATCGATCAAATTCAAGGATATGTGGGCTTCTTATGCTATAGTGAAAAATGCATGGATGAGAGGAGACTCAAGATCTCCTGCAGAAATTCTGAATTATAAATTCAAAAGAACTCTCAAATCATTATTCTTTTGCAATATGGCAAAGCACAAAGAATTAAATCACATAAAGGACTTGCTCAAAGAAGAAATTCTTATGATCCAAACTAAAGAAGCGGAAGTTGGTATACTTTCAATGGATGAATATTCAGTCCTAAAATTTAAAATCAGTGAGCTCAATTCTACTTTGGCAAGGTTAAACACATGGTGGAGACAAAGATCCAAAGTTAAATGGATAGAAGAAGGAGACCAGAATTCAAAATTCTTTCACTCTATGGAAAGTGCTAGTAAGAATAGTAATCTTATTCATTGCATCAAGGATGGAAATGGAAATCTGGTGGATAATCAAAATCAAATTGAAGACACTTTGGTTCAATACTTCGAAAATAAAAGGCGAGATAGAAGGTGTTTGCTTGAAGGCTGGCCGAGTAATCAAACTTCTCAGGATGAGGATGATAAAATAAGCTTAAACAGAGAATTCAGTTTTGAAGAAGTTGAAAATGCTATAAAAAATACAACGGGAGGTTCTTCTCCAGGTGAAGACGGTATTACTTTTTCCTTTATTAAACATTATTGGCATATTATAAAAACATAATTTTGGGAAGCTATAAAGAATTTTCTTCATACCGGTAATATGAATGAGGATTGGAAGAGAACGTTGATTGTTCTTATTCCAAAAATCAACAACCCAAATTTGGCTGATAACTATAGGCCAATTAGCCTGTGTAACACGGTTTATAAAATTGCAACCAAAATTATTCTAAAAAGAATGGAAGGTATTATCCCGAAACTTATATCACTTGAACGAGCAGCCTTTCTTAAAGTAAGATCTCTTCAAGATCATATTTTGATTGCTAATGAACTTATTCATAAGTTCAGATTCTCAAAAGCATATAAAGGACTTGTGTCTATCAAATTAGACATGGAGAAAGCATATGACTCTATGGGGTGGCCTACTCTTAAAAATATTCTTAAATATTTTAAGTTCACTGAATTTTTCTCTATGCTTATTTTAGAATGTGTACAGAATCCTACATTTTCGATTTTAATTAATGGGACTCCTTCCAAATGGATCAAAGCTAGATGTGGTTTTAGACAAGGGTGCCCATTATCTCCTTGTCTTTTTATTTTATGTTCTCAGCTCCTCTCCAATGCCATTAAGGAAAAAGATGAATTTGGTGTTCGGGTTAACAGCATCAACCCAAGAATCACGCCCTTATTATATGCTGACGACATTATCTTTTTTGCTGAAGCTAAAATAAAAAATGATCGAACAATAAAAGGGATTGTAAACACTTACTGTGACTGGACTGGTCAGAAGGTGAACACAAATAAAACAAGCATGTTGTTTGGGAAAGCAGTCAACATTGTGAAGAGGAAGAAAATCAAAAGAATAATGGGTTTCAAAGAAGTAAAGGAATTCAATTACTTGGGAATAAAATTGTCTGTTAGAAGGCTATCAAAATCAGATTTCCAATTTATTTTGGATAGAATTATGAAGAAACTGAACAATTGGGGTACCAGATTTTTCTCTTTAGAAGGAAAAATCACATTGGCCAAGCATGTCATTCTTTCAATCCCTTGTTTCCATGCTACTGTATCTTTAGTGCCGAAATCTATTCTTAAAGAGGTGGAGAGGATTTGCCGTAATTTTATATGGAACAAATCAAGTGAAAATCTGGGAATGCATTATGTTTGCTGGAAGAAATTATGTGATCCTTATGAACAAGGCGGTAGAGGGATTCAATCCTGTTTGAGCAAAACAGGTCCTTTAAGAGCTAAATTAGCTTGGAAATATATGAAGAATCATGATTTTTTATTGCATAAATATCTATTTCCAAAATATGGTTCTTGATGGAAAGCAGAAAATAGGAACAAATCAATTTCTGCAGCATAGAAAATCATCAAAGATGGCAGCAGATCATTGAAAGATATTGTGAGATGGAATGTCTCAAACGGTTGTTCAATTGATGTTCTTGAAGACATTTGGATTTGGGATAAAAGCTTAAACAAATGGCCTACATTTTTTAATACTCAAGAAATCAGTAATGATGCTATTAAAGTGGATTGTTTGATTTCTGATAACCAATGGTACATTACGGATCTTAAGAAATACTTTGGCAAAGATCTGATGAATTTAATTCTAAAGATCAATATAAATCCATAACTAATTGAAGATCAAGTTGAACTCATTCACATGGAATCTGGAAGGACAATTACTTACATGGCTGCTAATCAAAAAGAAGACAAATCTAATGAAAATGCTCAATGGTTGTGGTTCAAAAAAATTAAACTTGCTACAAGAGTAAATAATTTCTGGTGGAGAGCCATGAACAACGCCTTGCCAACTAATGGTTTTCTAACTCACAGAAGGATTCATACGGAAGCTAACTGTCCCAGAAACTGTAATGAGGAGGAGAATATTAGCCATCTAATTTGCAAATGTAAAAAGATTGTTGATGTTGTTCATCATTTGAATGAATGGGGATTTTGCATTCCATTGTTTGGAAATAAAGAAGAAATGTATAAATGGCTTTCCGAACAAAACTCTTTCATCTCTTTGTTAATTTGTAATGCAGTTTATCTTACTTGGAAGGATAGAAATAATATTGTACATGGGAAGAAAGAAAGAAGTTCTATCTGCATAGCTTCTGATGCGGTAAGTTATCTAGGAGTTCTCAATACTCCAAATTATATCAAAATGGGTAGGTTGAGTACCAATCAGCAATTGCTGACTGAAAACCATTGGTATTCTCCTCCACCCAATCCAAGGTGAATGTAGATGCTACATTATATCATTCTTATAAAGGAGGAATTGGAGGAGTGGCTAGAGATTATAAAGGAAGATTTATAGCAGTTTATGGCATATCAAAGTTTCATTGAGATATTACTAATTTGGAGTATCAAGCCATAGCTTCTGTTAAAGAAATGCTAAAGGATCGGATGCATGGATTTCAAGGAATTATCATAGATAGTGACAACATGAACGTGATAAAGCTTATTCATAAATCTTTCAAGAAAGGAGGCCAAGGTATGGAAAAATTCACATTTGTGGATAATTTTAATTATGTAATTTTCAACCATGTCAATCGGACTTTTAATAAGTTAGCGGATATATGTGCTAACTATGGAGTTTTTTCTTCTTTCTTTTGGGATGATTTAGTCCTTCACTAGGTTCCTTCTTCATTTATCAATATTTTGAAGAAGGAATCTATAGCTTGTACTCGGTAGGGACTCTTTTTGTTCCCTACTTTCTCTTTTATATTAATTGCTTCTTGCTTTCTCAAAAAAAAAAAAAAATACTCCCATGATCTTTAGTGTTCAGTTGGATAAGGACTTGAATAGAAAATTTGTTGATGAAAAGAAGTATAGAGAGATGGTTGGATCTTTACTTTACCTGACGGTTAGCTTACCTGATATAATGTTTAGTGTTTATCTCTATGCTAGATTTCAAGCTGATCCTAAAAAATCCCACCTGATTGTAATTAAGAGAATTCTTAGATATCTTTTGGGGACCCAAAACTTAGGATTCTGGCATCTTAGGCACAACACTTATTTTGAGATTATTGGATATTCTGATTTTGATTTTGCAGGATGTAGGATGGATAGAAAGAGCACTTTTGGGACTTGCCAATTTATAGGATAGTCATTAGTATCCTGGTCTAGTAGAAAACAAAACTCTATTGCACTTTCCACTACTAAACCAAAGTATATTACATTAGGAAGTTGTATGGCCTAAGTCCTTTGGTTGAAGCAACAAATTCCAAATTTAGAATTACCTATAGGCACAATTTTAATCCTTTGTGACAACACTAGTGCCATCTTTATCTCTAAGAGTCCTATCCAACATTCAAAGATCAAACACATTGATATAAATGATCACTTTATTAGATGCCATGTGACCAAATGTGATTTTTAGCTACACCATGTGATAACTGAGAATCAATTGGTTGACATCTTTACTAAACCACTTGCTTTTGACACTTTCAGCATCTTAAGGACCAGAATGGATGTGATTGACATAAATGCATGAACTTGATGTTTACTGAATTATGATTTTTCTATTTTGTTGCTTGTTGTTATTTTTCTACTCTTTTGTTTGTTTGAGATTTGTTTGTTTTAATTTTTACTTGCTTTTGTTTTTCGTGTTTTATTTCTTTTATTTTAGTATTTCTTCTTTTCTTTGTGATCACTACAGAAATGATATTTTATGCCATCTTTTTATTTTTGAAAATTTGTAATCAATATTTTACATCTCTAAATCAGTTAAATGGAGAAACAACGTTGATTATTTCAATTGCTCTAACCTCATCTACTGTTGTAATTTTCTTTTCTAAATAAAAGTCTATCTCAAATTAATAACTAGATTTTACAATTGAGATATTTTCTATCTTGCTACAATAATCTATCTTATATATATAATGTTCAAAGTGTTTATATTTCTTTTAAATTCTTTGAAATCATGTCATTGCATTTATCATATAAATTTGATTCTTTTTTGTAATTTATTCTTCCTTATATTAGAGAGTGAGTTTTTTCTTCTCTAATATTTAGAAGATATACTTGTAATTAAGAGTATTTAGGAGTTTTGAAAAGGGATGTAGCTTGCAAAAATCTCAAGGGCATAAAATGAGCCCCGAAAAGAAGAAAAATTGAAAAGATGCACATTGACCACCAAAAAAATTGAAATATACACAAAGTGCATCAAAAATTAAAAGATGTTCAAAGTGAGCCAATCAATTGACAATAGGCATAAAATGAGCAACCAAAGGCAATGTTCCATCTTTTTCAAACCCTTAAATCTTAGAAAAATTCACGTGTCATTTGATATTTTCAAAGGCTTGATTTCAAATTTCACAATTGTGACAAATTACTTTGGTATATTATTCTATAAGCTATTTTTTGACATGAAGTTTTGAATAGATATCTTTTTCTTATCCAATTGGTTTTTTTGAGCTAGGTCTTTTATTTACAAAAGATGATTCTGCCCTGAGAGAAGTCCGAGCAAGGGCTAAATGGATTGGTTATTCTACCATTTTTCAAATTTTGACAATGTTAAATTATTGTTCTTATAAAATTTTAAGTCAATCACATAGAGACTTTATTTTATTCGAGCCTTAATAAAAAAAAAACTTTGCTTTGATTCTTCTTTTTCTTCCTCTATTCTTCTTTATTCTTTTCTGATTTTCCTCCTCCTTTTTGTGATGACAAAAGGGGGAGTATTTGTATTATTTTATGTTATACTGTGTTTTTCCCTTATAATAATTTGAACGTCTTGATTCATATTGTTTTTATTGAACTACTTTAATTATTTTGTATTTTCCATCATAAAAAATGGGGAGATTGTTGCAAATCTGATCTTAGGAAATAGAATTTTAATGATAGTGAACATCTCTATTTTTCTGCGAATGCCTTGCCTAGTAACGTTTCACATTCACAAGATTAAATTGTAAATCAAACCAGCTCAAGATTCGATCGATTAGGACAGAGTCTGCTTGTAATGTGTGTTACGTGTCTTTTACGTTTTCTTAAACATTGTGGCTCCTGATGCTTAAGTAACCTTGCATACACACACTTGGGGGAAAAATTATGTCTGATTGTTAGTGTTCTATGTTTGATCATGTCGTCTGGGGTGATCTAAAAATCATCCTGGATGATCAGTTAAAACAAAAATCATAATTAGAGCCTCTTAGTTAAGGCAGGTGTAATTAAGCGAATCTTCCTAAACGATATTAGCATCATCTAGGATGATAGGCTAAAATAAGAAAGTATCAACCGCTAGATCTATTTAGGCATGTTTTTATATCATCCTAGATGATGTAGTGCAATTATGCATAAATTAATTATATAATTAAGGTTTGATTGCTCGATCATATCATCGTAGATGATCTCAGGATCGGCTAGGATGATCAATTAATAAATATTAGTTCTTCTTAGATAATGTAAAATTAGCCTAGTTCCATTAAAGGCAATGTTCTGGACGATATATACTAAATAGAACTAATCTTTTGGGATGATAATGAGATTGGCCTAGACATTCAAGTTATTTTTTCATCATCCATACATCCATTAAGGGCGATGTTATGGATGATATTTGTCATTTTATACTAATTAGCCCTGATGATTTAGTTATGCTTCCATCTTCCAAACATCATCCAGGGCAATGATCTGAAAAATATTAGATGACTTGAAATAATCATACAGGACAATCTGAACAAAGTAACCTTCCAAAAATTCAAACTCTTCCAAATCTTCCTAGCTGATTGAGCTAAATTTGAACTGATCATATAGGATGATCGTTAGATCATCTTGGATTATATTTATCGATTTGTTACTAATTAGGGCTATTTTGGAGCCCTTGTTTAAAACATCTCTTATTTTCTTTAAGAGAACAAGTTTTGTTGTTGTCCTGACCTGAGAGAGCTAAGAGGATAGGTAGAGCAACGGAGAGAGAGAGAGAGGATCTTGTGAGTGGGAGTTTGTGAGGGGTTTCACAAAGGTTGCTCCAAGCAAGGATCCAAGTCATCTTCTCCAATCGTCATCCCTAATTCCTTGGAGGTTTGAGAGAGGTCTACTTCAGCAACTGACCAAGGTTCTCTACAATCTTTTGGAGGAAGAAAAAGGAGTTGGATTCTTTTCTTGCTTCTAGAGGAAGTAAAAGGAATTGGGTTCTCTGCCTTCTTCTGGAGGAAGCAAAAGGAATTGGGTTCTCTGCCTCAAGAGAGTTGGTGGAAAGTAATTTTTATATGTGCTTCTCTGCCTTGTTGTGGGGGGAAAATAAGAGACACTGAGTTTAGTGCACAATACCTGGAGGAGATGCTCCAAGGAGTGGACTTATAGGTCAAGTTGACCGGACTACTATAAAATTTGGTGTGTTCTTTCTTATTATTATTCCACATTTAATTTATGCACTTCATTTCTCATGTGGTGAATCTTAGTTTGATTTATGAATGTATTTTTGTTTGGAGAAATTTTTAAATACCAATTCACCCCCCTCTTGGTTAGCCTCGGGACTAGTTCAAAAGGGCTTAACATACCTTAGGAACTTTCATTATTAAGATTACAAATTAATGTTTACATTCTATTAAATTCATTCATGGCATTGACATAATGGATATGAAGACATATGCCTCAGGATACATAACCCCATATCTCGAGGTAGTTTAGCCTATAAACGTCACTGACTGAGTGTTGTTTATTTGTTTTACAGTTATTATCTAATTTAATTCTTAAGGTTGATGATTTACAGATTTCATTGCATATTTTACTATTTTTATAGTTTTACATATTAATTAACTTTTTAATTCACTATTGTTTATAAAATTTTTATACTTTTTATAAATACTAGATTTAACTATTAGTTCAATGCCTTTGAATTTGTTTAATTTAAAATTTTGCAAAATTATTTAAGGATTTTACATTTTTAGGTTATTTAGGTGGAATTAAATTTGAAGAAATAATTGATTTTTTTATTTACTGTGATTTTTAAAATTTTATATTTTTCATAAGTATTACATTTGATTATGAATTCAGTGCCTTTAAGTTTAGTTAATTTGGATGTTTCTAGAGCTATTAATGGATTTTACAAGTTTAATGTACTTTTATATATTAAGTTTGACTAAATAATCAACTTTAATTTACAATGATTTTTGGAATTTTTATATTTTTCATAAATACTTGAACTAAAGATGAGCTAAATACCTTTGAGTTTACAAGATTTGAAGTTTTCAATGATTATTTATGAATTTTACAAACATAATACATTTTATTGACCCAAATATTGACTTTTTGATCTACTGCAAATTTTTGTTTTTATAATTTTTCTAATTACTAGACTTGGAGATGAGTCAAATGCCTTTGAGTTTGTTTCATTTGAATATTTTTATAATTAGTTATGATTTTTTTGGTTTTTTAATTTAATGGATTTTTTTTTAAATTTTTAACCAGGGTGCTTTTTTTAAGTTTATAATTACTAAAGTGATGGAGATTCAAGAATGTTGCTGTATTGAAGAAGGTGAAATTGTTGAAAATAGCTCTCATAACATGTAAAAATTAAAAGCTATGTGTGCTGAAAAAAACAAATTAATCCATAGGATGAATAAGGAGGTTTAAAAATCTAAGAAGGCTGTGGTTGGAAGTTTATCTTCTGGAAAGAAGGTTAAACTTATTAAAGAGCATAAGTCTCTTGGTTCGGGTAATATACTGGATCGGGTAAGGAAAAAGGAAGGAGGTAAAACTAAAACGAATAGGGGACCTTCCCCCATCTACCAAGAAAGTGGAGGTTGCTCTATATCTGAAGGAGGTGATTAAAGATCACAAGGTGTTTTTTGTAGGGTTTATTGAAACTAAACTGATTTTTTTGGAGAATTCTCAAATTCCCAGATTTCTGGGTAACAACTGGGATTCTTTTTTTGTTCCCTCTGTAGGCTTATCTGGAGGCTTGATGGTTCTATGGAGGAAGGACTTGGCATCTTTCACTGTGGAGGAAGACTCATCCCAATTGATAGTGGGGAAAATGGAGGTTTTTAATAAAAGAATTTGGAAGGTAGCAACTGTGTATGGGATCACTAAAACCAGTGATAGGAAACTCCTTTGGGAATGTTTAGAAAAACATTGCTCGGAAGACTTGCCAACAGTAATAGGAGGGGACTTCATCTGTGTTCTCAGTCAAGATGAAAAGAGAGGTGGGAAAAGATTTTTCTTGTCTTAAGGAGCTAAAGATCTGAAGAACTTTATGATCAACAATGATCTACATGAGGTTGGGTCTATGAGACCTAAGTTTTCTTGGTGTAATAACAAAGTTGGAGGAGCTCAGATTCTAGAGAAGTTGGATAGATGTATTATCAATTCAAATTCTTTGAATTCTATTAATCTTGCGCTGGTGAAACTCTTATCCTGTGTAGCATCAGACCACTGTCCTGTTTTATTGGAGATTTTTAAACCAAAGGTGGTTTATAGCAAAGAGATCCGGTATGAAGAAGTTTGGGCTACGTATCATAGAGCAGAGGCAATTGTGCAGAATTCTAGGAGCAAATATGTTGGGAATGATCCGGCGTCTTTTCTTAATTCTAAATTCAAAAGAACTTTGAGAAATTTTTTTTCCTGGAGTAGAGCTAAGTTCAAAAACCTTATGTCTTTTCGGGACAAGCTGAAAGAAGAAATACAGGAAATCCAACTAGAAGAGGCCGAAGTGGGGATTTCTTTCAAAAATCTGTAGATTTTAAGATTCAAAATCAATGAGCTCAATGTCACTCTTGCAAGGCTTAATACATGGTGGAAGCAAAGAGCTAAAGCAAGATGGATGGAAGAAGGTGATTGTAATTCTGGATTTTTTCATGCATTTGCTAATGCCAGGAAAAATAGCAGTTGGATTAGTCACATTAAGACTAATAAAGGTAATATTATGGAAGATGGCAATGAAATTAAGAAAGGTTTTTCAGAATTTTTTAAACTAAAATGGCAGCATAGAAAATGTATGTTGGATGGTTGGACTGAGCCTTCAGCAGTCATCAGTGAAGTTGATCAATCTATTCTTGATGCAGAGTTCATAAGGTAGGAGCTTCAAGGCATAGTGGATAAATTGGGGAGTAATATTGCTCCCGATTTGGATGGAATAACTTTTTCGTTCTTAAAGAAATTCTTGAAATGGATTGAAAATGATGTTTGGCTAGCAGTGAGTCAATTCTTGTCTAATGCTGATATGCACCAGTCATGGAAAGAAACTATTATTGCCTTGATTCCGAAGATTCAAAATCATCAAGAGGTAACCAATTATCGGCCTATTAGCTTATGCAAAACCATTTATAAAATAATCACAATGATGCTTTTGAGTAGATTGGAAAAGGTTATTCATAAGATTTTTTCGGTAGACTAAGCTGCCTTTATCAAAGGGCATTCCTTGTCTGATCATGTACTGTTGGCTCAAGAAGTTTTGAATAAATTTTGGTATTCTAAAGCAAGGAAAGGACTTCTAGCAATCAAGCTTGACATGGAATAAGCTTATGATAGAATGGGTTGGCAAGCTTTGAGGCAAGTGCTCTCTCACTTTAAATTTCCTAGCAAATTTAAGGAGCTTATTTTGCAATGCATCTTAGATCCTAAATATTGCATCTTGATCAATGGAAAAAAAACTGATTGGATTGAAGGGAAGTGTGGTTTTAGGCAAGGATGCCTCTATCACCTTATTTATTTATTTTATGCTCCCAAGTCTTATCAAATGCATTAAATAGTCGAAAAGGGGATGTGGGGATCTCTTTTTCTTCCAAGGATCCTAGAGTGTCCCATTTGCTTTATGCGAACGATATTTTAATCTTCTCAGAAGGCAAGAATAAAGTTATTAAGGAATTAAAAACTATCATAAATAACTATTGTTTATGGTTAGGCCAAAAGGTTAACAACTCTAAATCCATTATTCTTTTTGGAAAACATACTAACCATGGAATTAAGAAGAGAATTTCTAATCTTCTTAATTTTAAGATGGTTAAGGCGTTGAACTACCTTGGTGTGAAGATGTCCTTAAGGAGATTGGTATCTTCGGATTTCTCTAAGCTTATGGAAGTGGCAGCTAACAGATTGAATACTTTGTTACAAAAGTTCATCTCTATGGAAGGAAAGTTGGTTCTCATCAAATTGGCATCCCTTTCGCTACCAATGTTCTTATCTTCAATTTCTCTTGATCCTTTGAGTTTTCTTAAAGACTTTGATAGAATGTGTAGAAACTTTTTGAGGAAGAAGAAAGATGGGAATGCAGGTCTTCATTTTGCTTCATGTGAGAAGCTTTGCAAGATTAAGGAAGAAGGCTGTAGAGGCTTATTCTCAGCTATATCAAAAGTTGGTCCTTTACGGGCTAAATTGGCATGGAATTTTTGTATGAAGCCAACTGCTTTGCTGAACCAAATCCTGAGAGCTAAGTATGGAGGAGATGTCTGGACGACACCAATGAAGAAAGATTGCTCACCGACGTGGAATATCATCACTGTGGGAGCTTATTATCTTAAAAACATTGTTAGATGGAATGTTTCTAATGTAAATTTGATTAATTGGATGTTTGATAGTTGGATTCTAGACAAATGTATAGCAAAATGGCCAACTTTTGTTAACTGTTTGGAATCAACGGAATTCAAACTCAACTCTTTTATTTTGGAAGGAAAGTGGAATATTGATCAATTACAGTTGTTTTTAGGGAGCAGCTGATAAATTTTATAACTTAAATTCCCATTGATGCCGGCAGGAGGTATGATCTTATGGAGCTTAAAGCAAAATTTTCTGGAAAATCAATTGCAGCATTGGCTTTTCAAGTATTGACAGATAATAATGGAAGAATTGCTATATGGAATTGGATGAAAAAGTTAAAACTGAGACTGAATGTTGAACTATTTTGGTAGAGGCTTTGTAATGATGCCATTCCTTCTAATGATTTTCTATTTAGAAGGAGATTGAGGATTTTCTCAGGTTTCCCGAGAGGTTGTGAAGAAGATGAGAATGGATGCCATATTGCAGGGAAATGTCGTAAGTTATGAGATGTGATTTCTATTCTCTATAGCTGGGGATTCAAACTTCCATTTTTTGCCAATCTTCATGAATGTTTGGAAGGTTTAAAGAAGCTTGTTGGGAAGGATTCCTTCATTGCAAATATGTATTGTACTACTACTTGGCATGTGTGGAAAAGCAGATGTAAATTGATTCATGATGGCATTGAAGACTCGCTTAATTCTTTGATGGCAAGGGCTGTTTCTACAGTCACTGTAAGTAATTTCATTAATTCTGCTCCGGACAACTGGGATACTAACCAGCGAATGCTGTATTGCTCTTGGTATCCTCCTCCACCCGGGTGGATAAAATTAAATGTAGATGCTTCTATTTTAAGCAATAATATGGCTGGTTTTGGAGGTGTGGCAAGAGATGATAAAGGAATATTTCTTATAGCTTTTGGAGCTAATCTTATGCACTAGGACATTGCACAAATAGAATTTATGGCAGTTCTCTACCTGAAGAATATCATTCGGGAGTGGATGTTTGAAGCTCAAGGATGAAAGTTCATTAGGGATGTTAAGCCCTACAGAACTGGCTCAAGGCTAAGTAAAAGAGAGGTGAATTGAATAACTTTAAAACCAAAGATAAAACTAAATCCAAAATCACCACGAAAAAACAAGTGCAGAAGAAAATAATGCAGAAGCAAGAATAAGAAAAGAACACACCAGATTTATAGTGGTTCGGTCAAACCTTGACCTACGTCCACTCCTTGGAGGCACCCTCCAAGTATTGCACTAAAATGTGACTCTCCTTTAGCCCCCACAGCTAGGCGGAGAAGCCCTTACAAAATCACTTCCACCTTCCCCGGTGCGGCGGAGTCGCCGGGTCCTTTGACACCAAAGAGATCTTCTTCTTTGGTGAACTTACCTCGAGACAAGTCTTCAATCTGATGGTACTAAGGTGCGAGTTCGCCGGAGCAACCATGTGGATTCCCCTCCACACTCCCTTGAGTTCCTCCCCCTCACAGGATCTTCTCCCTCTCAAACTCCACCCTTTCCTCTCTCCCTTTCAAGCTCTCTCTTCAGGTTTCCCCCAAAAGAATGAAGCTCCAATGGCTGCCAAAGACACTTACAAAGTGTCTTGCCATAGCTTAAATAGAAGCTCTTAAAACAAGCTCATTAATGCAATTTGCCGCCATTATCGTCCAGGATGATAGGCATATCGTCCTGGGCGATTAGCTCAAATATGAGAAAAATTGTCCTGAATATTGCCCTGAAATGAAGCTAGACGATGTCTAATCATCCCAGATGATCTTGTGATCGGCCCGGATGAAATCCCCATTAATTGCTTTCCAAAATTGCCTGAAAAATTTTGGAAAAATTATCCTGGATCATCCTGGACGATATTGTATAGTCCAGGCTGATCCTCTGGACGATGTCCAAAAATAGGTTATTTCTTAATAGATCTGGCGGAAGATTCTTGCTGAATTGAGCCGATCATTCTGGCCGATATAAAATCGTCCAGGACGATGTGTTTTGCATAAAGATGACTGCTTTAATGAGGATGACCTAATTAGGGTTTCTACTTTTATCAGATCGTCCAGGATGATATAAATATCGTCCTGGACGATGTTACCAAAAATATAAATATTTTAGGGCACAACAGAAAATCTTCCAAGTTACAAATCATCAGATGCCACACCAAATACAACAGACTCAAGAAAGGAAAAAGATTACAAACTGACTCAGACCTAGTATACCCAATCTTGAGCTGATTCCAAATTGCAGTCCGATCGTGTGAACCTGAAATGTGAGTACATAAGGCAGTTGTAGAGAATAAAGAATGTTTGCTATCATCAAAATCATAAGCCATAGATCCACAACAAAGGAATTATCATTGAAGGTGATAACTCTAATATCATAAAACTTCTACAATCGGCTATGAGGAGTTGGAAGGTTAGTAAGTGCATTGATGATAATTTGGCTTTCCTTTTTTATTTCAACCATGTATTGTTTTCTTTTGCTAAAAGAGATTGTAACAAATTAGCGTATGTTTGTGATAATTTGACATTAAGGAATTCTTATGTTTGGGAGGATATTAGCTTTGAAGAAATTCTTCCTTCATTCTTGTTACGTTTGAAGGAGGAATGTGATTGTTTAGGTTCTTCTTGAGTAGCTTGTTTTTAGGTTATTTCTTATTTTAATGCAATTTTCATTTCCTCAAAAAAAAAAATATAAAACTAGGGTACTTTTCCTATTTGTTCCAAATAAGGTCCAAACCTCTTGAAATTTTTGCCAAATGTCAGGAATGACTTTAAGTGACCATTTCAAGTGTTTTGAATTTATTGAGTATATATTATATATTATTTTAATTAATTCTTAGATTTTTTAATTAAATTAGTTTTTATTTTGGGTGAATTTTAAGTAGAATTTATTTTTCTTTTGTTATAATTTTAATTATGAGCTTTTTTTTATTTTAAATGTAAGTTTTGGATATATTATGAATTTATTGACAATTCACAATGATTCTTGTACAACTATGTACATGAATCTTGGGTTAACTAAATGACAAACCAATTTACCTCCAAATGTAGTGAAATTTGAAACATAAATACATGAGCATATGTGCTTAAAACCCACTGAATTTAGTCTCGTTAAATTTCTCATAGGTTTTAAAACTAATCATTAAAGCTAAATGCATTTATAGCTTTGATAATTTATTTTAGGAGTTCTATTGATTTGATTTGTGTGAAATTAGTGGCTAACTATCTCTTGTACAAATATAAACACACCACATAACAATTACAAGAAAATTCTAAATATTTTATGAGTTATGAATTTTTAAAGTTATAGGCCCAAAATAAACCCTTAACTTTGGAAATTCAAATCATAAAAATTGAAAGCTCACAAGGACCCAAGAAAATTATAAGAGAGGAAAATGATCCTAAAAAATCAACCCTCCAAAATTATGCTCAAGGTAATTACTGAATATTGGGAAAATCTATAAAATATTTATTCAAACATCTCTGATTTTCTTAGGATACAATGATCAAATTATCTTGAAAATAGATTCAAAAAATAGTAGAGCTCAAATCGTTTCTTATGAGCCCAATAGCACTCAATTTGGTAAAGATTTGGATTTTCACTTATTTATTGAAGTTATAGGCATTTAATTAGTTTAAATAATGCATTTACATACATTTTAATGATTAAAGCCTTAACTAATCAATCAATGGCAATGATTGATTATGTGGCGCTGTGTCACCACCACCCAATGACATGTGGCAGCGTTCGATCTGTAACTTAAACTCATCAGAAATCAGATCCGATCATAATTTCTACCACGGGAAAAACTGCTGAACCATATATGGCCACATAGCTTGCACAATCTTAGAATGTATGTACATTCAAAACTCAGAGCCTTTCCGTACAATTCTAATTATTCGGGTTGTCTGACCGGCTAATCAGACGGCTTAGATTAAACTATATTTGTTTAGTTCAATTTGAACAAAATTTTTAAATGTTATAACTTTTGATCTAATTGTCCAAATTCAATGAAATTTAAAGCAAATGATCCTCGCATCGTAATCTTTCAATGTCAAGTGTTTGATGGTTTTATCCATTAAAAGCTTTGGGTACATTGAATTTGAATTTAAAACTTTAAGTGAGAATATTTCACTAACTAGTTAATGGATTAACTAGATCTTCAACTCTATGGATTATTTAAAGGATCCTCTTCGAGTTCCTAGAAGATTCGAGGAGATGATGATTTCCACTGGATCAAGAGATGGATTGAGATTATCCTTTCTCTCTCCTTCTCTCTCTCTCTCTCTCTCTCTCTTGATGGTTTGGGGTTTTTGTGAATGGAGGGTGACAGTCAGAAGCTATGGAAGAGTTGGGGATCCTTCTATGAGGCTAAAGAATGAGTTTGATCATCTATTTTTTTAATGGAAGAGGTGGTATTTATAGGAGAGAAAATGAGATGGAGGGCTTAGATCTTGCCACTTGAGTCCAGGTGAAAACCTTTTTAGTTAGGGACTGACCAATAGGATCTAAGGGAAGGTTCTAGAGAGTTTGAAAGCATATGGCTGGTTATTGAGGGGGTTATGGTTGAACCTCTAATTAGAGAGATTGTTTTAGGGAATCTTACCACATCATAAGCTGACGTGGCCTAAGCTTGAGATAATCTATCGAGGGAAGGTTCTAGAGCCTATTCTAATCTTTAGTTGGGTCCAATTTGGGGTGAATCAAGAATGAGCCGAAGAAAGTGGATTTTGGGTGGATTTGGTCAACCCAAATGGTTGATCCAGGTTAAACCATGCGTTGGGCTTCTTGGGTCATATGCATTAGGTCAATACACACTTACTACAATGATTTAGGGAATTTAAATTTTCAAAGGTGGGTTTTTGCTCACCAAAATCCCTTTTAGTTCACTTGCTTCAACCTAAATGGTTAAACTAGGTGGTCCAATGAGCTCAAATATTTTTGGATGACTCATGAGGATCCAATGACTTGTCCCTTAGTGTTTGGTTCAATTTTGTGGTTAAAAGTTAGATTTTTTAAATTTTAAAGTGTGTATGGTATGTTTTAGTCAACCATGATTGACTTGGTCAACCAGGTTTTATTAAGGGTTCAACCAGGTTTTATTAAGGGTTAATGGTGGGTCAAACTAGTTCAAATGATATTTTGGACAAGTTGGAAGTGTTCCTATTGTTGACCTCATTTTTGTATGAGGTCACTAAGGCCCTTCCAAACTCCAGATCAATCCTAGATCCTAGGATCCACTCTAGACTTTAAGATTCTTTCCTAGAGCCAGACCTTAGGGCCTCTTCCAACTCAGATCAAATTGGACCCAATTGCCACTTGCATTGGGTCCACCAGACCCAGACCCACTTCCCACCTCAAGCCCAAGGTCTGGCCTGACCTGGGTTGAGCCCAAATTGACCCGAACCGAGCTGATTTGGATCAACCCGAGCCATCTTTTAACCCAGACCAAATTGGACCCAATTGCCACTTACATTGTGTGCACCAGACCCAGACCTATCTCCCATACCAAACCCAGGGTATGACCTGACCTGGATCGAGCTCAATTCGACTCGAACCGAGAAGGTTTGGGTCCAACCCACCACCAACTCAATCAAGACATTCTCAGGCCAAATTGACTCCACCCTCGACTCCAGCGTGTCCCCATCGGCCTCCCCAATCAACTCGACCCAAACCATGGCCGGCGGCGATCAGAACCAATGGAGAATGAGTTCCAGTGGTCTCCCCCAGACAACCCCTGACTCAAAGCTGCTTCCCATCGGTTTGATCCCCATGACCTTCCTAGGACGTCGCCTTCTTCCACATGGCATCAATCTGAGCCCCCTCCAGCTCAATCTCAACTGTCCAAGCCCGCGAGCTCCCTAGAGTGTAAGAAGGATCCCCAATAAATCCCTTCATCCGTTTGAGTTCCCAGGGTCTCCCTTCGAGTTCCCAGGGTCTTCCTTCGAGTTCCCAGATTAATCCCTTCATCCGTTCGAGCAAGCACTCGTGAAAGCTTCCAGCATCCCGCTCGAAGTCGCACCTCTGGCCGTCCTCCGGTCCCGACGTCTGAAGGAGATAAGTTCTCCATCATCCCCTGAAGCTTCCCGATAGAGAAGCTCATCCGTTGAGAATGTCTCTACGGTAATCTCTTCATCCCGAGCTCCCTAGCTAGGTAGTCCGGTCAAGTGTGAAGGAAACCTTCACCCCAATGGATTTGCACCATTGGATTTAAGGTTTCCACTGTCCTGATCCTCCCTGTGAAATTTCATAGGAGTTCGCCTGCAGGATCACCCGGATCACGCCGGAGAAGCCTCACAGTCTCGGATACGTGTGGGAGGTTGAAGACGCAATCTCAGCCGTTGATTCTGATCAACCGCTCGGATTAGATCCCGCAATATCGGAGCGCGTTTAATCCCAGCCTGCAGGATCACCCGGATCACGTCGGAAAAGCCTCCATCTGACGGCTGTGGTTAATCAGACCGTTAATGGTCAGCGCCAATCATTGCCCAGCCAATCGGCACGCGGCGCGTGTAAAGGGAGGCTGACTGTGTAATGGCCGAATTAATAAATCCAGAAATTCAAGGGAACTTCAAAAAAACATAACTCCCTCCACACTTGTCCAAATTAGGTGTTCTTAGGCTCATTGGAAAGGTCTCAGGGAGACCTACAAAAGCATTATGGTTCCAGGCCCTGGTTAGGTCAGTGTTAGGTTTAATTTTAGTTTGAGCATTTTATCAATTTCTTTAATTTTCCTTTAAATACAAGTCCACCAGGCCTGGAATTTTGGGAGATTGAAATTGAACATGTCTTTGATATGTCCAAATTTTATCTTCCCATTTTAAGATGTCCAAGGGCACTTTTCCCAAATTTTGAATTCAAGGGTCAAGGTTTGACCCTTATATTCAAAATGGGGTATAGACCTATCCAATGGGATTTATGGTGTGGTTCTTTGTGTGATGATGATGTGTAGGATAAGGAATGTAGAGCCACTGATTTTTCCCCAATCCAAGCTTAGAATAGATCCATATAGTGATTTGAAGGTGACTTAGAGCTCACCTTGGGTAGTTTAGTTAACCACCTTATAGTACTCCATTTGAGCTCGAATTTGGTGGGTTTAGTACTTAGGGTCAAGTGATCCTATGGTCTAAATTTCATCAAATTTGGAGTTCATTTGGTTCCCCAAGTAGGAGCCTCAAAAAATCCTTCTTATAAATGGCCTATTAACCCAAATCAATTGATAATGAACTACATTTAACTCATAAAATCTATTAAAATGTTTATAATTGTTCCTAACTAATCCCCTAATCAATGAGAATTGAAATCCTCTTAAATTGACTTCTAAATTTGTCTTAATTTAGTCTTTAGGTAAAATCAAAGGTTAATAAGTTTTAATTAATTAAAAAAAAATCATTAAAAATCCCAAAAGGTCTTTAAACACTTGATGATCTGTTCTTAGGTCATTTATGACCTTTGTAACTGATCTCAAGGAGTTTGGGACTCATTTGGGTTTAAACCCTTAAGTATCCTCTTAGTTGTAATAATTTGGTAATTCCTATGAATACATCAAACTTCCAAAATTCACTATTAATTATAGAAAAATTCAAACTAATCAAACTCAATGGCTAATGACTTCAATTAGAATCTAGTATTCTCTAAAAATATTAAACCTCCATAATCTGGTCAAAATCAAGGAGTCAACATTTTAGGTAACCTTAGGTCAAAACGGGTCAAAACTTCTAAAATTCATAACTTTTAATAGAAAATTCCAAATTGAATGTACTACATGTCTAACAACTCATAATTAGGTCTAGTATTTATTAAAAATCTGAAACTCTTAAGATCAACTCTAATTTTAAAAGTCAAGTTTTGCTCCCTTAATTAGTATACCCGGATAACTCTAAGGATCTCCAGTTTTCTCTAAACTCCAAAATTTTCATAATAGGTTAATAAAATCTTTAACAAACCCTTTAAAATCAGTAAACAATACTTTTTATATTAATCAATTCCTTAATTACAACAAATTTGAAGTAACTTAATCAACCCCGATTGCTGCTGGGTAACCCAGGCCTACGAGGCTATCAATTTAGCCCTAAGGAATGTGAAATAAACTTCAATTTGGCAAGAAATTTTTATAACTTATTTACTAATATAATATGAGCTCATTTTGTCAAGATTTGACTAAAAATACATTCTTTTATAAGATTCTTTTGCTTGAATTGGAATTGGTTATTTTTTTTTTATTTGGTTTAGTTTCATCATAAGTAGGACTTAATTTTTAGCGGAAAAGATTTATGGATTTAGTGTAAGTTGTTGAATTATTGCTAGATGACATCATCTTGTAAGGAATGAAAGTATTATTTTCTCTTCTAATTTCTTTGTTGAATTTTTAGAATTTTTTCTTAGCCACTCACATCACCTGGGAACTTCACAATGCACCTTGTTTCATACGCCTTTCCTCCTTAATGTCCATGACTAACTACATAAATGTTTCAACATATCAAAATATATCAAAATTTAAATTTTTGAAGTCTTCTTCTCTTCTTCCTTCAAACTACCAATTAAGTCTATTGTTAGGACATATATTTATGTAAAACAAATCTCTATAAAGCTATTATTGACTCCACATTACTTCTAAAGCTTTGATCCATTTTTAGTTACTTCCGTTGACATATTAGCTTAGATCACTCTTTGATTTCCTTGGAATACTTATTTATGAACATCTTCACATACTTCAATTTGTATTCCTACTTTCATAGATTACTAAGTACCCTACCTTACATGCGATTAGGAAAATGTCATACAATTGAATATTATCATAATCCAAAGTTATAAAATAAATCCAAGATTATAGAGAATAAAAGCATCAAGAATAGTCATTATAAATATATAAGAAACTAAGTCTGAAAGTTTGAAGAGCATGATACCATTATTGAGTCTATTTTGAAAGAAGAATGTCATCAAGAGTAGACACAAAAACATCATACACGATTTCAAGAGCAAATAGGTAGTACAATGAGCGAGGTGAAAGGGGAAGTAAGTAAAAATATTTTGGATTAAGGGAAGGGCTCAGAATTATGTGTGAGGGATCTACGCAAATGAAAAAGAAAATTCTAGGATAGGGATGAGTAGTTTTAAATATATATATTTTTCTAAATTATGAGGGTCACTTTACCCCTCTATTTATTCAATTTTTTTAGATTTCCTTTTTCGGTGAGGGGAACTTCCTTTCATGTCCAAGTCAATAAAGTGGATAACAATCATTGATTTCAAAGTGTGCTAGTCAATAGTTTGCAATTCTGTACACTCAATTAAAGATATTTATCTTTTAATATTAAATGTGAGCAAATGATGAATTATATATAGATAGTTTAACAAAAAAAAGAATATAAATATATATATATATATATGAAAATGATATGCAAGTAGAATAAGGATTTGGAGAACACACAAGGATGAGAAAACTAGTTAGATATCAAATACCTAAGAAACAGATCAAACCTAAGCATCAGTCCTAGCATAAAATATGAGTAAAAATGTGTATATATATATATATATATATATAGTTTAACAATTCATGAGTTGTCCAAGGCTACAATAAAACCTTATGGGCAATGGAGAAATAGTTTGAAGCATCACTTATATCTAGCAATTCCTGGGCCCTACCATAGATTTAGCCTTCCCTTATTTGGGATCTCTAGAGCATGTTTCTTAAGATTTTACATATTTGGAAAAGACTTATCTAAATATGATAAGATACCAAGGGACTTAGTACAACAAGCATTAAGGAGAAAAGGCATGTGGAGCAATTGTATGCATAAATTGCTAAATTTAATGTAATAGAGATCATTTTAAGTGAATTTTATTAAATTCAAATTGATTGCAATGGTGGGGGTATAATTTTGAGATAGAGTAGTAGCAGACTTGAAGTAGGATGGTGGTGATAGAAAACAAAAAAGATCAAGAATAAAGCATTAATAAATAAAAAAGAAGATGATAAATTTTAATAAGCTTAAGTGATTAAGATGAATGAGAACTCAAAATGGTTGGTTGTGATAAAAATGTTATTTGAATAAACTAGAAAAACAAATATGTGCCGCACATAAAAGGTTATTCATATAAAAAGATGGTTAAAAGTTAAAATATTTGAAGATAACTATACCCATTGACATGGCCAATACTAAAATCTTTATAAAGGCCACAAATACTCTATTATGGCTTATTTTACTATAAATCATACCTTGCAATAGCCACCTCATTACTCTTATTAATATTTTTTATCCATTGCAAGTTAGTGGAGTAACATTGCACGGAACAAACCCTGACCATCTCCTCTTTTCTTCACCCACTTTTTGGTATCTCAAAGTTTGCAATTGTTGCCTCTTGTCATTGCCAATATGAGATCACAAGAAGTAAAACATTGGCCACATAATGCCCATAAGATCACCAAATCTTATTTAATCCATAGTCAAGGTCTCAATCATGACCATTTTCTTCTGCTACACTCAATTCTATTATTAAGTGCACAATCATTTTATATTATCTTTACCAATGCTTACCTTTTTTCTTCTTCTTACATTTTTTGTGGTTATTCAATAGATTAAAATAAAAAAGATTTTGTAAATCTTATATGTTCTAATGTAGTAAATCTTATTAGTAATAAATCTTAAGCTCTTTGGTTGTCAACATCTATAAATCCTAAAAAACATGTACGCATGTAATAGAATTCATTGGTAATATTTAATATGCTGAGGTTCCTACTGCTTAAGTTAGTTATATTAGTTATAATTTGGCATATCACTTGAATGATTCAAATTTTGGAAATAATATTAAAGAATGGTTAAATTCAAGTGATTGTTGCTATCTGAGATTACTAAGGCATATAGTGCTTAATGTTTATATTAGTTAAGGTTTGATCAAAATTATGGAAAGCCTTATCATTATGTCATCTTTTAATCAAATTTAACTATTAAGGAACAAATTTATGCATTCGATTGCACTTGGAGGTCTCATAAGTGATACAAGTAGTATTCCTACTTTGGGGTTTTATTTTAGTGTGCAACAAACAAAAAAAGCTATTAAAAAATAATAATCTTTCTGCTCACATGACACATTCTATAAAAATCTAATAGTTAGATTTTTTTTTTTAATTTTTTTGTTGAAATATTCTTCATATAATAATTATTTACTCCATAAGTTATCCATGTTTATTTATAATAGGTGCTTCATTTTATGAAGTACACTCTATGGAAATAGGAAGGGATCCATCAATTTCATTATGTGAAGACTTATATTTTTGCAGAGTTGATAATTACCTTTCTTTGACAGCTTTGTTTTCTCAGACCTATTAGATTAACTCAATTAAAACATTATTAAGCACCATTATTTCATGTCATTTAGTCTTCATCTGAAGTTATTCTTCAATCATTCATTTGTTTAAGAAAAAGGAGATTATTTATTCATCTAAAGTGTAAAACATTTCATGTTAAATATATTCAAAATGAAAGGATATTAGTAAGCATCATACTACTCATATAAGAAAAAAATTCAATAATTTAATGGGCTTCAATCTCCTACCTCATTATGAACATAAATAGCTAATATAATCAATCAATTTGATTCTTTCCTGAGATACCACTCAGTACGACTAGGTTCCTGCTTATGTTCTAGTAAATGGAATAATGATTTCATCGCTCAACTCTTAAATCTCTCAGATGGATTTAGAATAGTGGTAAATTATGTGCAATGCCTTCTTCTCATTTTATAGTGGTGTTTTGAAACCATTGTTTACTCCAAACTAGAAAAGATGCAATTTGTACGTTACTTTTTTTTTGTGTGGCACACTCTCAATGGCTTATTTCTTTTAGTGTTAGGACATGTGGTAGTTCCCTATAAATGTTTTCGTATAGTTTCTCATGTCAAAATAGATAGGTCAATTGGGCGATATATTTTCTTTGACAGCTTATTAGGGAGGGGACCACTAAACTAATCTAAAGCTTGAAGAGTAAAGACCACTATACTAGTTTAAAGCATGAAGTGTAAACGTTAAGGTTGGTTTGGCCAATTAGGTACTATTTGTTGAGATGCCTTCAATCTTCCTACTAGTGAATTTGGTTGGCTAAATAGCTACTTAGACATTATCGGACATAATTCCTATCACTAAACTATAAACGCATTCCATCTTTTCATGCACAATATTTAATTTGTTAACCTAGCCAACAAACCTATGAAACTTACTCAATAACTTTTAAACCTATTTGAATTTTTGATAATTTAATAAGTCATGAAAAAATTATTCTTTTGTATCATAAATCATTTCATACTAACAATCCCATTATTTGTTAAATATTTGTTCCATTTAAATATGATAATGTTTTTCCCAAATCTATTCAATTTGGTTGAGTTATGTAAACATCTCAAGAGATGCATAAAATGGTCAATTCATGTGGTATAAGAATTAGTGTAATCCTTGTTAGTTACCATGTAGTTATCATGGAAGAAGTTGTTGTTCTTAATTATGGAACTAGTATCCAATTATTCTTTGATTTAAGGTTATGCACTTATTGTTGAGTTATTGATGAAAATCAATGAGCATCATCGAATGTCTCGTTCATGTACCCATTAGACCAATTATGTGGTCCCATGATACAAGGCTCAAGAAAGCGCCTCTTGGGGTCATTATAGATGTTTACACTAACAAAGATTCATTGAAGCCTATTAGTGAAATGCCATTTGTGCCATTTAAGTACATCAATTTAATCCATGTTCTATAGGATTTCTAGTCAAAGTCAAAACTAATTTTTAGCAATTAATGGGCGTACATTTAAGTACAAAGCTTTGCAACTTTCAACATTTAATTACAAAGCTTTCTAACTTTCCAATTCAACCTAAATCCTTTTCTTTGCATAGAGGCATGATTTTGGGACTATAATAAATTTATTAATACTTATTATTATCCACTTTTTGGATTTATACCTATCCTTTCTAGATAGGCATGATATATGAAATTTTATACTTCTAGCATTCTAAATTGTAGGTTTTAATGATTGTGACTTTTAAGCTTTTGAAGACTTGTACTTTTAGCAAAAAAATAGGCAACTATCAATGAGAAATGGGGACTTCTAGATGTTTTGATAGCAACTCTTTGGTTCTTTGATGATTTTGAACTTATCAAAATTATTTTGTGGTATTCTTATTTTGATTTATCAGTCAATCCTTACTTAGTTGATTGTGGCATCATCATTATTCAAAGGTTTTTACCTCATCGTTGGTAAACAATCATGGTTCCACCTCTCAAATTTGTCCTAAAATAGTTTTTGTGCTTAGTCATATTACATGTTTAAACACAAGTTGTAGAGGTTCAAATTTGTTTGATATTAGAGAGGTTTTTGGGCAAGTTTGTCTATCATTTTATTTTATTTTATTTTCAATCTTAGATTTAGTTTCAATGTAGTTTCTTCAACAAAAAAAAAAAGTTTTCGCAAAATCTTTTTTGTTAATTTCTATTATTTGAGTATCCAAGTGCCATACTCTGGCCATACTCAAATTGCTTTTTTTTTTCAGATTTTATATCTTTTCATGATTAAAAAAATCTTATTTTTTGTATTCTTCACAATTTTTATTTTGAAATTTTATGATTATATGTCTTTTGCGAATTACAATGGATAATTTTAATTGTTGTGATTTGAAAGAACCAAAAGAGAAAGAGAGAGGGTTGAGCATATCCAAAGCCATTGAGGGAAAGTGAGGTCCTTTACTTATTATTCCTAACTTTTTTTGCAAATTATAAAAGAAACATGTGTGGGCACCAAAAATTCATGCGGGCCCCAACCTCTTCGTGCCCATCTTCTCTTTTCTTGTTTGTGTTTGATGGCAGAGAGTTTTAACAAGCTTAGGTTGTGGGTGAATTTTCAAAAGGAAGATTGGGTTTTAGATAAGACACTGTCCAGAAATTTTGCCCTCATTTTGTGAGGACTTTATGATTTGAGTTTTGGTTTCATGTAGGAGCAAGCCCCTATAATAATTACATATCCCAATAAATGAGAGAGAACTTTTGATTAAGTCAAGTAATTAAATCTTGTGTATAATAGCAACAATTTTAGGGTTTGAATATTTGGATATGAATTTTGTAGTTTGAGACTTAAAGTTTATCACCATAAACTTAAAATTGGTGGTGGGGGGAATGAAGATGAGCCCAATTAAAATCCCATGGTCTTGTTATCATGGGCAATCTATTTAGTTAGAGAAGGTAGTCGATCGAACATAGAAGAAGGTACCTAATCTGTTGCCATGAGATGCTTTGTCTAAGAAAACCTTGTAGACTAGGGTTGTTGTTTGTTTAAGTGAATAGATATGAATCCAACTTAACTCATAATAAAGGGCTTTATGCCTATCAAATATACTCTATGATTTATTACTCAAGAATTTGACACCGGTAGGGAACATATGGACTTTGGCCTTAATCATAATATAATGGTTCCATTTTTCTTCAAAACCACCCGATCATAGGGCACATGCCATGTGTTTGATGGTAAGAGACTATTTTAGGATGAATATTAGTGATATACCTGACATAACATTTGCTCTTTGAGAGCTGAGGCTAATTTAAAATATATCGCACCCGACAAATAGTTACCGGAGGTGAATCGGTTTTAGTTTTAGGTTTCTAGGTGATATATATATATATATATATATTATAATGCATTTTGCAATTTTCAAAAAAAAAAAAAACTCTTGACTTTTACTAGTTTTTAGGTTTTACCCCTTCCATTGATTTGTATTAAATATGACCATCATCAGGGTAACGCTAAAATCACTTGTATTATTGTAAAAATTTTGGTGGAATTTTGTAAATCAAGTAAGGTCGACTCCAGCCATTTTAAGGAGGATGAGACTTGAATATTTAGCGTGTGCAACATTCTCTGATCGTTGGTTTTAGGAATTATATGTGACGATTGGAGCACATGCAAGTTATATTTAGTTTGAAAATAGAATGTTATATTAGTAAGCATTTGATCATGCACAGCATTCTCGAACATTTGAGACAAATTTTCTAGAGAGAGAGATACCCATTTTATTGAGAGAGAAAATTCAAAATTTTGAATTTTTGTTTCTGTTGGCGGTAATGCCGGCAGAGATGGCTAGTCTGGCGGCGACCACTACAGGTCGTTAGATGTCAGCAAACATGAATCTAGATAGAACTTCATTCAATCTAAAATCTTCAAAATCAGAGTTGGGAAATAATTCCCGACCTTTCAACGGTCCTTTGGTGATCAGAGAAAACTGCTCTGATCGTTTGAAAATTCACCAGAGATCGGCAAGGGGAAGCAAGTGATTCTGGATTCAAATATTGTAACTCCATCAAATTTGAATGTCATTTCAAATGGTTTTGATTCTTCATCTTCTGGTATGAAGATCTTTGTGAACAGATTTGGTAATAATGAGAATTTTGCTAAGGGAAAACCTTCAGTTCAAAAAATAGGAGATTGCACTGCAAATGTTCGGGAGATTGATCCAACAGAGAATGAAGATTTGAATTTTTTTCCTACTAAGAATGTTCAGAATCCCTTGGATTAAACGTTCTCATATCTCGGTGAACATATCAATGGAAGAATCCTTTTTTTTATGATGGCAAGGCTGCCAAATTATTTCAACCCAAGATGCTGGAGAATTCAGAGAAGCTTCAAAAATCAATGGTGGTTAAAGTCTTTGGGAGAGCTATTTCAGTACAAATTATAGTGGCAAAATTGAGATGTCAATGGTCTCAAATTGGGAAATTTCTCCTTACTATTCTTAGTTCAGGTTGGTAGGTGTGCTCCTTTTTTTCACAAGAAGCCATGGAGAAAGTCATCACTGGAGGACCATGGTTTGTAAATGGTCATATTATTAGGCTTGACAAGTGGAGTCCTAAATTTTCTACAAGTTCCCTAATAGGCTTAACATCTCCAGGTTGGTAAGATTGTGAAATCTTCCACTATTTTGTTGGGATGAGATTAATGTTTCAGGAATTGCATCATTAATAGGATCACCTTTGCTTATTGATGGTGATATGCTCCAATGGGGAAGGAGGGAGTTTGCAAGAGCATGTGTTCGTCTGGAGCTTGATAAACAATTGTCGATGGGTGTTTGGGTGGACTAGAAGGTCGTTTCTTTCAAAATATTAAATATGAGATGTTCTCAACTTTCTGTTACAAGTGTGGAAAAATTGTGCATCTAAGAAATATGTGTATGAAGAAAGGAAATTCGAACACAGGTTGTTCTGATCTAGCAGCAACAGAACTGGTTGTAGGATTAGTGAATACTCCTAGGGAAGAAATTTATGGACCATGGGTCCATGTCAATTATAAAAGGATTAAAAGATCGAAGGCTACTTATCAGAAGAAGGTTGTAGAGAGTAAAGGTGTGAATAAACCTCTTGAAGATCAAGTTCCAGCTACTATTTTAGACATACAACAACTTGAAGATGGAATAGAAGTTGATTCTGGGAAGAATAAGACAACAGAAGTTGGTGAAAATACTTTTAAAAAGGATGGAGCATCTGTGAATAATTCTATCTCTTTTCATGAGGTAACTCTTGTTCAAAACAATATGTTTAAACTACTGGGAAAAATAGAAGGTGAATATCATTCTGAAAGGAAAGATGCATTTACTGATTGTACTGAACCTGAAATTGAAGATGGTGAAATCTGCAAGAATGATGTTATCAGTAAGGAAGAGAAGAGGGATCTAGTGATCAATGAAGGTATTAGTGATGTTATTACAAATGAATTGTGTAATTCAAGCTTGGGTAATACAATTCTTGTATCTCAAAAACCAAAGCTATTAAAAGAACTCAAGCACTTGGGGCCATTGAGCAAATCTTCCCGTTCCAAGAAATCAGATGGTAATGTTAAAGGTAAAAGTGGGGGTCCATCCCTATCTTTATCCAAATGACTTCATTATCATTTTGGAATTGTAGGGGGAAAATAAGAGGGAAGCCTCCCTTTATTTAAAGGAGTTTGTGAAGGAGTGGAATGTTTTCTTTGTTGGGGTGGTTGAAACCAAGATATATTCCTTAGATAGATATGAAGTTAATAAGTTGTAGGGTGATGAATGGGATTTTTTTATGTATCCTTCAAAGGGTGCTTCTGGAGGTATTATTGTATTGTGGAAAACTAATATGGCTACATTTTCTTTACTTAATTCTTAACCCCAATGTGTAATTGGGGAGTTAAGTATACATAACAAAGGCAGCTTGATTGTGTCGACAATTTATGGCAATAAGAATCCATATTTAAGAAGGAGGTTGTGGTTGATGTTAGATATGAACTGTGATAAAGAGATCCCTTTGGTTGTGGGAGTAAATTTCAACTATGTTCTTTCACAAGAAGAGAAGAGGGGAGGAAAGAAGTTTTCATTTACTCAAGGGCCAAAAGATATGTCTGTTTTTATGTCCAAAAATAATATTCATGATATTGGAATGGTGGGACCAAAGTTTACATGGTGCAACAACAAAAATGGGAGTGCTCGTATCCTTGAAAGGCTAGATAGGTGTTTATTGAACACTAAAGCAATAAATGAAATTCAAACTACTGTGGTTAGACATTTGTCCAGGATTGCATCAGATCACTGTACCTTAATCTCAAATTATTCTATGATAAAGTTCAACAAAATAGCTTTCTTAAGTTTGAAGATGTTTGGGTCTCATTCCCGACGTTAAAAGAAATTATTCTTCAGGCTTGGAACAAACCGGTTAATGGAAATGCAATGGAGGTCATAAATGTTAAATGTAAGAGAGCTTTAAGAGCTCTTCATTATTGGAGAAAAGAAAAATTGAAGAATTTTCATCAATACAACGATGACTTAAAAAGAGAAATTGAAAATTTGCAGATGGAATTATCAGTTGGGAACAGTCCGTCTCAAGAAAAGCTGCTTCTTTTAAGGACTAAAATTCATGATTTCAATGTGAACTTGGCATGTCTCAACACATGGAGGAGACAAAGATCAAAACATAAGTGGATACAGGAGAATGATATGAATACTGAACTCTTTCAGTATTTTGCTAAAGGCAGAAGACTTGGAAACTCAATTTATTAATTGAAGGATAAAGATGGGAATTTGGTAGAGAAGCAAACCGAAATTGAAGAAATCTTAATGAATTTCTTTAGCAATAAATGGAAGAGTAGATGATGTAATTTGGATAATTGGCCTCCTGTATTGAAGACCCTCTATGGAATGGATTGTAAAATATTAGAGGAGGAATTCTCATTTACTAAATTAGAATCTGTATTTAAAGACAGTGGGACAAACGTCTCCCTTGGGTTTGATGTTATTACATATTCATTCTTCAAATGCTACTTGTATATAACAGGTAATGATGTTTGGAAGGTTGTTTGGTATTTCTATGAAACAGGGCAACTGTGTTCCAAGTGGAAAGAGTCATTGGTAATTCTTATTCCTAAATTGCTCAATTCAATTACTCCATCTGGATTCCATCCTATTAGTATGTGTGGTACTCTGAATAAAATTATTGCCAAATTGCTATTGAATAGGCTATTGAAGGTTGTTGGTGGGCTTATTTCTGAGGAGCAAACTTCTTTCTTGAGAGGTATATCCCTTTATAATCATATTCTATTAGCTCATGAATTATTTAATAAGCTCAGATTATCTAAATCAAAGAAAGGATGGGTGGCTATCAAACTTGATATGGAACAAGCCTATGATAGTATGTCTTGGCAAACATTGAGAATGGTTTTGAAAAGCATGGGATTTCCTAACAGATTTTCTAATCTAATAATGTAATGTGTGGATGATCCAAAATTTTTTATCATGATCAATGGTAAAATTTCTAAGGGGATCAAAGCTAATAGTGGATTTAGACAAGGTTGTCCACTTTCTCCCTACTTGTTTATTCTTTGTTCTCAAATTTTGACAAATGATTTTTTGTATAGAGGAAGGAATTTGGGGATTAAGATTTCTACAAACGCCCGAGAATATCTCATCTTTTGTATGCATATGACATTCTCTTGTTCTCCCAAGCTACATTGAGTTGTATGAGGAAATTCAAAAGAATTGTCTCAGGTTTTTGGAACAGAATGGGTCAATCCATTAATGAACAGAAATTAGTAATTCTGTTTGGGAAATATGTTAAAAGGAAGAGGAAAAATGCTATTTCAAAGGTTTGGGGATTCAAATCTGTAAATGAATTGACTTATCATGGTATCAAGATGGCATTGAGAAGAATTGTTATTGCAGATTACAACTACATCCTTGAGAAGGCAGCTTTGAAACTTAATGTTTGGGGAAATAAAATGATTTTCTTAGCTGGAAAAATTGTATTAGTTAAATCAGTCTTAACATCATTACTGGTTTTTGTGACTACTCATTCATGGGTTCCAGCTAGTATTCTTAAAGATTTGGATAAAGTGGCTAGAAGAATTATTTGGGATAAACAAGGAGGATTTCATGGCTTATATTATATGTCTTGGGAAAAATTATGCAAAAGCTGGAAGGAAGGAGGACAAGGCATACATTCGGTGGAAGCAATAGCTGAACCTCATAGAGCAAAATTTGCTTGTAATTTCTTAAAGAAAGAAGACTCTTTACTCAATAAAGCTTTATTGGCAAAGTATGGTCCTAAATTTTGGGATGACAATAGCAAAAGCAACAAGTCTACCACTTGGAAGATCTTTTGCTAACGGAGCTCAATCTCTTCTTTCGATCACTAAATGAAAGATTGGTTTAGGTATTTCTTTATACATTTTCAAAGATGTATGAATTCTTGATAGATGTCTAGAGAAATGGCCTACTTTAATTGTTGTAGGGAACTTTAATTTTCCGTCCCTTAATAAATTCATAATAAATGGTATTTGTAATAAGGTTCTTCTAAAGATCTTCGTTGGGGAGGCACTAGTAGAACTTATCCTGCAAATTGATATTTTACCCAATCATAATGAGGATAGACAGTAATTAAATGTAAATTCTCAGGTAAAAGCTTATCTGCACTTGCTTCCAATTCGTATTATATGGAAAGTATGACAGTAGATTATGGAGATTGGCTTAAAAAAATCAATTGAATCCTAGAGTTGAATGTTTTTGGTAGAGGCTTTCTTTGATGTAATTCCCATGAATGGTTTCTTAATGTGCAGAAGGATGCTGGGTCATTGTCTATGTCCTAGTGGTTGTAACAAACCAGAAAATTTTGCTCATGTTATGGTGCATTGTTTGAAGCTGCATCAAGCTATTGATGTTCTAAAGGAGTGGGGATTTTCGATTCCAGTTTTCTCCTCATCCAGTGAATATAAAAAGCAATTGGGACTGATTTCTATGGTCAATAAACTAATTGCTAAAGTTTATTGCTCATTAGTTTATTTCTCTTGGAGAAGTAGAAACTTGATTAAGCATGGAAACCAAGAGCTGAGTTTAATCTATATAGCCTCTAATGCCATTAGTTTTGCATCTATTTCTAATACCAATCTATTCATGGATCACTGGGGTGCAAACCAGCCAAATAGGCTATTTTCTCATTTGCACCCTCCTTCCCCGGAATGGATTAAGGAGAATCTTGATGCTGCTTTAACAAGATCCAATAATGGTGGAGTTTTTAGAGATTCAAAAGGAAGATTCTTACATGCCTTTGGAATCAATTGCTTTCATTGGGATAGTGGTCAATTGGAATTGATTGCTTTTCATTCATTGAAGAAAATCATCTTTGATTGGATGATGGATGCAGGAGGGATTATTATTGAAGGAGATAATATCAACTTCATCAAGCATTTGCAAAAAGCTATGGATAAAAAAATTGGATTGTACATAATGAAGAAGTTGAAGATCTCTCATTCTTGGATGGTTTTGGTAATATTCTTTTCCATTTTGTTAATAGAAATTGTAATAAGTTAGCTCATTTTTGTGCTAACTTTAATGAGCTAACTTAACATTAGATGGTGATTTTCTTTGGGAAGATCTTAATAGTAATAAGGTTCCTCCTAAATTTAGTTCGTTATGGAAGGAGGAATGTGATAGCTTTTCTATACTTAGTACTTCTTAATAACCTTTGTTTTTTATTAATACATTTAGCATTTCTTTCAAAACAAAAAAAAAAGCATTCTTGAACATTTGTATTTTTAACTTTAACATGTTTGTTGGAGCGCATGCAAGATTTATTTTAGTATATGTTTGGAGTTATTATAGGAGTATAGCCATCTGTCCTCTTGTATGAGTGTTGCAGATCTTGTGGCTTTTGAGTGCATTATATTCTAGTTATATATATGAGAGATATTGCTTAATTTTGTCTCCTTCTAGTTAACATTAAACATAATTCCTAGAGTATGTTTGCTCAACAAATGCTAGGGGTCATTGTTTCTTACTTGTGAATGGTTTGCATCATTTGTCATGAATTTCTTAGTGTTACCTGCATGCTAATTATGGGCACTATCAATCCCTTACTCCTCCATATAAGTGAATTGTAACATGAACTAGCAGTTCCCCATTTCTATCCCTAGAAGGGCTAGTTTGTTTTGTGAGAGCCTCTTGTCTATGCCCGAAAGATAATCATAATGAGTACTATAAATTCTCTATTCCCATTAACATATGAACTATAGTGTGCCTTGTTTAGTTTTACAAACTCCTTGAGAGATGCTAAATCTTGATATATTTCTATCTATAGAAAGAATATCTAAGCTGATCTCCACATCGGAAAGGGTTTCCAAAGAACTTTCATAAGGGAACCTAGAGAATTTTTTTGTTGAAGGACATCAAAAGACAATTAATTGTCAAATGTTCTGTTGTATATGTTTCTTGAACATGGAATATTAAAAATATATTAAACCCTGCCGACATAAAGGTTATTCAACCCAAAAGATTCATTTTTTGAGCTATTAATCATGCTCGTGGAAGTAATTAAATACTAATTGCCTTCAAAAATTTTGTGTATCCGTTAATATTTTGTAATATTACTGGTCCTTTCCAATATGAGAGGTTCATGATATAATTGCATGGAAACCCTATTGGTTTCAGAATTGATTGGCTCAAAGTAGTACTTATCATCCAGCCATTCATGGATATGTATTTTAAGCCTATTCTTATAAGCAATTTTATACCCTTTGACATTGAATAACAAATTGAGTTATCTTTTAATTATCGGAAGGATGTGTAGGCCTTACATTTTAATATTTTTTTATCAATTTGATGTTACAAGTTAATTATGTGAGGGTTCCTTTTATTTGTTCCAAATTTCGGCAGCCTGCAGGCATTCCCACTCCACGAAGGGAGGTTAGGGTGGGCACTTGCCCTTTTACCTCGACCCGACTGGACCAAATCAATGGCGATGAGTATGAGGAAGAATATAGACACCAAAAATAGTCTTCAAATCTTCAATCCACTCAGCCAGATAATAATTATGATTGAGGGCTTCGGGGGACCGTATCAATCACGGGACTTCCTTCGTGTCTTATGTTATTTTTTTTAATTTTTCTAAAAGTATTTTTTTATTCCTCTTGAAAATTTGAGAGCCTTCTGTCACCCCCTCCCAAAGATTTTTTTATTCGTCATATTTCTTTAATTTTTTTAGGCTGTGTAAACACATCACTCTCATCCTTAAGATCAGTTAAAGTGATGATGAGATCTAACCATATTTCTCATATTAGAGATAACTTTAGTAGTAGGCAAGATCAAAAGGGAACTATGATTTAAACTCAAGAAGATATGCCATAGACTATTAAAGGTATTATGCCTAAAATTTTTGTGAGTCCTCATGTCATTCCCTCTTATATGATTATTGTGTAGCTTATTGAGTGTATTATGGGAAAGGTTGTTTCCCATATTGGTAATGGAGATGCCATTTCATTCAATGATGTCTCATCATAAAAAAAATTATTATAATGCCGATGAGATATGATGGGGTTGGTGGAGTGACCTAAAGAATTGTGAAAAAGATTTAGGGAATGATAAGTCCTAAATAATGCTTATGTTTTGTTTGTTATAAAAATATATAAAAACTCCTCTTAATATATGCAAATTTACGTACCGAATAAAATAATCTAGTGATAGAATAGAGTATCGATCCCATGAGGCAGAATTTTTCTTGCAATGATGGTTTACTATTATTACAATAATTATCCAACTCAATAAAAGTAAGTTTTGGAGTATATTCAATCACATAATTTAAAAAAAAGTAAATGAAATGTTATTTAGATAAAATATTGGATTAAAGAAATGTAAATGCAATATGTTTTCTAATGATTTTCTTTTATATTGATGTTATTCAAAGTATATGTATCTTTGACTGCTTAGTAGAGCATGATGAGTCAAAGGACAGATTGAACCTTTCAACCTCAACACCACTTTAAGCTCTCATACTCTGCCACCCTATGAAAATCTTAGAAGAGTAAGTGAAACATTTACTATTAAAATCCCCTCATTACAATTCATCTCTATAAATTTGGTATATGTTAAACACTATTTCTATGTTTGCATTGTACCAATCCAATATATCTTGTTTTGTTTGCTTTTCTATTCCTAGGCTCAACAATACATCTGTTATTAACTACCATATGACCACTATATGTATTAAATGAATACCTTGTATATTGAAAACATCATTAAATTATTGATGAATAAAGTTTATTAGTATTTTATATTCCATTTACACCATTAATCCAAAACTAGATTATTTAGCTAGACATGAAAAATAAGTGAAACAAACTTTTTTTTATTAATTGCACAAAATAAAGAAAGTACAGAAGAAAAGATATTACCGGCTTGGTTCAATGATCTCCTCTATGTTAAGATAGTTGCTATTTGCATGCATTACATTT